>NW_027184068.1:729195-1093793 GCF_041296385.1 Aphelocoma coerulescens
AGTGCATCAGGGAGTTTGGTGTGGCTTACATGCGGCAAGGAGAAGGTGCAGCCCCAAACTGGCTTTCACTTCTAGAACCTTTTGCTATTGCGGGAGCAGCTGCTGGAGCTTTTCAACCGAGCTGCAAGAGTGAAAAGTGTGATGGCATGTCTATCTGAGAAGGAAGGTTCGGTGCCGCAGCCTGTTGTGCACAATTTATATGCTGATAAGAGAAGGGGGTGCTTTTGCAACGTTTTCCTTCCTGACACTTCTGTCTCTGTGAGCTTTAGCTGCTTGGACTCAGGGATACCGAAGGTGTGTGAAAGTGACTGGGATGCGAGAATCATGTTGCACAGGGAACAGGGAAGGTCAGCAAATGTTTCCTGTCCTGGCACATCTCTCAGTCTGAACTGCAGCTGCAGATGCTTCACTTCCGCCAAGGACTCTGCCACCTTGAGAGAAGGATGCGCTCTATGGAGTTGAGAAAGAAAGTGCGTCTCACTAGCTTCTTTCCTCTACTTCATAGACAGCAAAGGGGCTATGAAAGGCAGCACTGGCTTTTTGTTCTAGGACTTCTTCTTTACAAGCAGCTGCTGGATGTTTGGAAGGGGGTTTGGGATATGCAAAAATGAGAGGCTAAGATGGTAAGAGGGTAAGATGGAAGTCATCTGGCAAAAGCAGAGCTCACAAAAGGGCCAGCTGAGAAAGCTCTTGCTGCCTACAACTTCAACTGCACCCCTCAAAGCAGCAGCACACACGCTGCTCTCGGCACTTTCCTTCTCAGCTCTACGCACCATCCTAAGCCTTGCCTCTCCCACACTCAGGATCCAAAGACAACGGCACCAGGGACTGCTCACACACTAAAGGCACCAGGACAAAAGGCTCACCAGCTTGGCCTTTGCATTCCCGCTGACAGCTCCACAGCTTGAACCCAGAGAACTGCCTGCTGCCAACAGCCTTTCCAATCACTCTGAGCACCTCATGACAAGGAGTGTGGGGAATGAATCTCCAGCAGCCTCCTGCCCCAGGCTGTCCCCCGGGAGCAGCCCTGCTCCAGGCCGTGACTGCCACCTGCACAGCCAAAGGACCCAGAGCCGGTGTTACACACCACGGCTGTGCCTGGCACAGAGACACCAGTGGCCACACAAGTGGCCATGGCACTGTCCACACACAGTCCCTGCTGCTGCTCCCCCAGCCGCTGGCACCAACTCCCAGCCACCCACTCCTAAAGCCACGGGGCCCACTGGGACACTGCGGGGGCTCGTGGAAGCCAGCGGCCATTGTGACACAGCGGGGCTGCACAGAGCCCACGGTGCTTTGTGACCCGTGGCTCCCAGGAGAGCCTTTGTGATGCTGGGGAACTACAAGGAAGCCTGGCTCCTCTGTGACACCACCACAGAAGCTCAGGGGAGCCCTGGAGACCGTGCTGATGCTATGGAACCTGATGCAACCCTGCCTCCTCTGTGACACCACAGAAGCTCTTGGAGCCCTGGAGACCGTGGTGATGCTATGGAACCTGATGCAACCCTGCCTCCTCTGTGACACCACAGAACCTCTGGGAGCCCTGGAGACCGTGCTGATGCTATGGAACCTGATGCAACCCTGCCTCCACTGTGACACCACAGAAGCTCAGGGAGCCCTGGAGACTGTGGTGATGCTATGGAACCTGATGCAACCCTGCCTCCACTGTGACACCACAGAACCTCTGGGAGCCCTGGAGACCGTGCTGATGCTATGGAACCTGATGCAACCCTGCCTCCACTGTGACACCACAGAAGCTCGGGGAGCTCTGCAGACCGTGGGGATGCTGGCGAAGCTGCCGGAACCCTGGGCACCACAGTGACGCTATGGAACCTGGTGGAACCAAGGGGCCACAGTGACACTGTGGGGCCTTTTGGAAGCAACAGGACCCTGGTGGGAAGCCACGGGATGATTAATCCTGCACGAACCTGCTCCAGGTGGGCTCCTCTCTCCCGGCTTCCACAGGTGCTGCTAGGATCCCACTCCGGCACTGGCTTGGCACGGGCTGACGGCTTCCTTTGGCAATGGCTCTGCTCCAGGATGGCATGCTGCAGAGAATGCAGGTAGATTTTGTGCTCACTCCTGGCATGCAGCTGGACAATAAAGCCTGATCCAGCCCCCCCTCAGCATATGTCCGGCTCTGGCATTGGGGCGGGGCAACTTTGGGAGCAGCCCCAGCCCTGCTCCTGCTCCCGGCTGGGCACCCAGCTGCTGGGACACAGGTGTGTCCTGATGCCACCGTCTACTCCTTTGAGAAGGGGAGGACAGAGTGCATCAGGGAGTTTGGTGTGGCTTACATGCGGCAAGGAGAAGGTGCAGCCCCAAACTGGCTTTCACTTCTAGAACCTTTTGCTATTGCGGGAGCAGCTGCTGGAGCTTTTCAACCGAGCTGCAAGAGTGAAAAGTGTGATGGCATGTCTATCTGAGAAGGAAGGTTCGGTGCCGCAGCCTGTTGTGCACAATTTATATGCTGATAAGAGAAGGGGGTGCTTTTGGAACGTTTTCCTTCCTGACACTTCTGTCTCTGTGAGCTTTAGCTGCTTGGACTCAGGGGTACCGAAGGTATGTGAAAGTGACTGGGATGCGAGAATCATGTTGCACAGGGAACAGGGAAGGTCAGCAAATGTTTCCTGTCCTGGCACATCTCTCAGTCTGAACTGCAGCTGCAGATGCTTCACTTCCGCCAAGGACTCTGCCACCTTGAGAGAAGGATGCGCTCTATGGAGTTGAGAAAGAAAGTGCGTCTCACTAGCTTCTTTCCTCTACTTCATAGACAGCAAAGGGGCTATGAAAGGCAGCACTGGCTTTTTGTTCTAGGACTTCTTCTTTACAAGCAGCTGCTGGATGTTTGGAAGGGGGTTTGGGATATGCAAAAATGAGAGGCTAAGATGGTAAGAGGGTAAGATGGAAGTCATCTGGCAAAAGCAGAGCTCACAAAAGGGCCAGCTGAGAAAGCTCTTGCTGCCTACAACTTCAACTGCACCCCTCAAAGCAGCAGCACACACGCTGCTCTCGGCACTTTCCTTCTCAGCTCTACGCACCATCCTAAGCCTTGCCTCTCCCACACTCAGGATCCAAAGACAACGGCACCAGGGACTGCTCACACACTAAAGGCACCAGGACAAAAGGCTCACCAGCTTGGCCTTTGCATTCCCGCTGACAGCTCCACAGCTTGAACCCAGAGAACTGCCTGCTGCCAACAGCCTTTCCAATCACTCTGAGCACCTCATGACAAGGAGTGTGGGGAATGAATCTCCAGCAGCCTCCTGCCCCAGGCTGTCCCCCGGGAGCAGCCCTGCTCCAGGCCGTGACTGCCACCTGCACAGCCAAAGGACCCAGAGCCGGTGTTACACACCACGGCTGTGCCTGGCACAGAGACACCAGTGGCCACACAAGTGGCCATGGCACTGTCCACACACAGTCCCTGCTGCTGCTCCCCCAGCCGCTGGCACCAACTCCCAGCCACCCACTCCTAAAGCCACGGGGCCCACTGGGACACTGCGGGGGCTCGTGGAAGCCAGCGGCCATTGTGACACAGCGGGGCTGCACAGAGCCCACGGTGCTTTGTGACCCGTGGCTCCCAGGAGAGCCTTTGTGATGCTGGGGAACTACAAGGAAGCCTGGCTCCTCTGTGACACCACCACAGAAGCTCAGGGGAGCCCTGGAGACCGTGCTGATGCTATGGAACCTGATGCAACCCTGCCTCCTCTGTGACACCACAGAAGCTCTTGGAGCCCTGGAGACCGTGGTGATGCTATGGAACCTGATGCAACCCTGCCTCCTCTGTGACACCACAGAACCTCTGGGAGCCCTGGAGACCGTGCTGATGCTATGGAACCTGATGCAACCCTGCCTCCACTGTGACACCACAGAAGCTCAGGGAGCCCTGGAGACCGTGCTGATGCTATGGAACCTGATGCAACCCTGCCTCCACTGTGACACCACAGAAGCTCGGGGAGCTCTGCAGACCGTGGGGATGCTGGCGAAGCTGACGGAACCCTGGGCACCACAGTGACGCTATGGAACCTGGTGGAACCGAGGGGCCACAGTGACACTGTGGGGCCTTTTGGAAGCAACAGGACCCTGGTGGGAAGCCACGGGATGATTAATCCTGCACGAACCTGCTCCAGGTGGGCTCCTCTCTCCCGGCTTCCACAGGTGCTGCTAGGATCCCACTCCGGCACTGGCTTGGCACGGGCTGACGGCTTCCTTTGGCAATGGCTCTGCTCCAGGATGGCATGCTGCAGAGAATGCAGGTAGATTTTGTGCTCACTCCTGGCATGCAGCTGGACAATAAAGCCTGATCCAGCCCCCCCTCAGCATATGTCCGGCTCTGGCATTGGGGCGGGGCAACTTTGGGAGCAGCCCCAGCCCTGCTCCTGCTCCCGGCTGGGCACCCAGCTGCTGGGACACAGGTGTGTCCTGATGCCACCGTCTACTCCTTTGAGAAGGGGAGGACAGAGTGCATCAGGGAGTTTGGTGTGGCTTACATGCGGCAAGGAGAAGGTGCAGCCCCAAACTGGCTTTCACTTCTAGAACCTTTTGCTATTGCGGGAGCAGCTGCTGGAGCTTTTCAACCGAGCTGCAAGAGTGAAAAGTGTGATGGCATGTCTATCTGAGAAGGAAGGTTCGGTGCCGCAGCCTGTTGTGCACAATTTATATGCTGATAAGAGAAGGGGGTGCTTTTGCAACGTTTTCCTTCCTGACACTTCTGTCTCTGTGAGCTTTAGCTGCTTGGACTCAGGGATACCGAAGGTGTGTGAAAGTGACTGGGATGCGAGAATCATGTTGCACAGGGAACAGGGAAGGTCAGCAAATGTTTCCTGTCCTGGCACATCTCTCAGTCTGAACTGCAGCTGCAGATGCTTCACTTCCGCCAAGGACTCTGCCACCTTGAGAGAAGGATGCGCTCTATGGAGTTGAGAAAGAAAGTGCGTCTCACTAGCTTCTTTCCTCTACTTCATAGACAGCAAAGGGGCTATGAAAGGCAGCACTGGCTTTTTGTTCTAGGACTTCTTCTTTACAAGCAGCTGCTGGATGTTTGGAAGGGGGTTTGGGATATGCAAAAATGAGAGGCTAAGATGGTAAGAGGGTAAGATGGAAGTCATCTGGCAAAAGCAGAGCTCACAAAAGGGCCAGCTGAGAAAGCTCTTGCTGCCTACAACTTCAACTGCACCCCTCAAAGCAGCAGCACACACGCTGCTCTCGGCACTTTCCTTCTCAGCTCTACGCACCATCCTAAGCCTTGCCTCTCCCACACTCAGGATCCAAAGACAACGGCACCAGGGACTGCTCACACACTAAAGGCACCAGGACAAAAGGCTCACCAGCTTGGCCTTTGCATTCCCGCTGACAGCTCCACAGCTTGAACCCAGAGAACTGCCTGCTGCCAACAGCCTTTCCAATCACTCTGAGCACCTCATGACAAGGAGTGTGGGGAATGAATCTCCAGCAGCCTCCTGCCCCAGGCTGTCCCCCGGGAGCAGCCCTGCTCCAGGCCGTGACTGCCACCTGCACAGCCAAAGGACCCAGAGCCGGTGTTACACACCACGGCTGTGCCTGGCACAGAGACACCAGTGGCCACACAAGTGGCCATGGCACTGTCCACACACAGTCCCTGCTGCTGCTCCCCCAGCCGCTGGCACCAACTCCCAGCCACCCACTCCTAAAGCCACGGGGCCCACTGGGACACTGCGGGGGCTCGTGGAAGCCAGCGGCCATTGTGACACAGCGGGGCTGCACAGAGCCCACGGTGCTTTGTGACCCGTGGCTCCCAGGAGAGCCTTTGTGATGCTGGGGAACTACAAGGAAGCCTGGCTCCTCTGTGACACCACCACAGAAGCTCAGGGGAGCCCTGGAGACCGTGCTGATGCTATGGAACCTGATGCAACCCTGCCTCCTCTGTGACACCACAGAAGCTCTTGGAGCCCTGGAGACCGTGGTGATGCTATGGAACCTGATGCAACCCTGCCTCCTCTGTGACACCACAGAACCTCTGGGAGCCCTGGAGACCGTGCTGATGCTATGGAACCTGATGCAACCCTGCCTCCACTGTGACACCACAGAAGCTCAGGGAGCCCTGGAGACTGTGGTGATGCTATGGAACCTGATGCAACCCTGCCTCCACTGTGACACCACAGAACCTCTGGGAGCCCTGGAGACCGTGCTGATGCTATGGAACCTGATGCAACCCTGCCTCCACTGTGACACCACAGAAGCTCGGGGAGCTCTGCAGACCGTGGGGATGCTGGCGAAGCTGACGGAACCCTGGGCACCACAGTGACGCTATGGAACCTGGTGGAACCGAGGGGCCACAGTGACACTGTGGGGCCTTTTGGAAGCAACAGGACCCTGGTGGGAAGCCACGGGATGATTAATCCTGCACGAACCTGCTCCAGGTGGGCTCCTCTCTCCCGGCTTCCACAGGTGCTGCTAGGATCCCACTCCGGCACTGGCTTGGCACGGGCTCACGGCTTCCTTTGGCAATGGCTCTGCTCCAGGATGGCATGCTGCAGAGAATGCAGGTAGATTTTGTGCTCACTCCTGGCATGCAGCTGGACAATAAAGCCTGATCCAGCCCCCCCTCAGCATATGTCCGGCTCTGGCATTGGGGCGGGGCAACTTTGGGAGCAGCCCCAGCCCTGCTCCTGCTCCCGGCTGGGCACCCAGCTGCTGGGACACAGGTGTGTCCTGATGCCACCGTCTACTCCTTTGAGAAGGGGAGGACAGAGTGCATCAGGGAGTTTGGTGTGGCTTACATGCGGCAAGGAGAAGGTGCAGCCCCAAACTGGCTTTCACTTCTAGAACCTTTTGCTATTGCGGGAGCAGCTGCTGGAGCTTTTCAACCGAGCTGCAAGAGTGAAAAGTGTGATGGCATGTCTATCTGAGAAGGAAGGTTCGGTGCCGCAGCCTGTTGTGCACAATTTATATGCTGATAAGAGAAGGGGGTGCTTTTGCAACGTTTTCCTTCCTGACACTTCTGTCTCTGTGAGCTTTAGCTGCTTGGACTCAGGGATACCGAAGGTGTGTGAAAGTGACTGGGATGCGAGAATCATGTTGCACAGGGAACAGGGAAGGTCAGCAAATGTTTCCTGTCCTGGCACATCTCTCAGTCTGAACTGCAGCTGCAGATGCTTCACTTCCGCCAAGGACTCTGCCACCTTGAGAGAAGGATGCGCTCTATGGAGTTGAGAAAGAAAGTGCGTCTCACTAGCTTCTTTCCTCTACTTCATAGACAGCAAAGGGGCTATGAAAGGCAGCACTGGCTTTTTGTTCTAGGACTTCTTCTTTACAAGCAGCTGCTGGATGTTTGGAAGGGGGTTTGGGATATGCAAAAATGAGAGGCTAAGATGGTAAGAGGGTAAGATGGAAGTCATCTGGCAAAAGCAGAGCTCACAAAAGGGCCAGCTGAGAAAGCTCTTGCTGCCTACAACTTCAACTGCACCCCTCAAAGCAGCAGCACACACGCTGCTCTCGGCACTTTCCTTCTCAGCTCTACGCACCATCCTAAGCCTTGCCTCTCCCACACTCAGGATCCAAAGACAACGGCACCAGGGACTGCTCACACACTAAAGGCACCAGGACAAAAGGCTCACCAGCTTGGCCTTTGCATTCCCGCTGACAGCTCCACAGCTTGAACCCAGAGAACTGCCTGCTGCCAACAGCCTTTCCAATCACTCTGAGCACCTCATGACAAGGAGTGTGGGCAATGAATCTCCAGCAGCCTCCTGCCCCAGGCTGTCCCCCGGGAGCAGCCCTGCTCCAGGCCGTGACTGCCACCTGCACAGCCAAAGGACCCAGAGCCGGTGTTACACACCACGGCTGTGCCTGGCACAGAGACACCAGTGGCCACACAAGTGGCCATGGCACTGTCCACACACAGTCCCTGCTGCTGCTCCCCCAGCCGCTGGCACCAACTCCCAGCCACCCACTCCTAAAGCCACGGGGCCCACTGGGACACTGCGGGGGCTCGTGGAAGCCAGCGGCCATTGTGACACAGCGGGGCTGCACAGAGCCCACGGTGCTTTGTGACCCGTGGCTCCCAGGAGAGCCTTTGTGATGCTGGGGAACTACAAGGAAGCCTGGCTCCTCTGTGACACCACCACAGAAGCTCAGGGGAGCCCTGGAGACCGTGCTGATGCTATGGAACCTGATGCAACCCTGCCTCCTCTGTGACACCACAGAAGCTCTTGGAGCCCTGGAGACCGTGGTGATGCTATGGAACCTGATGCAACCCTGCCTCCTCTGTGACACCACAGAACCTCTGGGAGCCCTGGAGACCGTGCTGATGCTATGGAACCTGATGCAACCCTGCCTCCACTGTGACACCACAGAAGCTCAGGGAGCCCTGGAGACCGTGCTGATGCTATGGAACCTGATGCAACCCTGCCTCCACTGTGACACCACAGAAGCTCGGGGAGCTCTGCAGACCGTGGGGATGCTGGCGAAGCTGACGGAACCCTGGGCACCACAGTGACGCTATGGAACCTGGTGGAACCGAGGGGCCACAGTGACACTGTGGGGCCTTTTGGAAGCAACAGGACCCTGGTGGGAAGCCACGGGATGATTAATCCTGCACGAACCTGCTCCAGGTGGGCTCCTCTCTCCCGGCTTCCACAGGTGCTGCTAGGATCCCACTCCGGCACTGGCTTGGCACGGGCTGACGGCTTCCTTTGGCAATGGCTCTGCTCCAGGATGGCATGCTGCAGAGAATGCAGGTAGATTTTGTGCTCACTCCTGGCATGCAGCTGGACAATAAAGCCTGATCCAGCCCCCCCTCAGCATATGTCCGGCTCTGGCATTGGGGCGGGGCAACTTTGGGAGCAGCCCCAGCCCTGCTCCTGCTCCCGGCTGGGCACCCAGCTGCTGGGACACAGGTGTGTCCTGATGCCACCGTCTACTCCTTTGAGAAGGGGAGGACAGAGTGCATCAGGGAGTTTGGTGTGGCTTACATGCGGCAAGGAGAAGGTGCAGCCCCAAACTGGCTTTCACTTCTAGAACCTTTTGCTATTGCGGGAGCAGCTGCTGGAGCTTTTCAACCGAGCTGCAAGAGTGAAAAGTGTGATGGCATGTCTATCTGAGAAGGAAGGTTCGGTGCCGCAGCCTGTTGTGCACAATTTATATGCTGATAAGAGAAGGGGGTGCTTTTGCAACGTTTTCCTTCCTGACACTTCTGTCTCTGTGAGCTTTAGCTGCTTGGACTCAGGGATACCGAAGGTGTGTGAAAGTGACTGGGATGCGAGAATCATGTTGCACAGGGAACAGGGAAGGTCAGCAAATGTTTCCTGTCCTGGCACATCTCTCAGTCTGAACTGCAGCTGCAGATGCTTCACTTCCGCCAAGGACTCTGCCACCTTGAGAGAAGGATGCGCTCTATGGAGTTGAGAAAGAAAGTGCGTCTCACTAGCTTCTTTCCTCTACTTCATAGACAGCAAAGGGGCTATGAAAGGCAGCACTGGCTTTTTGTTCTAGGACTTCTTCTTTACAAGCAGCTGCTGGATGTTTGGAAGGGGGTTTGGGATATGCAAAAATGAGAGGCTAAGATGGTAAGAGGGTAAGATGGAAGTCATCTGGCAAAAGCAGAGCTCACAAAAGGGCCAGCTGAGAAAGCTCTTGCTGCCTACAACTTCAACTGCACCCCTCAAAGCAGCAGCACACACGCTGCTCTCGGCACTTTCCTTCTCAGCTCTACGCACCATCCTAAGCCTTGCCTCTCCCACACTCAGGATCCAAAGACAACGGCACCAGGGACTGCTCACACACTAAAGGCACCAGGACAAAAGGCTCACCAGCTTGGCCTTTGCATTCCCGCTGACAGCTCCACAGCTTGAACCCAGAGAACTGCCTGCTGCCAACAGCCTTTCCAATCACTCTGAGCACCTCATGACAAGGAGTGTGGGGAATGAATCTCCAGCAGCCTCCTGCCCCAGGCTGTCCCCCGGGAGCAGCCCTGCTCCAGGCCGTGACTGCCACCTGCACAGCCAAAGGACCCAGAGCCGGTGTTACACACCACGGCTGTGCCTGGCACAGAGACACCAGTGGCCACACAAGTGGCCATGGCACTGTCCACACACAGTCCCTGCTGCTGCTCCCCCAGCCGCTGGCACCAACTCCCAGCCACCCACTCCTAAAGCCACGGGGCCCACTGGGACACTGCGGGGGCTCGTGGAAGCCAGCGGCCATTGTGACACAGCGGGGCTGCACAGAGCCCACGGTGCTTTGTGACCCGTGGCTCCCAGGAGAGCCTTTGTGATGCTGGGGAACTACAAGGAAGCCTGGCTCCTCTGTGACACCACCACAGAAGCTCAGGGGAGCCCTGGAGACCGTGCTGATGCTATGGAACCTGATGCAACCCTGCCTCCTCTGTGACACCACAGAAGCTCTTGGAGCCCTGGAGACCGTGGTGATGCTATGGAACCTGATGCAACCCTGCCTCCTCTGTGACACCACAGAACCTCTGGGAGCCCTGGAGACCGTGCTGATGCTATGGAACCTGATGCAACCCTGCCTCCACTGTGACACCACAGAAGCTCAGGGAGCCCTGGAGACTGTGGTGATGCTATGGAACCTGATGCAACCCTGCCTCCACTGTGACACCACAGAACCTCTGGGAGCCCTGGAGACCGTGCTGATGCTATGGAACCTGATGCAACCCTGCCTCCACTGTGACACCACAGAAGCTCGGGGAGCTCTGCAGACCGTGGGGATGCTGGCGAAGCTGCCGGAACCCTGGGCACCACAGTGACGCTATGGAACCTGGTGGAACCGAGGGGCCACAGTGACACTGTGGGGCCTTTTGGAAGCAACAGGACCCTGGTGGGAAGCCACGGGATGATTAATCCTGCACGAACCTGCTCCAGGTGGGCTCCTCTCTCCCGGCTTCCACAGGTGCTGCTAGGATCCCACTCCGGCACTGGCTTGGCACGGGCTCACGGCTTCCTTTGGCAATGGCTCTGCTCCAGGATGGCATGCTGCAGAGAATGCAGGTAGATTTTGTGCTCACTCCTGGCATGCAGCTGGACAATAAAGCCTGATCCAGCCCCCCCTCAGCATATGTCCGGCTCTGGCATTGGGGCGGGGCAACTTTGGGAGCAGCCCCAGCCCTGCTCCTGCTCCCGGCTGGGCACCCAGCTGCTGGGACACAGGTGTGTCCTGATGCCACCGTCTACTCCTTTGAGAAGGGGAGGACAGAGTGCATCAGGGAGTTTGGTGTGGCTTACATGCGGCAAGGAGAAGGTGCAGCCCCAAACTGGCTTTCACTTCTAGAACCTTTTGCTATTGCGGGAGCAGCTGCTGGAGCTTTTCAACCGAGCTGCAAGAGTGAAAAGTGTGATGGCATGTCTATCTGAGAAGGAAGGTTCGGTGCCGCAGCCTGTTGTGCACAATTTATATGCTGATAAGAGAAGGGGGTGCTTTTGCAACGTTTTCCTTCCTGACACTTCTGTCTCTGTGAGCTTTAGCTGCTTGGACTCAGGGATACCGAAGGTGTGTGAAAGTGACTGGGATGCGAGAATCATGTTGCACAGGGAACAGGGAAGGTCAGCAAATGTTTCCTGTCCTGGCACATCTCTCAGTCTGAACTGCAGCTGCAGATGCTTCACTTCCGCCAAGGACTCTGCCACCTTGAGAGAAGGATGCGCTCTATGGAGTTGAGAAAGAAAGTGCGTCTCACTAGCTTCTTTCCTCTACTTCATAGACAGCAAAGGGGCTATGAAAGGCAGCACTGGCTTTTTGTTCTAGGACTTCTTCTTTACAAGCAGCTGCTGGATGTTTGGAAGGGGGTTTGGGATATGCAAAAATGAGAGGCTAAGATGGTAAGAGGGTAAGATGGAAGTCATCTGGCAAAAGCAGAGCTCACAAAAGGGCCAGCTGAGAAAGCTCTTGCTGCCTACAACTTCAACTGCACCCCTCAAAGCAGCAGCACACACGCTGCTCTCGGCACTTTCCTTCTCAGCTCTACGCACCATCCTAAGCCTTGCCTCTCCCACACTCAGGATCCAAAGACAACGGCACCAGGGACTGCTCACACACTAAAGGCACCAGGACAAAAGGCTCACCAGCTTGGCCTTTGCATTCCCGCTGACAGCTCCACAGCTTGAACCCAGAGAACTGCCTGCTGCCAACAGCCTTTCCAATCACTCTGAGCACCTCATGACAAGGAGTGTGGGGAATGAATCTCCAGCAGCCTCCTGCCCCAGGCTGTCCCCCGGGAGCAGCCCTGCTCCAGGCCGTGACTGCCACCTGCACAGCCAAAGGACCCAGAGCCGGTGTTACACACCACGGCTGTGCCTGGCACAGAGACACCAGTGGCCACACAAGTGGCCATGGCACTGTCCACACACAGTCCCTGCTGCTGCTCCCCCAGCCGCTGGCACCAACTCCCAGCCACCCACTCCTAAAGCCACGGGGCCCACTGGGACACTGCGGGGGCTCGTGGAAGCCAGCGGCCATTGTGACACAGCGGGGCTGCACAGAGCCCACGGTGCTTTGTGACCCGTGGCTCCCAGGAGAGCCTTTGTGATGCTGGGGAACTACAAGGAAGCCTGGCTCCTCTGTGACACCACCACAGAAGCTCAGGGGAGCCCTGGAGACCGTGCTGATGCTATGGAACCTGATGCAACCCTGCCTCCTCTGTGACACCACAGAAGCTCTTGGAGCCCTGGAGACCGTGGTGATGCTATGGAACCTGATGCAACCCTGCCTCCTCTGTGACACCACAGAACCTCTGGGAGCCCTGGAGACCGTGCTGATGCTATGGAACCTGATGCAACCCTGCCTCCACTGTGACACCACAGAAGCTCAGGGAGCCCTGGAGACTGTGGTGATGCTATGGAACCTGATGCAACCCTGCCTCCACTGTGACACCACAGAAGCTCGGGGAGCTCTGCAGACCGTGGGGATGCTGGCGAAGCTGACGGAACCCTGGGCACCACAGTGACGCTATGGAACCTGGTGGAACCGAGGGGCCACAGTGACACTGTGGGGCCTTTTGGAAGCAACAGGACCCTGGTGGGAAGCCACGGGATGATTAATCCTGCACGAACCTGCTCCAGGTGGGCTCCTCTCTCCCGGCTTCCACAGGTGCTGCTAGGATCCCACTCCGGCACTGGCTTGGCACGGGCTCACGGCTTCCTTTGGCAATGGCTCTGCTCCAGGATGGCATGCTGCAGAGAATGCAGGTAGATTTTGTGCTCACTCCTGGCATGCAGCTGGACAATAAAGCCTGATCCAGCCCCCCCTCAGCATATGTCCGGCTCTGGCATTGGGGCGGGGCAACTTTGGGAGCAGCCCCAGCCCTGCTCCTGCTCCCGGCTGGGCACCCAGCTGCTGGGACACAGGTGTGTCCTGATGCCACCGTCTACTCCTTTGAGAAGGGGAGGACAGAGTGCATCAGGGAGTTTGGTGTGGCTTACATGCGGCAAGGAGAAGGTGCAGCCCCAAACTGGCTTTCACTTCTAGAACCTTTTGCTATTGCGGGAGCAGCTGCTGGAGCTTTTCAACCGAGCTGCAAGAGTGAAAAGTGTGATGGCATGTCTATCTGAGAAGGAAGGTTCGGTGCCGCAGCCTGTTGTGCACAATTTATATGCTGATAAGAGAAGGGGGTGCTTTTGCAACGTTTTCCTTCCTGACACTTCTGTCTCTGTGAGCTTTAGCTGCTTGGACTCAGGGATACCGAAGGTGTGTGAAAGTGACTGGGATGCGAGAATCATGTTGCACAGGGAACAGGGAAGGTCAGCAAATGTTTCCTGTCCTGGCACATCTCTCAGTCTGAACTGCAGCTGCAGATGCTTCACTTCCGCCAAGGACTCTGCCACCTTGAGAGAAGGATGCGCTCTATGGAGTTGAGAAAGAAAGTGCGTCTCACTAGCTTCTTTCCTCTACTTCATAGACAGCAAAGGGGCTATGAAAGGCAGCACTGGCTTTTTGTTCTAGGACTTCTTCTTTACAAGCAGCTGCTGGATGTTTGGAAGGGGGTTTGGGATATGCAAAAATGAGAGGCTAAGATGGTAAGAGGGTAAGATGGAAGTCATCTGGCAAAAGCAGAGCTCACAAAAGGGCCAGCTGAGAAAGCTCTTGCTGCCTACAACTTCAACTGCACCCCTCAAAGCAGCAGCACACACGCTGCTCTCGGCACTTTCCTTCTCAGCTCTACGCACCATCCTAAGCCTTGCCTCTCCCACACTCAGGATCCAAAGACAACGGCACCAGGGACTGCTCACACACTAAAGGCACCAGGACAAAAGGCTCACCAGCTTGGCCTTTGCATTCCCGCTGACAGCTCCACAGCTTGAACCCAGAGAACTGCCTGCTGCCAACAGCCTTTCCAATCACTCTGAGCACCTCATGACAAGGAGTGTGGGGAATGAATCTCCAGCAGCCTCCTGCCCCAGGCTGTCCCCCGGGAGCAGCCCTGCTCCAGGCCGTGACTGCCACCTGCACAGCCAAAGGACCCAGAGCCGGTGTTACACACCACGGCTGTGCCTGGCACAGAGACACCAGTGGCCACACAAGTGGCCATGGCACTGTCCACACACAGTCCCTGCTGCTGCTCCCCCAGCCGCTGGCACCAACTCCCAGCCACCCACTCCTAAAGCCACGGGGCCCACTGGGACACTGCGGGGGCTCGTGGAAGCCAGCGGCCATTGTGACACAGCGGGGCTGCACAGAGCCCACGGTGCTTTGTGACCCGTGGCTCCCAGGAGAGCCTTTGTGATGCTGGGGAACTACAAGGAAGCCTGGCTCCTCTGTGACACCACCACAGAAGCTCAGGGGAGCCCTGGAGACCGTGCTGATGCTATGGAACCTGATGCAACCCTGCCTCCTCTGTGACACCACAGAAGCTCTTGGAGCCCTGGAGACCGTGGTGATGCTATGGAACCTGATGCAACCCTGCCTCCTCTGTGACACCACAGAACCTCTGGGAGCCCTGGAGACCGTGCTGATGCTATGGAACCTGATGCAACCCTGCCTCCACTGTGACACCACAGAAGCTCAGGGAGCCCTGGAGACTGTGGTGATGCTATGGAACCTGATGCAACCCTGCCTCCACTGTGACACCACAGAACCTCTGGGAGCCCTGGAGACCGTGCTGATGCTATGGAACCTGATGCAACCCTGCCTCCACTGTGACACCACAGAAGCTCGGGGAGCTCTGCAGACCGTGGGGATGCTGGCGAAGCTGACGGAACCCTGGGCACCACAGTGACGCTATGGAACCTGGTGGAACCGAGGGGCCACAGTGACACTGTGGGGCCTTTTGGAAGCAACAGGACCCTGGTGGGAAGCCACGGGATGATTAATCCTGCACGAACCTGCTCCAGGTGGGCTCCTCTCTCCCGGCTTCCACAGGTGCTGCTAGGATCCCACTCCGGCACTGGCTTGGCACGGGCTGACGGCTTCCTTTGGCAATGGCTCTGCTCCAGGATGGCATGCTGCAGAGAATGCAGGTAGATTTTGTGCTCACTCCTGGCATGCAGCTGGACAATAAAGCCTGATCCAGCCCCCCCTCAGCATATGTCCGGCTCTGGCATTGGGGCGGGGCAACTTTGGGAGCAGCCCCAGCCCTGCTCCTGCTCCCGGCTGGGCACCCAGCTGCTGGGACACAGGTGTGTCCTGATGCCACCGTCTACTCCTTTGAGAAGGGGAGGACAGAGTGCATCAGGGAGTTTGGTGTGGCTTACATGCGGCAAGGAGAAGGTGCAGCCCCAAACTGGCTTTCACTTCTAGAACCTTTTGCTATTGCGGGAGCAGCTGCTGGAGCTTTTCAACCGAGCTGCAAGAGTGAAAAGTGTGATGGCATGTCTATCTGAGAAGGAAGGTTCGGTGCCGCAGCCTGTTGTGCACAATTTATATGCTGATAAGAGAAGGGGGTGCTTTTGCAACGTTTTCCTTCCTGACACTTCTGTCTCTGTGAGCTTTAGCTGCTTGGACTCAGGGATACCGAAGGTGTGTGAAAGTGACTGGGATGCGAGAATCATGTTGCACAGGGAACAGGGAAGGTCAGCAAATGTTTCCTGTCCTGGCACATCTCTCAGTCTGAACTGCAGCTGCAGATGCTTCACTTCCGCCAAGGACTCTGCCACCTTGAGAGAAGGATGCGCTCTATGGAGTTGAGAAAGAAAGTGCGTCTCACTAGCTTCTTTCCTCTACTTCATAGACAGCAAAGGGGCTATGAAAGGCAGCACTGGCTTTTTGTTCTAGGACTTCTTCTTTACAAGCAGCTGCTGGATGTTTGGAAGGGGGTTTGGGATATGCAAAAATGAGAGGCTAAGATGGTAAGAGGGTAAGATGGAAGTCATCTGGCAAAAGCAGAGCTCACAAAAGGGCCAGCTGAGAAAGCTCTTGCTGCCTACAACTTCAACTGCACCCCTCAAAGCAGCAGCACACACGCTGCTCTCGGCACTTTCCTTCTCAGCTCTACGCACCATCCTAAGCCTTGCCTCTCCCACACTCAGGATCCAAAGACAACGGCACCAGGGACTGCTCACACACTAAAGGCACCAGGACAAAAGGCTCACCAGCTTGGCCTTTGCATTCCCGCTGACAGCTCCACAGCTTGAACCCAGAGAACTGCCTGCTGCCAACAGCCTTTCCAATCACTCTGAGCACCTCATGACAAGGAGTGTGGGGAATGAATCTCCAGCAGCCTCCTGCCCCAGGCTGTCCCCCGGGAGCAGCCCTGCTCCAGGCCGTGACTGCCACCTGCACAGCCAAAGGACCCAGAGCCGGTGTTACACACCACGGCTGTGCCTGGCACAGAGACACCAGTGGCCACACAAGTGGCCATGGCACTGTCCACACACAGTCCCTGCTGCTGCTCCCCCAGCCGCTGGCACCAACTCCCAGCCACCCACTCCTAAAGCCACGGGGCCCACTGGGACACTGCGGGGGCTCGTGGAAGCCAGCGGCCATTGTGACACAGCGGGGCTGCACAGAGCCCACGGTGCTTTGTGACCCGTGGCTCCCAGGAGAGCCTTTGTGATGCTGGGGAACTACAAGGAAGCCTGGCTCCTCTGTGACACCACCACAGAAGCTCAGGGGAGCCCTGGAGACCGTGCTGATGCTATGGAACCTGATGCAACCCTGCCTCCTCTGTGACACCACAGAAGCTCTTGGAGCCCTGGAGACCGTGGTGATGCTATGGAACCTGATGCAACCCTGCCTCCTCTGTGACACCACAGAACCTCTGGGAGCCCTGGAGACCGTGCTGATGCTATGGAACCTGATGCAACCCTGCCTCCACTGTGACACCACAGAAGCTCAGGGAGCCCTGGAGACTGTGGTGATGCTATGGAACCTGATGCAACCCTGCCTCCACTGTGACACCACAGAACCTCTGGGAGCCCTGGAGACCGTGCTGATGCTATGGAACCTGATGCAACCCTGCCTCCACTGTGACACCACAGAAGCTCGGGGAGCTCTGCAGACCGTGGGGATGCTGGCGAAGCTGCCGGAACCCTGGGCACCACAGTGACGCTATGGAACCTGGTGGAACCAAGGGGCCACAGTGACACTGTGGGGCCTTTTGGAAGCAACAGGACCCTGGTGGGAAGCCACGGGATGATTAATCCTGCACGAACCTGCTCCAGGTGGGCTCCTCTCTCCCGGCTTCCACAGGTGCTGCTAGGATCCCACTCCGGCACTGGCTTGGCACGGGCTCACGGCTTCCTTTGGCAATGGCTCTGCTCCAGGATGGCATGCTGCAGAGAATGCAGGTAGATTTTGTGCTCACTCCTGGCATGCAGCTGGACAATAAAGCCTGATCCAGCCCCCCCTCAGCATATGTCCGGCTCTGGCATTGGGGCGGGGCAACTTTGGGAGCAGCCCCAGCCCTGCTCCTGCTCCCGGCTGGGCACCCAGCTGCTGGGACACAGGTGTGTCCTGATGCCACCGTCTACTCCTTTGAGAAGGGGAGGACAGAGTGCATCAGGGAGTTTGGTGTGGCTTACATGCGGCAAGGAGAAGGTGCAGCCCCAAACTGGCTTTCACTTCTAGAACCTTTTGCTATTGCGGGAGCAGCTGCTGGAGCTTTTCAACCGAGCTGCAAGAGTGAAAAGTGTGATGGCATGTCTATCTGAGAAGGAAGGTTCGGTGCCGCAGCCTGTTGTGCACAATTTATATGCTGATAAGAGAAGGGGGTGCTTTTGGAACGTTTTCCTTCCTGACACTTCTGTCTCTGTGAGCTTTAGCTGCTTGGACTCAGGGGTACCGAAGGTATGTGAAAGTGACTGGGATGCGAGAATCATGTTGCACAGGGAACAGGGAAGGTCAGCAAATGTTTCCTGTCCTGGCACATCTCTCAGTCTGAACTGCAGCTGCAGATGCTTCACTTCCGCCAAGGACTCTGCCACCTTGAGAGAAGGATGCGCTCTATGGAGTTGAGAAAGAAAGTGCGTCTCACTAGCTTCTTTCCTCTACTTCATAGACAGCAAAGGGGCTATGAAAGGCAGCACTGGCTTTTTGTTCTAGGACTTCTTCTTTACAAGCAGCTGCTGGATGTTTGGAAGGGGGTTTGGGATATGCAAAAATGAGAGGCTAAGATGGTAAGAGGGTAAGATGGAAGTCATCTGGCAAAAGCAGAGCTCACAAAAGGGCCAGCTGAGAAAGCTCTTGCTGCCTACAACTTCAACTGCACCCCTCAAAGCAGCAGCACACACGCTGCTCTCGGCACTTTCCTTCTCAGCTCTACGCACCATCCTAAGCCTTGCCTCTCCCACACTCAGGATCCAAAGACAACGGCACCAGGGACTGCTCACACACTAAAGGCACCAGGACAAAAGGCTCACCAGCTTGGCCTTTGCATTCCCGCTGACAGCTCCACAGCTTGAACCCAGAGAACTGCCTGCTGCCAACAGCCTTTCCAATCACTCTGAGCACCTCATGACAAGGAGTGTGGGGAATGAATCTCCAGCAGCCTCCTGCCCCAGGCTGTCCCCCGGGAGCAGCCCTGCTCCAGGCCGTGACTGCCACCTGCACAGCCAAAGGACCCAGAGCCGGTGTTACACACCACGGCTGTGCCTGGCACAGAGACACCAGTGGCCACACAAGTGGCCATGGCACTGTCCACACACAGTCCCTGCTGCTGCTCCCCCAGCCGCTGGCACCAACTCCCAGCCACCCACTCCTAAAGCCACGGGGCCCACTGGGACACTGCGGGGGCTCGTGGAAGCCAGCGGCCATTGTGACACAGCGGGGCTGCACAGAGCCCACGGTGCTTTGTGACCCGTGGCTCCCAGGAGAGCCTTTGTGATGCTGGGGAACTACAAGGAAGCCTGGCTCCTCTGTGACACCACCACAGAAGCTCAGGGGAGCCCTGGAGACCGTGCTGATGCTATGGAACCTGATGCAACCCTGCCTCCTCTGTGACACCACAGAAGCTCTTGGAGCCCTGGAGACCGTGGTGATGCTATGGAACCTGATGCAACCCTGCCTCCTCTGTGACACCACAGAACCTCTGGGAGCCCTGGAGACCGTGCTGATGCTATGGAACCTGATGCAACCCTGCCTCCACTGTGACACCACAGAAGCTCAGGGAGCCCTGGAGACCGTGCTGATGCTATGGAACCTGATGCAACCCTGCCTCCACTGTGACACCACAGAAGCTCGGGGAGCTCTGCAGACCGTGGGGATGCTGGCGAAGCTGACGGAACCCTGGGCACCACAGTGACGCTATGGAACCTGGTGGAACCGAGGGGCCACAGTGACACTGTGGGGCCTTTTGGAAGCAACAGGACCCTGGTGGGAAGCCACGGGATGATTAATCCTGCACGAACCTGCTCCAGGTGGGCTCCTCTCTCCCGGCTTCCACAGGTGCTGCTAGGATCCCACTCCGGCACTGGCTTGGCACGGGCTGACGGCTTCCTTTGGCAATGGCTCTGCTCCAGGATGGCATGCTGCAGAGAATGCAGGTAGATTTTGTGCTCACTCCTGGCATGCAGCTGGACAATAAAGCCTGATCCAGCCCCCCCTCAGCATATGTCCGGCTCTGGCATTGGGGCGGGGCAACTTTGGGAGCAGCCCCAGCCCTGCTCCTGCTCCCGGCTGGGCACCCAGCTGCTGGGACACAGGTGTGTCCTGATGCCACCGTCTACTCCTTTGAGAAGGGGAGGACAGAGTGCATCAGGGAGTTTGGTGTGGCTTACATGCGGCAAGGAGAAGGTGCAGCCCCAAACTGGCTTTCACTTCTAGAACCTTTTGCTATTGCGGGAGCAGCTGCTGGAGCTTTTCAACCGAGCTGCAAGAGTGAAAAGTGTGATGGCATGTCTATCTGAGAAGGAAGGTTCGGTGCCGCAGCCTGTTGTGCACAATTTATATGCTGATAAGAGAAGGGGGTGCTTTTGCAACGTTTTCCTTCCTGACACTTCTGTCTCTGTGAGCTTTAGCTGCTTGGACTCAGGGATACCGAAGGTGTGTGAAAGTGACTGGGATGCGAGAATCATGTTGCACAGGGAACAGGGAAGGTCAGCAAATGTTTCCTGTCCTGGCACATCTCTCAGTCTGAACTGCAGCTGCAGATGCTTCACTTCCGCCAAGGACTCTGCCACCTTGAGAGAAGGATGCGCTCTATGGAGTTGAGAAAGAAAGTGCGTCTCACTAGCTTCTTTCCTCTACTTCATAGACAGCAAAGGGGCTATGAAAGGCAGCACTGGCTTTTTGTTCTAGGACTTCTTCTTTACAAGCAGCTGCTGGATGTTTGGAAGGGGGTTTGGGATATGCAAAAATGAGAGGCTAAGATGGTAAGAGGGTAAGATGGAAGTCATCTGGCAAAAGCAGAGCTCACAAAAGGGCCAGCTGAGAAAGCTCTTGCTGCCTACAACTTCAACTGCACCCCTCAAAGCAGCAGCACACACGCTGCTCTCGGCACTTTCCTTCTCAGCTCTACGCACCATCCTAAGCCTTGCCTCTCCCACACTCAGGATCCAAAGACAACGGCACCAGGGACTGCTCACACACTAAAGGCACCAGGACAAAAGGCTCACCAGCTTGGCCTTTGCATTCCCGCTGACAGCTCCACAGCTTGAACCCAGAGAACTGCCTGCTGCCAACAGCCTTTCCAATCACTCTGAGCACCTCATGACAAGGAGTGTGGGGAATGAATCTCCAGCAGCCTCCTGCCCCAGGCTGTCCCCCGGGAGCAGCCCTGCTCCAGGCCGTGACTGCCACCTGCACAGCCAAAGGACCCAGAGCCGGTGTTACACACCACGGCTGTGCCTGGCACAGAGACACCAGTGGCCACACAAGTGGCCATGGCACTGTCCACACACAGTCCCTGCTGCTGCTCCCCCAGCCGCTGGCACCAACTCCCAGCCACCCACTCCTAAAGCCACGGGGCCCACTGGGACACTGCGGGGGCTCGTGGAAGCCAGCGGCCATTGTGACACAGCGGGGCTGCACAGAGCCCACGGTGCTTTGTGACCCGTGGCTCCCAGGAGAGCCTTTGTGATGCTGGGGAACTACAAGGAAGCCTGGCTCCTCTGTGACACCACCACAGAAGCTCAGGGGAGCCCTGGAGACCGTGCTGATGCTATTGAACCTGATGCAACCCTGCCTCCTCTGTGACACCACAGAAGCTCTTGGAGCCCTGGAGACCGTGGTGATGCTATGGAACCTGATGCAACCCTGCCTCCTCTGTGACACCACAGAACCTCTGGGAGCCCTGGAGACCGTGCTGATGCTATGGAACCTGATGCAACCCTGCCTCCACTGTGACACCACAGAAGCTCAGGGAGCCCTGGAGACTGTGGTGATGCTATGGAACCTGATGCAACCCTGCCTCCACTGTGACACCACAGAAACTCGGGGAGCTCTGCAGACCGTGGGGATGCTGGCGAAGCTGACGGAACCCTGGGCACCACAGTGACGCTATGGAACCTGGTGGAACCGAGGGGCCACAGTGACACTGTGGGGCCTTTTGGAAGCAACAGGACCCTGGTGGGAAGCCACGGGATGATTAATCCTGCACGAACCTGCTCCAGGTGGGCTCCTCTCTCCCGGCTTCCACAGGTGCTGCTAGGATCCCACTCCGGCACTGGCTTGGCACGGGCTGACGGCTTCCTTTGGCAATGGCTCTGCTCCAGGATGGCATGCTGCAGAGAATGCAGGTAGATTTTGTGCTCACTCCTGGCATGCAGCTGGACAATAAAGCCTGATCCAGCCCCCCCTCAGCATATGTCCGGCTCTGGCATTGGGGCGGGGCAACTTTGGGAGCAGCCCCAGCCCTGCTCCTGCTCCCGGCTGGGCACCCAGCTGCTGGGACACAGGTGTGTCCTGATGCCACCGTCTACTCCTTTGAGAAGGGGAGGACAGAGTGCATCAGGGAGTTTGGTGTGGCTTACATGCGGCAAGGAGAAGGTGCAGCCCCAAACTGGCTTTCACTTCTAGAACCTTTTGCTATTGCGGGAGCAGCTGCTGGAGCTTTTCAACCGAGCTGCAAGAGTGAAAAGTGTGATGGCATGTCTATCTGAGAAGGAAGGTTCGGTGCCGCAGCCTGTTGTGCACAATTTATATGCTGATAAGAGAAGGGGGTGCTTTTGCAACGTTTTCCTTCCTGACACTTCTGTCTCTGTGAGCTTTAGCTGCTTGGACTCAGGGATACCGAAGGTGTGTGAAAGTGACTGGGATGCGAGAATCATGTTGCACAGGGAACAGGGAAGGTCAGCAAATGTTTCCTGTCCTGGCACATCTCTCAGTCTGAACTGCAGCTGCAGATGCTTCACTTCCGCCAAGGACTCTGCCACCTTGAGAGAAGGATGCGCTCTATGGAGTTGAGAAAGAAAGTGCGTCTCACTAGCTTCTTTCCTCTACTTCATAGACAGCAAAGGGGCTATGAAAGGCAGCACTGGCTTTTTGTTCTAGGACTTCTTCTTTACAAGCAGCTGCTGGATGTTTGGAAGGGGGTTTGGGATATGCAAAAATGAGAGGCTAAGATGGTAAGAGGGTAAGATGGAAGTCATCTGGCAAAAGCAGAGCTCACAAAAGGGCCAGCTGAGAAAGCTCTTGCTGCCTACAACTTCAACTGCACCCCTCAAAGCAGCAGCACACACGCTGCTCTCGGCACTTTCCTTCTCAGCTCTACGCACCATCCTAAGCCTTGCCTCTCCCACACTCAGGATCCAAAGACAACGGCACCAGGGACTGCTCACACACTAAAGGCACCAGGACAAAAGGCTCACCAGCTTGGCCTTTGCATTCCCGCTGACAGCTCCACAGCTTGAACCCAGAGAACTGCCTGCTGCCAACAGCCTTTCCAATCACTCTGAGCACCTCATGACAAGGAGTGTGGGGAATGAATCTCCAGCAGCCTCCTGCCCCAGGCTGTCCCCCGGGAGCAGCCCTGCTCCAGGCCGTGACTGCCACCTGCACAGCCAAAGGACCCAGAGCCGGTGTTACACACCACGGCTGTGCCTGGCACAGAGACACCAGTGGCCACACAAGTGGCCATGGCACTGTCCACACACAGTCCCTGCTGCTGCTCCCCCAGCCGCTGGCACCAACTCCCAGCCACCCACTCCTAAAGCCACGGGGCCCACTGGGACACTGCGGGGGCTCGTGGAAGCCAGCGGCCATTGTGACACAGCGGGGCTGCACAGAGCCCACGGTGCTTTGTGACCCGTGGCTCCCAGGAGAGCCTTTGTGATGCTGGGGAACTACAAGGAAGCCTGGCTCCTCTGTGACACCACCACAGAAGCTCAGGGGAGCCCTGGAGACCGTGCTGATGCTATGGAACCTGATGCAACCCTGCCTCCTCTGTGACACCACAGAAGCTCTTGGAGCCCTGGAGACCGTGGTGATGCTATGGAACCTGATGCAACCCTGCCTCCTCTGTGACACCACAGAACCTCTGGGAGCCCTGGAGACCGTGCTGATGCTATGGAACCTGATGCAACCCTGCCTCCACTGTGACACCACAGAAGCTCAGGGAGCCCTGGAGACTGTGGTGATGCTATGGAACCTGATGCAACCCTGCCTCCACTGTGACACCACAGAACCTCTGGGAGCCCTGGAGACCGTGCTGATGCTATGGAACCTGATGCAACCCTGCCTCCACTGTGACACCACAGAAGCTCGGGGAGCTCTGCAGACCGTGGGGATGCTGGCGAAGCTGACGGAACCCTGGGCACCACAGTGACGCTATGGAACCTGGTGGAACCGAGGGGCCACAGTGACACTGTGGGGCCCTTTTGGAAGCAACAGGACCCTGGTGGGAAGCCACGGGATGATTAATCCTGCACGAACCTGCTCCAGGTGGGCTCCTCTCTCCCGGCTTCCACAGGTGCTGCTAGGATCCCACTCCGGCACTGGCTTGGCACGGGCTCACGGCTTCCTTTGGCAATGGCTCTGCTCCAGGATGGCATGCTGCAGAGAATGCAGGTAGATTTTGTGCTCACTCCTGGCATGCAGCTGGACAATAAAGCCTGATCCAGCCCCCCCTCAGCATATGTCCGGCTCTGGCATTGGGGCGGGGCAACTTTGGGAGCAGCCCCAGCCCTGCTCCTGCTCCCGGCTGGGCACCCAGCTGCTGGGACACAGGTGTGTCCTGATGCCACCGTCTACTCCTTTGAGAAGGGGAGGACAGAGTGCATCAGGGAGTTTGGTGTGGCTTACATGCGGCAAGGAGAAGGTGCAGCCCCAAACTGGCTTTCACTTCTAGAACCTTTTGCTATTGCGGGAGCAGCTGCTGGAGCTTTTCAACCGAGCTGCAAGAGTGAAAAGTGTGATGGCATGTCTATCTGAGAAGGAAGGTTCGGTGCCGCAGCCTGTTGTGCACAATTTATATGCTGATAAGAGAAGGGGGTGCTTTTGCAACGTTTTCCTTCCTGACACTTCTGTCTCTGTGAGCTTTAGCTGCTTGGACTCAGGGATACCGAAGGTATGTGAAAGTGACTGGGATGCGAGAATCATGTTGCACAGGGAACAGGGAAGGTCAGCAAATGTTTCCTGTCCTGGCACATCTCTCAGTCTGAACTGCAGCTGCAGATGCTTCACTTCCGCCAAGGACTCTGCCACCTTGAGAGAAGGATGCGCTCTATGGAGTTGAGAAAGAAAGTGCGTCTCACTAGCTTCTTTCCTCTACTTCATAGACAGCAAAGGGGCTATGAAAGGCAGCACTGGCTTTTTGTTCTAGGACTTCTTCTTTACAAGCAGCTGCTGGATGTTTGGAAGGGGGTTTGGGATATGCAAAAATGAGAGGCTAAGATGGTAAGAGGGTAAGATGGAAGTCATCTGGCAAAAGCAGAGCTCACAAAAGGGCCAGCTGAGAAAGCTCTTGCTGCCTACAACTTCAACTGCACCCCTCAAAGCAGCAGCACACACGCTGCTCTCGGCACTTTCCTTCTCAGCTCTACGCACCATCCTAAGCCTTGCCTCTCCCACACTCAGGATCCAAAGACAACGGCACCAGGGACTGCTCACACACTAAAGGCACCAGGACAAAAGGCTCACCAGCTTGGCCTTTGCATTCCCGCTGACAGCTCCACAGCTTGAACCCAGAGAACTGCCTGCTGCCAACAGCCTTTCCAATCACTCTGAGCACCTCATGACAAGGAGTGTGGGGAATGAATCTCCAGCAGCCTCCTGCCCCAGGCTGTCCCCCGGGAGCAGCCCTGCTCCAGGCCGTGACTGCCACCTGCACAGCCAAAGGACCCAGAGCCGGTGTTACACACCACGGCTGTGCCTGGCACAGAGACACCAGTGGCCACACAAGTGGCCATGGCACTGTCCACACACAGTCCCTGCTGCTGCTCCCCCAGCCGCTGGCACCAACTCCCAGCCACCCACTCCTAAAGCCACGGGGCCCACTGGGACACTGCGGGGGCTCGTGGAAGCCAGCGGCCATTGTGACACAGCGGGGCTGCACAGAGCCCACGGTGCTTTGTGACCCGTGGCTCCCAGGAGAGCCTTTGTGATGCTGGGGAACTACAAGGAAGCCTGGCTCCTCTGTGACACCACCACAGAAGCTCAGGGGAGCCCTGGAGACCGTGCTGATGCTATTGAACCTGATGCAACCCTGCCTCCTCTGTGAAACCACAGAAGCTCTTGGAGCCCTGGAGACCGTGGTGATGCTATGGAACCTGATGCAACCCTGCCTCCTCTGTGACACCACAGAACCTCTGGGAGCCCTGGAGACCGTGCTGATGCTATGGAACCTGATGCAACCCTGCCTCCACTGTGACACCACAGAAGCTCAGGGAGCCCTGGAGACTGTGGTGATGCTATGGAACCTGATGCAACCCTGCCTCCACTGTGACACCACAGAAGCTCAGGGAGCCCTGGAGACCGTGCTGATGCTATGGAACCTGATGCAACCCTGCCTCCACTGTGACACCACAGAAGCTCGGGGAGCTCTGCAGACCGTGGGGATGCTGGCGAAGCTGACGGAACCCTGGGCACCACAGTGACGCTATGGAACCTGGTGGAACCGAGGGGCCACAGTGACACTGTGGGGCCTTTTGGAAGCAACAGGACCCTGGTGGGAAGCCACGGGATGATTAATCCTGCACGAACCTGCTCCAGGTGGGCTCCTCTCTCCCGGCTTCCACAGGTGCTGCTAGGATCCCACTCCGGCACTGGCTTGGCACGGGCTGACGGCTTCCTTTGGCAATGGCTCTGCTCCAGGATGGCATGCTGCAGAGAATGCAGGTAGATTTTGTGCTCACTCCTGGCATGCAGCTGGACAATAAAGCCTGATCCAGCCCCCCCTCAGCATATGTCCGGCTCTGGCATTGGGGCGGGGCAACTTTGGGAGCAGCCCCAGCCCTGCTCCTGCTCCCGGCTGGGCACCCAGCTGCTGGGACACAGGTGTGTCCTGATGCCACCGTCTACTCCTTTGAGAAGGGGAGGACAGAGTGCATCAGGGAGTTTGGTGTGGCTTACATGCGGCAAGGAGAAGGTGCAGCCCCAAACTGGCTTTCACTTCTAGAACCTTTTGCTATTGCGGGAGCAGCTGCTGGAGCTTTTCAACCGAGCTGCAAGAGTGAAAAGTGTGATGGCATGTCTATCTGAGAAGGAAGGTTCGGTGCCGCAGCCTGTTGTGCACAATTTATATGCTGATAAGAGAAGGGGGTGCTTTTGCAACGTTTTCCTTCCTGACACTTCTGTCTCTGTGAGCTTTAGCTGCTTGGACTCAGGGGTACCGAAGGTGTGTGAAAGTGACTGGGATGCGAGAATCATGTTGCACAGGGAACAGGGAAGGTCAGCAAATGTTTCCTGTCCTGGCACATCTCTCAGTCTGAACTGCAGCTGCAGATACTTCACTTCCGCCAAGGACTCTGCCACCTTGAGAGAAGGATGCGCTCTATGGAGTTGAGAAAGAAAGTGCGTCTCACTAGCTTCTTTCCTCTACTTCATAGACAGCAAAGGGGCTATGAAAGGCAGCACTGGCTTTTTGTTCTAGGACTTCTTCTTTACAAGCAGCTGCTGGATGTTTGGAAGGGGGTTTGGGATATGCAAAAATGAGAGGCTAAGATGGTAAGAGGGTAAGATGGAAGTCATCTGGCAAAAGCAGAGCTCACAAAAGGGCCAGCTGAGAAAGCTCTTGCTGCCTACAACTTCAACTGCACCCCTCAAAGCAGCAGCACACACGCTGCTCTCGGCACTTTCCTTCTCAGCTCTACGCACCATCCTAAGCCTTGCCTCTCCCACACTCAGGATCCAAAGACAACGGCACCAGGGACTGCTCACACACTAAAGGCACCAGGACAAAAGGCTCACCAGCTTGGCCTTTGCATTCCCGCTGACAGCTCCACAGCTTGAACCCAGAGAACTGCCTGCTGCCAACAGCCTTTCCAATCACTCTGAGCACCTCATGACAAGGAGTGTGGGGAATGAATCTCCAGCAGCCTCCTGCCCCAGGCTGTCCCCCGGGAGCAGCCCTGCTCCAGGCCGTGACTGCCACCTGCACAGCCAAAGGACCCAGAGCCGGTGTTACACACCACGGCTGTGCCTGGCACAGAGACACCAGTGGCCACACAAGTGGCCATGGCACTGTCCACACACAGTCCCTGCTGCTGCTCCCCCAGCCGCTGGCACCAACTCCCAGCCACCCACTCCTAAAGCCACGGGGCCCACTGGGACACTGCGGGGGCTCGTGGAAGCCAGCGGCCATTGTGACACAGCGGGGCTGCACAGAGCCCACGGTGCTTTGTGACCCGTGGCTCCCAGGAGAGCCTTTGTGATGCTGGGGAACTACAAGGAAGCCTGGCTCCTCTGTGACACCACCACAGAAGCTCAGGGGAGCCCTGGAGACCGTGCTGATGCTATTGAACCTGATGCAACCCTGCCTCCTCTGTGACACCACAGAAGCTCTTGGAGCCCTGGAGACCGTGGTGATGCTATGGAACCTGATGCAACCCTGCCTCCTCTGTGACACCACAGAACCTCTGGGAGCCCTGGAGACCGTGCTGATGCTATGGAACCTGATGCAACCCTGCCTCCACTGTGACACCACAGAAGCTCAGGGAGCCCTGGAGACCGTGGTGATGCTATGGAACCTGATGCAACCCTGCCTCCACTGTGACACCACAGAAACTCGGGGAGCTCTGCAGACCGTGGGGATGCTGGCGAAGCTGACGGAACCCTGGGCACCACAGTGACGCTATGGAACCTGGTGGAACCGAGGGGCCACAGTGACACTGTGGGGCCTTTTGGAAGCAACAGGACCCTGGTGGGAAGCCACGGGATGATTAATCCTGCACGAACCTGCTCCAGGTGGGCTCCTCTCTCCCGGCTTCCACAGGTGCTGCTAGGATCCCACTCCGGCACTGGCTTGGCACGGGCTCACGGCTTCCTTTGGCAATGGCTCTGCTCCAGGATGGCATGCTGCAGAGAATGCAGGTAGATTTTGTGCTCACTCCTGGCATGCAGCTGGACAATAAAGCCTGATCCAGCCCCCCCTCAGCATATGTCCGGCTCTGGCATTGGGGCGGGGCAACTTTGGGAGCAGCCCCAGCCCTGCTCCTGCTCCCGGCTGGGCACCCAGCTGCTGGGACACAGGTGTGTCCTGATGCCACCGTCTACTCCTTTGAGAAGGGGAGGACAGAGTGCATCAGGGAGTTTGGTGTGGCTTACATGCGGCAAGGAGAAGGTGCAGCCCCAAACTGGCTTTCACTTCTAGAACCTTTTGCTATTGCGGGAGCAGCTGCTGGAGCTTTTCAACCGAGCTGCAAGAGTGAAAAGTGTGATGGCATGTCTATCTGAGAAGGAAGGTTCGGTGCCGCAGCCTGTTGTGCACAATTTATATGCTGATAAGAGAAGGGGGTGCTTTTGCAACGTTTTCCTTCCTGACACTTCTGTCTCTGTGAGCTTTAGCTGCTTGGACTCAGGGATACCGAAGGTATGTGAAAGTGACTGGGATGCGAGAATCATGTTGCACAGGGAACAGGGAAGGTCAGCAAATGTTTCCTGTCCTGGCACATCTCTCAGTCTGAACTGCAGCTGCAGATGCTTCACTTCCGCCAAGGACTCTGCCACCTTGAGAGAAGGATGCGCTCTATGGAGTTGAGAAAGAAAGTGCGTCTCACTAGCTTCTTTCCTCTACTTCATAGACAGCAAAGGGGCTATGAAAGGCAGCACTGGCTTTTTGTTCTAGGACTTCTTCTTTACAAGCAGCTGCTGGATGTTTGGAAGGGGGTTTGGGATATGCAAAAATGAGAGGCTAAGATGGTAAGAGGGTAAGATGGAAGTCATCTGGCAAAAGCAGAGCTCACAAAAGGGCCAGCTGAGAAAGCTCTTGCTGCCTACAACTTCAACTGCACCCCTCAAAGCAGCAGCACACACGCTGCTCTCGGCACTTTCCTTCTCAGCTCTACGCACCATCCTAAGCCTTGCCTCTCCCACACTCAGGATCCAAAGACAACGGCACCAGGGACTGCTCACACACTAAAGGCACCAGGACAAAAGGCTCACCAGCTTGGCCTTTGCATTCCCGCTGACAGCTCCACAGCTTGAACCCAGAGAACTGCCTGCTGCCAACAGCCTTTCCAATCACTCTGAGCACCTCATGACAAGGAGTGTGGGGAATGAATCTCCAGCAGCCTCCTGCCCCAGGCTGTCCCCCGGGAGCAGCCCTGCTCCAGGCCGTGACTGCCACCTGCACAGCCAAAGGACCCAGAGCCGGTGTTACACACCACGGCTGTGCCTGGCACAGAGACACCAGTGGCCACACAAGTGGCCATGGCACTGTCCACACACAGTCCCTGCTGCTGCTCCCCCAGCCGCTGGCACCAACTCCCAGCCACCCACTCCTAAAGCCACGGGGCCCACTGGGACACTGCGGGGGCTCGTGGAAGCCAGCGGCCATTGTGACACAGCGGGGCTGCACAGAGCCCACGGTGCTTTGTGACCCGTGGCTCCCAGGAGAGCCTTTGTGATGCTGGGGAACTACAAGGAAGCCTGGCTCCTCTGTGACACCACCACAGAAGCTCAGGGGAGCCCTGGAGACCGTGCTGATGCTATTGAACCTGATGCAACCCTGCCTCCACTGTGACACCACAGAAGCTCTTGGAGCCCTGGAGACCGTGGTGATGCTATGGAACCTGATGCAACCCTGCCTCCTCTGTGACACCACAGAACCTCTGGGAGCCCTGGAGACCGTGCTGATGCTATGGAACCTGATGCAACCCTGCCTCCACTGTGACACCACAGAAGCTCAGGGAGCCCTGGAGACTGTGGTGATGCTATGGAACCTGATGCAACCCTGCCTCCACTGTGACACCACAGAACCTCTGGGAGCCCTGGAGACCGTGCTGATGCTATGGAACCTGATGCAACCCTGCCTCCACTGTGACACCACAGAAGCTCGGGGAGCTCTGCAGACCGTGGGGATGCTGGCGAAGCTGCCGGAACCCTGGGCACCACAGTGACGCTATGGAACCTGGTGGAACCAAGGGGCCACAGTGACACTGTGGGGCCTTTTGGAAGCAACAGGACCCTGGTGGGAAGCCACGGGATGATTAATCCTGCACGAACCTGCTCCAGGTGGGCTCCTCTCTCCCGGCTTCCACAGGTGCTGCTAGGATCCCACTCCGGCACTGGCTTGGCACGGGCTCACGGCTTCCTTTGGCAATGGCTCTGCTCCAGGATGGCATGCTGCAGAGAATGCAGGTAGATTTTGTGCTCACTCCTGGCATGCAGCTGGACAATAAAGCCTGATCCAGCCCCCCCTCAGCATATGTCCGGCTCTGGCATTGGGGCGGGGCAACTTTGGGAGCAGCCCCAGCCCTGCTCCTGCTCCCGGCTGGGCACCCAGCTGCTGGGACACAGGTGTGTCCTGATGCCACCGTCTACTCCTTTGAGAAGGGGAGGACAGAGTGCATCAGGGAGTTTGGTGTGGCTTACATGCGGCAAGGAGAAGGTGCAGCCCCAAACTGGCTTTCACTTCTAGAACCTTTTGCTATTGCGGGAGCAGCTGCTGGAGCTTTTCAACCGAGCTGCAAGAGTGAAAAGTGTGATGGCATGTCTATCTGAGAAGGAAGGTTCGGTGCCGCAGCCTGTTGTGCACAATTTATATGCTGATAAGAGAAGGGGGTGCTTTTGCAACGTTTTCCTTCCTGACACTTCTGTCTCTGTGAGCTTTAGCTGCTTGGACTCAGGGGTACCGAAGGTATGTGAAAGTGACTGGGATGCGAGAATCATGTTGCACAGGGAACAGGGAAGGTCAGCAAATGTTTCCTGTCCTGGCACATCTCTCAGTCTGAACTGCAGCTGCAGATGCTTCACTTCCGCCAAGGACTCTGCCACCTTGAGAGAAGGATGCGCTCTATGGAGTTGAGAAAGAAAGTGCGTCTCACTAGCTTCTTTCCTCTACTTCATAGACAGCAAAGGGGCTATGAAAGGCAGCACTGGCTTTTTGTTCTAGGACTTCTTCTTTACAAGCAGCTGCTGGATGTTTGGAAGGGGGTTTGGGATATGCAAAAATGAGAGGCTAAGATGGTAAGAGGGTAAGATGGAAGTCATCTGGCAAAAGCAGAGCTCACAAAAGGGCCAGCTGAGAAAGCTCTTGCTGCCTACAACTTCAACTGCACCCCTCAAAGCAGCAGCACACACGCTGCTCTCGGCACTTTCCTTCTCAGCTCTACGCACCATCCTAAGCCTTGCCTCTCCCACACTCAGGATCCAAAGACAACGGCACCAGGGACTGCTCACACACTAAAGGCACCAGGACAAAAGGCTCACCAGCTTGGCCTTTGCATTCCCGCTGACAGCTCCACAGCTTGAACCCAGAGAACTGCCTGCTGCCAACAGCCTTTCCAATCACTCTGAGCACCTCATGACAAGGAGTGTGGGGAATGAATCTCCAGCAGCCTCCTGCCCCAGGCTGTCCCCCGGGAGCAGCCCTGCTCCAGGCCGTGACTGCCACCTGCACAGCCAAAGGACCCAGAGCCGGTGTTACACACCACGGCTGTGCCTGGCACAGAGACACCAGTGGCCACACAAGTGGCCATGGCACTGTCCACACACAGTCCCTGCTGCTGCTCCCCCAGCCGCTGGCACCAACTCCCAGCCACCCACTCCTAAAGCCACGGGGCCCACTGGGACACTGCGGGGGCTCGTGGAAGCCAGCGGCCATTGTGACACAGCGGGGCTGCACAGAGCCCACGGTGCTTTGTGACCCGTGGCTCCCAGGAGAGCCTTTGTGATGCTGGGGAACTACAAGGAAGCCTGGCTCCTCTGTGACACCACCACAGAAGCTCAGGGGAGCCCTGGAGACCGTGCTGATGCTATGGAACCTGATGCAACCCTGCCTCCTCTGTGACACCACAGAAGCTCTTGGAGCCCTGGAGACCGTGGTGATGCTATGGAACCTGATGCAACCCTGCCTCCTCTGTGACACCACAGAACCTCTGGGAGCCCTGGAGACCGTGCTGATGCTATGGAACCTGATGCAACCCTGCCTCCACTGTGACACCACAGAACCTCTGGGAGCCCTGGAGACCGTGGTGATGCTATGGAACCTGATGCAACCCTGCCTCCACTGTGACACCACAGAAGCTCGGGGAGCTCTGCAGACCGTGGGGATGCTGGCGAAGCTGACGGAACCCTGGGCACCACAGTGACGCTATGGAACCTGGTGGAACCGAGGGGCCACAGTGACACTGTGGGGCCTTTTGGAAGCAACAGGACCCTGGTGGGAAGCCACGGGATGATTAATCCTGCACGAACCTGCTCCAGGTGGGCTCCTCTCTCCCGGCTTCCACAGGTGCTGCTAGGATCCCACTCCGGCACTGGCTTGGCACGGGCTCACGGCTTCCTTTGGCAATGGCTCTGCTCCAGGATGGCATGCTGCAGAGAATGCAGGTAGATTTTGTGCTCACTCCTGGCATGCAGCTGGACAATAAAGCCTGATCCAGCCCCCCCTCAGCATATGTCCGGCTCTGGCATTGGGGCGGGGCAACTTTGGGAGCAGCCCCAGCCCTGCTCCTGCTCCCGGCTGGGCACCCAGCTGCTGGGACACAGGTGTGTCCTGATGCCACCGTCTACTCCTTTGAGAAGGGGAGGACAGAGTGCATCAGGGAGTTTGGTGTGGCTTACATGCGGCAAGGAGAAGGTGCAGCCCCAAACTGGCTTTCACTTCTAGAACCTTTTGCTATTGCGGGAGCAGCTGCTGGAGCTTTTCAACCGAGCTGCAAGAGTGAAAAGTGTGATGGCATGTCTATCTGAGAAGGAAGGTTCGGTGCCGCAGCCTGTTGTGCACAATTTATATGCTGATAAGAGAAGGGGGTGCTTTTGCAACGTTTTCCTTCCTGACACTTCTGTCTCTGTGAGCTTTAGCTGCTTGGACTCAGGGATACCGAAGGTGTGTGAAAGTGACTGGGATGCGAGAATCATGTTGCACAGGGAACAGGGAAGGTCAGCAAATGTTTCCTGTCCTGGCACATCTCTCAGTCTGAACTGCAGCTGCAGATGCTTCACTTCCGCCAAGGACTCTGCCACCTTGAGAGAAGGATGCGCTCTATGGAGTTGAGAAAGAAAGTGCGTCTCACTAGCTTCTTTCCTCTACTTCATAGACAGCAAAGGGGCTATGAAAGGCAGCACTGGCTTTTTGTTCTAGGACTTCTTCTTTACAAGCAGCTGCTGGATGTTTGGAAGGGGGTTTGGGATATGCAAAAATGAGAGGCTAAGATGGTAAGAGGGTAAGATGGAAGTCATCTGGCAAAAGCAGAGCTCACAAAAGGGCCAGCTGAGAAAGCTCTTGCTGCCTACAACTTCAACTGCACCCCTCAAAGCAGCAGCACACACGCTGCTCTCGGCACTTTCCTTCTCAGCTCTACGCACCATCCTAAGCCTTGCCTCTCCCACACTCAGGATCCAAAGACAACGGCACCAGGGACTGCTCACACACTAAAGGCACCAGGACAAAAGGCTCACCAGCTTGGCCTTTGCATTCCCGCTGACAGCTCCACAGCTTGAACCCAGAGAACTGCCTGCTGCCAACAGCCTTTCCAATCACTCTGAGCACCTCATGACAAGGAGTGTGGGGAATGAATCTCCAGCAGCCTCCTGCCCCAGGCTGTCCCCCGGGAGCAGCCCTGCTCCAGGCCGTGACTGCCACCTGCACAGCCAAAGGACCCAGAGCCGGTGTTACACACCACGGCTGTGCCTGGCACAGAGACACCAGTGGCCACACAAGTGGCCATGGCACTGTCCACACACAGTCCCTGCTGCTGCTCCCCCAGCCGCTGGCACCAACTCCCAGCCACCCACTCCTAAAGCCACGGGGCCCACTGGGACACTGCGGGGGCTCGTGGAAGCCAGCGGCCATTGTGACACAGCGGGGCTGCACAGAGCCCACGGTGCTTTGTGACCCGTGGCTCCCAGGAGAGCCTTTGTGATGCTGGGGAACTACAAGGAAGCCTGGCTCCTCTGTGACACCACCACAGAAGCTCAGGGGAGCCCTGGAGACCGTGCTGATGCTATTGAACCTGATGCAACCCTGCCTCCTCTGTGACACCACAGAAGCTCTTGGAGCCCTGGAGACCGTGGTGATGCTATGGAACCTGATGCAACCCTGCCTCCTCTGTGACACCACAGAACCTCTGGGAGCCCTGGAGACCGTGCTGATGCTATGGAACCTGATGCAACCCTGCCTCCACTGTGACACCACAGAAGCTCAGGGAGCCCTGGAGACTGTGGTGATGCTATGGAACCTGATGCAACCCTGCCTCCACTGTGACACCACAGAAACTCGGGGAGCTCTGCAGACCGTGGGGATGCTGGCGAAGCTGACGGAACCCTGGGCACCACAGTGACGCTATGGAACCTGGTGGAACCGAGGGGCCACAGTGACACTGTGGGGCCTTTTGGAAGCAACAGGACCCTGGTGGGAAGCCACGGGATGATTAATCCTGCACGAACCTGCTCCAGGTGGGCTCCTCTCTCCCGGCTTCCACAGGTGCTGCTAGGATCCCACTCCGGCACTGGCTTGGCACGGGCTCACGGCTTCCTTTGGCAATGGCTCTGCTCCAGGATGGCATGCTGCAGAGAATGCAGGTAGATTTTGTGCTCACTCCTGGCATGCAGCTGGACAATAAAGCCTGATCCAGCCCCCCCTCAGCATATGTCCGGCTCTGGCATTGGGGCGGGGCAACTTTGGGAGCAGCCCCAGCCCTGCTCCTGCTCCCGGCTGGGCACCCAGCTGCTGGGACACAGGTGTGTCCTGATGCCACCGTCTACTCCTTTGAGAAGGGGAGGACAGAGTGCATCAGGGAGTTTGGTGTGGCTTACATGCGGCAAGGAGAAGGTGCAGCCCCAAACTGGCTTTCACTTCTAGAACCTTTTGCTATTGCGGGAGCAGCTGCTGGAGCTTTTCAACCGAGCTGCAAGAGTGAAAAGTGTGATGGCATGTCTATCTGAGAAGGAAGGTTCGGTGCCGCAGCCTGTTGTGCACAATTTATATGCTGATAAGAGAAGGGGGTGCTTTTGCAACGTTTTCCTTCCTGACACTTCTGTCTCTGTGAGCTTTAGCTGCTTGGACTCAGGGATACCGAAGGTGTGTGAAAGTGACTGGGATGCGAGAATCATGTTGCACAGGGAACAGGGAAGGTCAGCAAATGTTTCCTGTCCTGGCACATCTCTCAGTCTGAACTGCAGCTGCAGATGCTTCACTTCCGCCAAGGACTCTGCCACCTTGAGAGAAGGATGCGCTCTATGGAGTTGAGAAAGAAAGTGCGTCTCACTAGCTTCTTTCCTCTACTTCATAGACAGCAAAGGGGCTATGAAAGGCAGCACTGGCTTTTTGTTCTAGGACTTCTTCTTTACAAGCAGCTGCTGGATGTTTGGAAGGGGGTTTGGGATATGCAAAAATGAGAGGCTAAGATGGTAAGAGGGTAAGATGGAAGTCATCTGGCAAAAGCAGAGCTCACAAAAGGGCCAGCTGAGAAAGCTCTTGCTGCCTACAACTTCAACTGCACCCCTCAAAGCAGCAGCACACACGCTGCTCTCGGCACTTTCCTTCTCAGCTCTACGCACCATCCTAAGCCTTGCCTCTCCCACACTCAGGATCCAAAGACAACGGCACCAGGGACTGCTCACACACTAAAGGCACCAGGACAAAAGGCTCACCAGCTTGGCCTTTGCATTCCCGCTGACAGCTCCACAGCTTGAACCCAGAGAACTGCCTGCTGCCAACAGCCTTTCCAATCACTCTGAGCACCTCATGACAAGGAGTGTGGGGAATGAATCTCCAGCAGCCTCCTGCCCCAGGCTGTCCCCCGGGAGCAGCCCTGCTCCAGGCCGTGACTGCCACCTGCACAGCCAAAGGACCCAGAGCCGGTGTTACACACCACGGCTGTGCCTGGCACAGAGACACCAGTGGCCACACAAGTGGCCATGGCACTGTCCACACACAGTCCCTGCTGCTGCTCCCCCAGCCGCTGGCACCAACTCCCAGCCACCCACTCCTAAAGCCACGGGGCCCACTGGGACACTGCGGGGGCTCGTGGAAGCCAGCGGCCATTGTGACACAGCGGGGCTGCACAGAGCCCACGGTGCTTTGTGACCCGTGGCTCCCAGGAGAGCCTTTGTGATGCTGGGGAACTACAAGGAAGCCTGGCTCCTCTGTGACACCACCACAGAAGCTCAGGGGAGCCCTGGAGACCGTGCTGATGCTATGGAACCTGATGCAACCCTGCCTCCTCTGTGACACCACAGAAGCTCTTGGAGCCCTGGAGACCGTGCTGATGCTATGGAACCTGATGCAACCCTGCCTCCTCTGTGACACCACAGAACCTCTGGGAGCCCTGGAGACCGTGCTGATGCTATGGAACCTGATGCAACCCTGCCTCCACTGTGACACCACAGAAGCTCAGGGAGCCCTGGAGACTGTGGTGATGCTATGGAACCTGATGCAACCCTGCCTCCACTGTGACACCACAGAACCTCTGGGAGCCCTGGAGACCGTGCTGATGCTATGGAACCTGATGCAACCCTGCCTCCACTGTGACACCACAGAAGCTCGGGGAGCTCTGCAGACCGTGGGGATGCTGGCGAAGCTGACGGAACCCTGGGCACCACAGTGACGCTATGGAACCTGGTGGAACCGAGGGGCCACAGTGACACTGTGGGGCCCTTTTGGAAGCAACAGGACCCTGGTGGGAAGCCACGGGATGATTAATCCTGCACGAACCTGCTCCAGGTGGGCTCCTCTCTCCCGGCTTCCACAGGTGCTGCTAGGATCCCACTCCGGCACTGGCTTGGCACGGGCTCACGGCTTCCTTTGGCAATGGCTCTGCTCCAGGATGGCATGCTGCAGAGAATGCAGGTAGATTTTGTGCTCACTCCTGGCATGCAGCTGGACAATAAAGCCTGATCCAGCCCCCCCTCAGCATATGTCCGGCTCTGGCATTGGGGCGGGGCAACTTTGGGAGCAGCCCCAGCCCTGCTCCTGCTCCCGGCTGGGCACCCAGCTGCTGGGACACAGGTGTGTCCTGATGCCACCGTCTACTCCTTTGAGAAGGGGAGGACAGAGTGCATCAGGGAGTTTGGTGTGGCTTACATGCGGCAAGGAGAAGGTGCAGCCCCAAACTGGCTTTCACTTCTAGAACCTTTTGCTATTGCGGGAGCAGCTGCTGGAGCTTTTCAACCGAGCTGCAAGAGTGAAAAGTGTGATGGCATGTCTATCTGAGAAGGAAGGTTCGGTGCCGCAGCCTGTTGTGCACAATTTATATGCTGATAAGAGAAGGGGGTGCTTTTGCAACGTTTTCCTTCCTGACACTTCTGTCTCTGTGAGCTTTAGCTGCTTGGACTCAGGGGTACCGAAGGTGTGTGAAAGTGACTGGGATGCGAGAATCATGTTGCACAGGGAACAGGGAAGGTCAGCAAATGTTTCCTGTCCTGGCACATCTCTCAGTCTGAACTGCAGCTGCAGATGCTTCACTTCCGCCAAGGACTCTGCCACCTTGAGAGAAGGATGCGCTCTATGGAGTTGAGAAAGAAAGTGCGTCTCACTAGCTTCTTTCCTCTACTTCATAGACAGCAAAGGGGCTATGAAAGGCAGCACTGGCTTTTTGTTCTAGGACTTCTTCTTTACAAGCAGCTGCTGGATGTTTGGAAGGGGGTTTGGGATATGCAAAAATGAGAGGCTAAGATGGTAAGAGGGTAAGATGGAAGTCATCTGGCAAAAGCAGAGCTCACAAAAGGGCCAGCTGAGAAAGCTCTTGCTGCCTACAACTTCAACTGCACCCCTCAAAGCAGCAGCACACACGCTGCTCTCGGCACTTTCCTTCTCAGCTCTACGCACCATCCTAAGCCTTGCCTCTCCCACACTCAGGATCCAAAGACAACGGCACCAGGGACTGCTCACACACTAAAGGCACCAGGACAAAAGGCTCACCAGCTTGGCCTTTGCATTCCCGCTGACAGCTCCACAGCTTGAACCCAGAGAACTGCCTGCTGCCAACAGCCTTTCCAATCACTCTGAGCACCTCATGACAAGGAGTGTGGGGAATGAATCTCCAGCAGCCTCCTGCCCCAGGCTGTCCCCCGGGAGCAGCCCTGCTCCAGGCCGTGACTGCCACCTGCACAGCCAAAGGACCCAGAGCCGGTGTTACACACCACGGCTGTGCCTGGCACAGAGACACCAGTGGCCACACAAGTGGCCATGGCACTGTCCACACACAGTCCCTGCTGCTGCTCCCCCAGCCGCTGGCACCAACTCCCAGCCACCCACTCCTAAAGCCACGGGGCCCACTGGGACACTGCGGGGGCTCGTGGAAGCCAGCGGCCATTGTGACACAGCGGGGCTGCACAGAGCCCACGGTGCTTTGTGACCCGTGGCTCCCAGGAGAGCCTTTGTGATGCTGGGGAACTACAAGGAAGCCTGGCTCCTCTGTGACACCACCACAGAAGCTCAGGGGAGCCCTGGAGACCGTGCTGATGCTATTGAACCTGATGCAACCCTGCCTCCTCTGTGACACCACAGAAGCTCTTGGAGCCCTGGAGACCGTGCTGATGCTATGGAACCTGATGCAACCCTGCCTCCTCTGTGACACCACAGAAGCTCTTGGAGCCCTGGAGACTGTGGTGATGCTATGGAACCTGATGCAACCCTGCCTCCTCTGTGACACCACAGAACCTCTGGGAGCCCTGGAGACCGTGCTGATGCTATGGAACCTGATGCAACCCTGCCTCCACTGTGACACCACAGAAGCTCAGGGAGCCCTGGAGACTGTGGTGATGCTATGGAACCTGATGCAACCCTGCCTCCACTGTGACACCACAGAACCTCTGGGAGCCCTGGAGACCGTGCTGATGCTATGGAACCTGATGCAACCCTGCCTCCACTGTGACACCACAGAAGCTCGGGGAGCTCTGCAGACCGTGGGGATGCTGGCGAAGCTGACGGAACCCTGGGCACCACAGTGACGCTATGGAACCTGGTGGAACCGAGGGGCCACAGTGACACTGTGGGGCCTTTTGGAAGCAACAGGACCCTGGTGGGAAGCCACGGGATGATTAATCCTGCACGAACCTGCTCCAGGTGGGCTCCTCTCTCCCGGCTTCCACAGGTGCTGCTAGGATCCCACTCCGGCACTGGCTTGGCACGGGCTCACGGCTTCCTTTGGCAATGGCTCTGCTCCAGGATGGCATGCTGCAGAGAATGCAGGTAGATTTTGTGCTCACTCCTGGCATGCAGCTGGACAATAAAGCCTGATCCAGCCCCCCCTCAGCATATGTCCGGCTCTGGCATTGGGGCGGGGCAACTTTGGGAGCAGCCCCAGCCCTGCTCCTGCTCCCGGCTGGGCACCCAGCTGCTGGGACACAGGTGTGTCCTGATGCCACCGTCTACTCCTTTGAGAAGGGGAGGACAGAGTGCATCAGGGAGTTTGGTGTGGCTTACATGCGGCAAGGAGAAGGTGCAGCCCCAAACTGGCTTTCACTTCTAGAACCTTTTGCTATTGCGGGAGCAGCTGCTGGAGCTTTTCAACCGAGCTGCAAGAGTGAAAAGTGTGATGGCATGTCTATCTGAGAAGGAAGGTTCGGTGCCGCAGCCTGTTGTGCACAATTTATATGCTGATAAGAGAAGGGGGTGCTTTTGCAACGTTTTCCTTCCTGACACTTCTGTCTCTGTGAGCTTTAGCTGCTTGGACTCAGGGGTACCGAAGGTGTGTGAAAGTGACTGGGATGCGAGAATCATGTTGCACAGGGAACAGGGAAGGTCAGCAAATGTTTCCTGTCCTGGCACATCTCTCAGTCTGAACTGCAGCTGCAGATACTTCACTTCCGCCAAGGACTCTGCCACCTTGAGAGAAGGATGCGCTCTATGGAGTTGAGAAAGAAAGTGCGTCTCACTAGCTTCTTTCCTCTACTTCATAGACAGCAAAGGGGCTATGAAAGGCAGCACTGGCTTTTTGTTCTAGGACTTCTTCTTTACAAGCAGCTGCTGGATGTTTGGAAGGGGGTTTGGGATATGCAAAAATGAGAGGCTAAGATGGTAAGAGGGTAAGATGGAAGTCATCTGGCAAAAGCAGAGCTCACAAAAGGGCCAGCTGAGAAAGCTCTTGCTGCCTACAACTTCAACTGCACCCCTCAAAGCAGCAGCACACACGCTGCTCTCGGCACTTTCCTTCTCAGCTCTACGCACCATCCTAAGCCTTGCCTCTCCCACACTCAGGATCCAAAGACAACGGCACCAGGGACTGCTCACACACTAAAGGCACCAGGACAAAAGGCTCACCAGCTTGGCCTTTGCATTCCCGCTGACAGCTCCACAGCTTGAACCCAGAGAACTGCCTGCTGCCAACAGCCTTTCCAATCACTCTGAGCACCTCATGACAAGGAGTGTGGGGAATGAATCTCCAGCAGCCTCCTGCCCCAGGCTGTCCCCCGGGAGCAGCCCTGCTCCAGGCCGTGACTGCCACCTGCACAGCCAAAGGACCCAGAGCCGGTGTTACACACCACGGCTGTGCCTGGCACAGAGACACCAGTGGCCACACAAGTGGCCATGGCACTGTCCACACACAGTCCCTGCTGCTGCTCCCCCAGCCGCTGGCACCAACTCCCAGCCACCCACTCCTAAAGCCACGGGGCCCACTGGGACACTGCGGGGGCTCGTGGAAGCCAGCGGCCATTGTGACACAGCGGGGCTGCACAGAGCCCACGGTGCTTTGTGACCCGTGGCTCCCAGGAGAGCCTTTGTGATGCTGGGGAACTACAAGGAAGCCTGGCTCCTCTGTGACACCACCACAGAAGCTCAGGGGAGCCCTGGAGACCGTGCTGATGCTATTGAACCTGATGCAACCCTGCCTCCACTGTGACACCACAGAAGCTCTTGGAGCCCTGGAGACCGTGGTGATGCTATGGAACCTGATGCAACCCTGCCTCCTCTGTGACACCACAGAACCTCTGGGAGCCCTGGAGACCGTGCTGATGCTATGGAACCTGATGCAACCCTGCCTCCACTGTGACACCACAGAAGCTCAGGGAGCCCTGGAGACTGTGGTGATGCTATGGAACCTGATGCAACCCTGCCTCCACTGTGACACCACAGAACCTCTGGGAGCCCTGGAGACCGTGCTGATGCTATGGAACCTGATGCAACCCTGCCTCCACTGTGACACCACAGAAGCTCGGGGAGCTCTGCAGACCGTGGGGATGCTGGCGAAGCTGACGGAACCCTGGGCACCACAGTGACGCTATGGAACCTGGTGGAACCGAGGGGCCACAGTGACACTGTGGGGCCTTTTGGAAGCAACAGGACCCTGGTGGGAAGCCACGGGATGATTAATCCTGCACGAACCTGCTCCAGGTGGGCTCCTCTCTCCCGGCTTCCACAGGTGCTGCTAGGATCCCACTCCGGCACTGGCTTGGCACGGGCTCACGGCTTCCTTTGGCAATGGCTCTGCTCCAGGATGGCATGCTGCAGAGAATGCAGGTAGATTTTGTGCTCACTCCTGGCATGCAGCTGGACAATAAAGCCTGATCCAGCCCCCCCTCAGCATATGTCCGGCTCTGGCATTGGGGCGGGGCAACTTTGGGAGCAGCCCCAGCCCTGCTCCTGCTCCCGGCTGGGCACCCAGCTGCTGGGACACAGGTGTGTCCTGATGCCACCGTCTACTCCTTTGAGAAGGGGAGGACAGAGTGCATCAGGGAGTTTGGTGTGGCTTACATGCGGCAAGGAGAAGGTGCAGCCCCAAACTGGCTTTCACTTCTAGAACCTTTTGCTATTGCGGGAGCAGCTGCTGGAGCTTTTCAACCGAGCTGCAAGAGTGAAAAGTGTGATGGCATGTCTATCTGAGAAGGAAGGTTCGGTGCCGCAGCCTGTTGTGCACAATTTATATGCTGATAAGAGAAGGGGGTGCTTTTGCAACGTTTTCCTTCCTGACACTTCTGTCTCTGTGAGCTTTAGCTGCTTGGACTCAGGGGTACCGAAGGTGTGTCAAAGTGACTGGGATGCGAGAATCATGTTGCACAGGGAACAGGGAAGGTCAGCAAATGTTTCCTGTCCTGGCACATCTCTCAGTCTGAACTGCAGCTGCAGATGCTTCACTTCCGCCAAGGACTCTGCCACCTTGAGAGAAGGATGCGCTCTATGGAGTTGAGAAAGAAAGTGCGTCTCACTAGCTTCTTTCCTCTACTTCATAGACAGCAAAGGGGCTATGAAAGGCAGCACTGGCTTTTTGTTCTAGGACTTCTTCTTTACAAGCAGCTGCTGGATGTTTGGAAGGGGGTTTGGGATATGCAAAAATGAGAGGCTAAGATGGTAAGAGGGTAAGATGGAAGTCATCTGGCAAAAGCAGAGCTCACAAAAGGGCCAGCTGAGAAAGCTCTTGCTGCCTACAACTTCAACTGCACCCCTCAAAGCAGCAGCACACACGCTGCTCTCGGCACTTTCCTTCTCAGCTCTACGCACCATCCTAAGCCTTGCCTCTCCCACACTCAGGATCCAAAGACAACGGCACCAGGGACTGCTCACACACTAAAGGCACCAGGACAAAAGGCTCACCAGCTTGGCCTTTGCATTCCCGCTGACAGCTCCACAGCTTGAACCCAGAGAACTGCCTGCTGCCAACAGCCTTTCCAATCACTCTGAGCACCTCATGACAAGGAGTGTGGGGAATGAATCTCCAGCAGCCTCCTGCCCCAGGCTGTCCCCCGGGAGCAGCCCTGCTCCAGGCCGTGACTGCCACCTGCACAGCCAAAGGACCCAGAGCCGGTGTTACACACCACGGCTGTGCCTGGCACAGAGACACCAGTGGCCACACAAGTGGCCATGGCACTGTCCACACACAGTCCCTGCTGCTGCTCCCCCAGCCGCTGGCACCAACTCCCAGCCACCCACTCCTAAAGCCACGGGGCCCACTGGGACACTGCGGGGGCTCGTGGAAGCCAGCGGCCATTGTGACACAGCGGGGCTGCACAGAGCCCACGGTGCTTTGTGACCCGTGGCTCCCAGGAGAGCCTTTGTGATGCTGGGGAACTACAAGGAAGCCTGGCTCCTCTGTGACACCACCACAGAAGCTCAGGGGAGCCCTGGAGACCGTGCTGATGCTATGGAACCTGATGCAACCCTGCCTCCTCTGTGACACCACAGAAGCTCTTGGAGCCCTGGAGACCGTGCTGATGCTATGGAACCTGATGCAACCCTGCCTCCTCTGTGACACCACAGAACCTCTGGGAGCCCTGGAGACCGTGCTGATGCTATGGAACCTGATGCAACCCTGCCTCCACTGTGACACCACAGAAGCTCAGGGAGCCCTGGAGACTGTGGTGATGCTATGGAACCTGATGCAACCCTGCCTCCACTGTGACACCACAGAACCTCTGGGAGCCCTGGAGACCGTGCTGATGCTATGGAACCTGATGCAACCCTGCCTCCACTGTGACACCACAGAAGCTCGGGGAGCTCTGCAGACCGTGGGGATGCTGGCGAAGCTGACGGAACCCTGGGCACCACAGTGACGCTATGGAACCTGGTGGAACCGAGGGGCCACAGTGACACTGTGGGGCCCTTTTGGAAGCAACAGGACCCTGGTGGGAAGCCACGGGATGATTAATCCTGCACGAACCTGCTCCAGGTGGGCTCCTCTCTCCCGGCTTCCACAGGTGCTGCTAGGATCCCACTCCGGCACTGGCTTGGCACGGGCTCACGGCTTCCTTTGGCAATGGCTCTGCTCCAGGATGGCATGCTGCAGAGAATGCAGGTAGATTTTGTGCTCACTCCTGGCATGCAGCTGGACAATAAAGCCTGATCCAGCCCCCCCTCAGCATATGTCCGGCTCTGGCATTGGGGCGGGGCAACTTTGGGAGCAGCCCCAGCCCTGCTCCTGCTCCCGGCTGGGCACCCAGCTGCTGGGACACAGGTGTGTCCTGATGCCACCGTCTACTCCTTTGAGAAGGGGAGGACAGAGTGCATCAGGGAGTTTGGTGTGGCTTACATGCGGCAAGGAGAAGGTGCAGCCCCAAACTGGCTTTCACTTCTAGAACCTTTTGCTATTGCGGGAGCAGCTGCTGGAGCTTTTCAACCGAGCTGCAAGAGTGAAAAGTGTGATGGCATGTCTATCTGAGAAGGAAGGTTCGGTGCCGCAGCCTGTTGTGCACAATTTATATGCTGATAAGAGAAGGGGGTGCTTTTGCAACGTTTTCCTTCCTGACACTTCTGTCTCTGTGAGCTTTAGCTGCTTGGACTCAGGGATACCGAAGGTATGTGAAAGTGACTGGGATGCGAGAATCATGTTGCACAGGGAACAGGGAAGGTCAGCAAATGTTTCCTGTCCTGGCACATCTCTCAGTCTGAACTGCAGCTGCAGATGCTTCACTTCCGCCAAGGACTCTGCCACCTTGAGAGAAGGATGCGCTCTATGGAGTTGAGAAAGAAAGTGCGTCTCACTAGCTTCTTTCCTCTACTTCATAGACAGCAAAGGGGCTATGAAAGGCAGCACTGGCTTTTTGTTCTAGGACTTCTTCTTTACAAGCAGCTGCTGGATGTTTGGAAGGGGGTTTGGGATATGCAAAAATGAGAGGCTAAGATGGTAAGAGGGTAAGATGGAAGTCATCTGGCAAAAGCAGAGCTCACAAAAGGGCCAGCTGAGAAAGCTCTTGCTGCCTACAACTTCAACTGCACCCCTCAAAGCAGCAGCACACACGCTGCTCTCGGCACTTTCCTTCTCAGCTCTACGCACCATCCTAAGCCTTGCCTCTCCCACACTCAGGATCCAAAGACAACGGCACCAGGGACTGCTCACACACTAAAGGCACCAGGACAAAAGGCTCACCAGCTTGGCCTTTGCATTCCCGCTGACAGCTCCACAGCTTGAACCCAGAGAACTGCCTGCTGCCAACAGCCTTTCCAATCACTCTGAGCACCTCATGACAAGGAGTGTGGGGAATGAATCTCCAGCAGCCTCCTGCCCCAGGCTGTCCCCCGGGAGCAGCCCTGCTCCAGGCCGTGACTGCCACCTGCACAGCCAAAGGACCCAGAGCCGGTGTTACACACCACGGCTGTGCCTGGCACAGAGACACCAGTGGCCACACAAGTGGCCATGGCACTGTCCACACACAGTCCCTGCTGCTGCTCCCCCAGCCGCTGGCACCAACTCCCAGCCACCCACTCCTAAAGCCACGGGGCCCACTGGGACACTGCGGGGGCTCGTGGAAGCCAGCGGCCATTGTGACACAGCGGGGCTGCACAGAGCCCACGGTGCTTTGTGACCCGTGGCTCCCAGGAGAGCCTTTGTGATGCTGGGGAACTACAAGGAAGCCTGGCTCCTCTGTGACACCACCACAGAAGCTCAGGGGAGCCCTGGAGACCGTGCTGATGCTATTGAACCTGATGCAACCCTGCCTCCACTGTGACACCACAGAAGCTCTTGGAGCCCTGGAGACCGTGGTGATGCTATGGAACCTGATGCAACCCTGCCTCCTCTGTGACACCACAGAACCTCTGGGAGCCCTGGAGACCGTGCTGATGCTATGGAACCTGATGCAACCCTGCCTCCACTGTGACACCACAGAAGCTCAGGGAGCCCTGGAGACTGTGGTGATGCTATGGAACCTGATGCAACCCTGCCTCCACTGTGACACCACAGAACCTCTGGGAGCCCTGGAGACCGTGCTGATGCTATGGAACCTGATGCAACCCTGCCTCCACTGTGACACCACAGAAGCTCGGGGAGCTCTGCAGACCGTGGGGATGCTGGCGAAGCTGATGGAACCCTGGGCACCACAGTGACGCTATGGAACCTGGTGGAACCGAGGGGCCACAGTGACACTGTGGGGCCTTTTGGAAGCAACAGGACCCTGGTGGGAAGCCACGGGATGATTAATCCTGCACGAACCTGCTCCAGGTGGGCTCCTCTCTCCCGGCTTCCACAGGTGCTGCTAGGATCCCACTCCGGCACTGGCTTGGCACGGGCTCACGGCTTCCTTTGGCAATGGCTCTGCTCCAGGATGGCATGCTGCAGAGAATGCAGGTAGATTTTGTGCTCACTCCTGGCATGCAGCTGGACAATAAAGCCTGATCCAGCCCCCCCTCAGCATATGTCCGGCTCTGGCATTGGGGCGGGGCAACTTTGGGAGCAGCCCCAGCCCTGCTCCTGCTCCCGGCTGGGCACCCAGCTGCTGGGACACAGGTGTGTCCTGATGCCACCGTCTACTCCTTTGAGAAGGGGAGGACAGAGTGCATCAGGGAGTTTGGTGTGGCTTACATGCGGCAAGGAGAAGGTGCAGCCCCAAACTGGCTTTCACTTCTAGAACCTTTTGCTATTGCGGGAGCAGCTGCTGGAGCTTTTCAACCGAGCTGCAAGAGTGAAAAGTGTGATGGCATGTCTATCTGAGAAGGAAGGTTCGGTGCCGCAGCCTGTTGTGCACAATTTATATGCTGATAAGAGAAGGGGGTGCTTTTGCAACGTTTTCCTTCCTGACACTTCTGTCTCTGTGAGCTTTAGCTGCTTGGACTCAGGGGTACCGAAGGTGTGTGAAAGTGACTGGGATGCGAGAATCATGTTGCACAGGGAACAGGGAAGGTCAGCAAATGTTTCCTGTCCTGGCACATCTCTCAGTCTGAACTGCAGCTGCAGATGCTTCACTTCCGCCAAGGACTCTGCCACCTTGAGAGAAGGATGCGCTCTATGGAGTTGAGAAAGAAAGTGCGTCTCACTAGCTTCTTTCCTCTACTTCATAGACAGCAAAGGGGCTATGAAAGGCAGCACTGGCTTTTTGTTCTAGGACTTCTTCTTTACAAGCAGCTGCTGGATGTTTGGAAGGGGGTTTGGGATATGCAAAAATGAGAGGCTAAGATGGTAAGAGGGTAAGATGGAAGTCATCTGGCAAAAGCAGAGCTCACAAAAGGGCCAGCTGAGAAAGCTCTTGCTGCCTACAACTTCAACTGCACCCCTCAAAGCAGCAGCACACACGCTGCTCTCGGCACTTTCCTTCTCAGCTCTACGCACCATCCTAAGCCTTGCCTCTCCCACACTCAGGATCCAAAGACAACGGCACCAGGGACTGCTCACACACTAAAGGCACCAGGACAAAAGGCTCACCAGCTTGGCCTTTGCATTCCCGCTGACAGCTCCACAGCTTGAACCCAGAGAACTGCCTGCTGCCAACAGCCTTTCCAATCACTCTGAGCACCTCATGACAAGGAGTGTGGGGAATGAATCTCCAGCAGCCTCCTGCCCCAGGCTGTCCCCCGGGAGCAGCCCTGCTCCAGGCCGTGACTGCCACCTGCACAGCCAAAGGACCCAGAGCCGGTGTTACACACCACGGCTGTGCCTGGCACAGAGACACCAGTGGCCACACAAGTGGCCATGGCACTGTCCACACACAGTCCCTGCTGCTGCTCCCCCAGCCGCTGGCACCAACTCCCAGCCACCCACTCCTAAAGCCACGGGGCCCACTGGGACACTGCGGGGGCTCGTGGAAGCCAGCGGCCATTGTGACACAGCGGGGCTGCACAGAGCCCACGGTGCTTTGTGACCCGTGGCTCCCAGGAGAGCCTTTGTGATGCTGGGGAACTACAAGGAAGCCTGGCTCCTCTGTGACACCACCACAGAAGCTCAGGGGAGCCCTGGAGACCGTGCTGATGCTATTGAACCTGATGCAACCCTGCCTCCTCTGTGACACCACAGAAGCTCTTGGAGCCCTGGAGACCGTGGTGATGCTATGGAACCTGATGCAACCCTGCCTCCTCTGTGACACCACAGAACCTCTGGGAGCCCTGGAGACCGTGCTGATGCTATGGAACCTGATGCAACCCTGCCTCCACTGTGACACCACAGAAGCTCAGGGAGCCCTGGAGACTGTGGTGATGCTATGGAACCTGATGCAACCCTGCCTCCACTGTGACACCACAGAACCTCTGGGAGCCCTGGAGACCGTGCTGATGCTATGGAACCTGATGCAACCCTGCCTCCACTGTGACACCACAGAAGCTCGGGGAGCTCTGCAGACCGTGGGGATGCTGGCGAAGCTGACGGAACCCTGGGCACCACAGTGACGCTATGGAACCTGGTGGAACCGAGGGGCCACAGTGACACTGTGGGGCCTTTTGGAAACAACAGGACCCTGGTGGGAAGCCACGGGATGATTAATCCTGCACGAACCTGCTCCAGGTGGGCTCCTCTCTCCCGGCTTCCACAGGTGCTGCTAGGATCCCACTCCGGCACTGGCTTGGCACGGGCTCACGGCTTCCTTTGGCAATGGCTCTGCTCCAGGATGGCATGCTGCAGAGAATGCAGGTAGATTTTGTGCTCACTCCTGGCATGCAGCTGGACAATAAAGCCTGATCCAGCCCCCCCTCAGCATATGTCCGGCTCTGGCATTGGGGCGGGGCAACTTTGGGAGCAGCCCCAGCCCTGCTCCTGCTCCCGGCTGGGCACCCAGCTGCTGGGACACAGGTGTGTCCTGATGCCACCGTCTACTCCTTTGAGAAGGGGAGGACAGAGTGCATCAGGGAGTTTGGTGTGGCTTACATGCGGCAAGGAGAAGGTGCAGCCCCAAACTGGCTTTCACTTCTAGAACCTTTTGCTATTGCGGGAGCAGCTGCTGGAGCTTTTCAACCGAGCTGCAAGAGTGAAAAGTGTGATGGCATGTCTATCTGAGAAGGAAGGTTCGGTGCCGCAGCCTGTTGTGCACAATTTATATGCTGATAAGAGAAGGGGGTGCTTTTGCAACGTTTTCCTTCCTGACACTTCTGTCTCTGTGAGCTTTAGCTGCTTGGACTCAGGGATACCGAAGGTGTGTGAAAGTGACTGGGATGCGAGAATCATGTTGCACAGGGAACAGGGAAGGTCAGCAAATGTTTCCTGTCCTGGCACATCTCTCAGTCTGAACTGCAGCTGCAGATGCTTCACTTCCGCCAAGGACTCTGCCACCTTGAGAGAAGGATGCGCTCTATGGAGTTGAGAAAGAAAGTGCGTCTCACTAGCTTCTTTCCTCTACTTCATAGACAGCAAAGGGGCTATGAAAGGCAGCACTGGCTTTTTGTTCTAGGACTTCTTCTTTACAAGCAGCTGCTGGATGTTTGGAAGGGGGTTTGGGATATGCAAAAATGAGAGGCTAAGATGGTAAGAGGGTAAGATGGAAGTCATCTGGCAAAAGCAGAGCTCACAAAAGGGCCAGCTGAGAAAGCTCTTGCTGCCTACAACTTCAACTGCACCCCTCAAAGCAGCAGCACACACGCTGCTCTCGGCACTTTCCTTCTCAGCTCTACGCACCATCCTAAGCCTTGCCTCTCCCACACTCAGGATCCAAAGACAACGGCACCAGGGACTGCTCACACACTAAAGGCACCAGGACAAAAGGCTCACCAGCTTGGCCTTTGCATTCCCGCTGACAGCTCCACAGCTTGAACCCAGAGAACTGCCTGCTGCCAACAGCCTTTCCAATCACTCTGAGCACCTCATGACAAGGAGTGTGGGGAATGAATCTCCAGCAGCCTCCTGCCCCAGGCTGTCCCCCAGGAGCAGCCCTGCTCCAGGCCGTGACTGCCACCTGCACAGCCAAAGGACCCAGAGCCGGTGTTACACACCACGGCTGTGCCTGGCACAGAGACACCAGTGGCCACACAAGTGGCCATGGCACTGTCCACACACAGTCCCTGCTGCTGCTCCCCCAGCCGCTGGCACCAACTCCCAGCCACCCACTCCTAAAGCCACGGGGCCCACTGGGACACTGCGGGGGCTCGTGGAAGCCAGCGGCCATTGTGACACAGCGGGGCTGCACAGAGCCCACGGTGCTTTGTGACCCGTGGCTCCCAGGAGAGCCTTTGTGATGCTGGGGAACTACAAGGAAGCCTGGCTCCTCTGTGACACCACCACAGAAGCTCAGGGGAGCCCTGGAGACCGTGCTGATGCTATTGAACCTGATGCAACCCTGCCTCCTCTGTGACACCACAGAAGCTCTTGGAGCCCTGGAGACCGTGGTGATGCTATGGAACCTGATGCAACCCTGCCTCCTCTGTGACACCACAGAACCTCTGGGAGCCCTGGAGACCGTGCTGATGCTATGGAACCTGATGCAACCCTGCCTCCACTGTGACACCACAGAAGCTCAGGGAGCCCTGGAGACTGTGGTGATGCTATGGAACCTGATGCAACCCTGCCTCCACTGTGACACCACAGAACCTCTGGGAGCCCTGGAGACCGTGCTGATGCTATGGAACCTGATGCAACCCTGCCTCCACTGTGACACCACAGAAGCTCGGGGAGCTCTGCAGACCGTGGGGATGCTGGCGAAGCTGACGGAACCCTGGGCACCACAGTGACGCTATGGAACCTGGTGGAACCGAGGGGCCACAGTGACACTGTGGGGCCTTTTGGAAGCAACAGGACCCTGGTGGGAAGCCACGGGATGATTAATCCTGCACGAACCTGCTCCAGGTGGGCTCCTCTCTCCCGGCTTCCACAGGTGCTGCTAGGATCCCACTCCGGCACTGGCTTGGCACGGGCTCACGGCTTCCTTTGGCAATGGCTCTGCTCCAGGATGGCATGCTGCAGAGAATGCAGGTAGATTTTGTGCTCACTCCTGGCATGCAGCTGGACAATAAAGCCTGATCCAGCCCCCCCTCAGCATATGTCCGGCTCTGGCATTGGGGCGGGGCAACTTTGGGAGCAGCCCCAGCCCTGCTCCTGCTCCCGGCTGGGCACCCAGCTGCTGGGACACAGGTGTGTCCTGATGCCACCGTCTACTCCTTTGAGAAGGGGAGGACAGAGTGCATCAGGGAGTTTGGTGTGGCTTACATGCGGCAAGGAGAAGGTGCAGCCCCAAACTGGCTTTCACTTCTAGAACCTTTTGCTATTGCGGGAGCAGCTGCTGGAGCTTTTCAACCGAGCTGCAAGAGTGAAAAGTGTGATGGCATGTCTATCTGAGAAGGAAGGTTCGGTGCCGCAGCCTGTTGTGCACAATTTATATGCTGATAAGAGAAGGGGGTGCTTTTGCAACGTTTTCCTTCCTGACACTTCTGTCTCTGTGAGCTTTAGCTGCTTGGACTCAGGGGTACCGAAGGTGTGTGAAAGTGACTGGGATGCGAGAATCATGTTGCACAGGGAACAGGGAAGGTCAGCAAATGTTTCCTGTCCTGGCACATCTCTCAGTCTGAACTGCAGCTGCAGATGCTTCACTTCCGCCAAGGACTCTGCCACCTTGAGAGAAGGATGCGCTCTATGGAGTTGAGAAAGAAAGTGCGTCTCACTAGCTTCTTTCCTCTACTTCATAGACAGCAAAGGGGCTATGAAAGGCAGCACTGGCTTTTTGTTCTAGGACTTCTTCTTTACAAGCAGCTGCTGGATGTTTGGAAGGGGGTTTGGGATATGCAAAAATGAGAGGCTAAGATGGTAAGAGGGTAAGATGGAAGTCATCTGGCAAAAGCAGAGCTCACAAAAGGGCCAGCTGAGAAAGCTCTTGCTGCCTACAACTTCAACTGCACCCCTCAAAGCAGCAGCACACACGCTGCTCTCGGCACTTTCCTTCTCAGCTCTACGCACCATCCTAAGCCTTGCCTCTCCCACACTCAGGATCCAAAGACAACGGCACCAGGGACTGCTCACACACTAAAGGCACCAGGACAAAAGGCTCACCAGCTTGGCCTTTGCATTCCCGCTGACAGCTCCACAGCTTGAACCCAGAGAACTGCCTGCTGCCAACAGCCTTTCCAATCACTCTGAGCACCTCATGACAAGGAGTGTGGGGAATGAATCTCCAGCAGCCTCCTGCCCCAGGCTGTCCCCCGGGAGCAGCCCTGCTCCAGGCCGTGACTGCCACCTGCACAGCCAAAGGACCCAGAGCCGGTGTTACACACCACGGCTGTGCCTGGCACAGAGACACCAGTGGCCACACAAGTGGCCATGGCACTGTCCACACACAGTCCCTGCTGCTGCTCCCCCAGCCGCTGGCACCAACTCCCAGCCACCCACTCCTAAAGCCACGGGGCCCACTGGGACACTGCGGGGGCTCGTGGAAGCCAGCGGCCATTGTGACACAGCGGGGCTGCACAGAGCCCACGGTGCTTTGTGACCCGTGGCTCCCAGGAGAGCCTTTGTGATGCTGGGGAACTACAAGGAAGCCTGGCTCCTCTGTGACACCACCACAGAAGCTCAGGGGAGCCCTGGAGACCGTGCTGATGCTATTGAACCTGATGCAACCCTGCCTCCACTGTGACACCACAGAAGCTCTTGGAGCCCTGGAGACCGTGGTGATGCTATGGAACCTGATGCAACCCTGCCTCCTCTGTGACACCACAGAACCTCTGGGAGCCCTGGAGACCGTGCTGATGCTATGGAACCTGATGCAACCCTGCCTCCACTGTGACACCACAGAAGCTCAGGGAGCCCTGGAGACTGTGGTGATGCTATGGAACCTGATGCAACCCTGCCTCCACTGTGACACCACAGAACCTCTGGGAGCCCTGGAGACCGTGCTGATGCTATGGAACCTGATGCAACCCTGCCTCCACTGTGACACCACAGAAGCTCGGGGAGCTCTGCAGACCGTGGGGATGCTGGCGAAGCTGACGGAACCCTGGGCACCACAGTGACGCTATGGAACCTGGTGGAACCGAGGGGCCACAGTGACACTGTGGGGCCTTTTGGAAGCAACAGGACCCTGGTGGGAAGCCACGGGATGATTAATCCTGCACGAACCTGCTCCAGGTGGGCTCCTCTCTCCCGGCTTCCACAGGTGCTGCTAGGATCCCACTCCGGCACTGGCTTGGCACGGGCTCACGGCTTCCTTTGGCAATGGCTCTGCTCCAGGATGGCATGCTGCAGAGAATGCAGGTAGATTTTGTGCTCACTCCTGGCATGCAGCTGGACAATAAAGCCTGATCCAGCCCCCCCTCAGCATATGTCCGGCTCTGGCATTGGGGCGGGGCAACTTTGGGAGCAGCCCCAGCCCTGCTCCTGCTCCCGGCTGGGCACCCAGCTGCTGGGACACAGGTGTGTCCTGATGCCACCGTCTACTCCTTTGAGAAGGGGAGGACAGAGTGCATCAGGGAGTTTGGTGTGGCTTACATGCGGCAAGGAGAAGGTGCAGCCCCAAACTGGCTTTCACTTCTAGAACCTTTTGCTATTGCGGGAGCAGCTGCTGGAGCTTTTCAACCGAGCTGCAAGAGTGAAAAGTGTGATGGCATGTCTATCTGAGAAGGAAGGTTCGGTGCCGCAGCCTGTTGTGCACAATTTATATGCTGATAAGAGAAGGGGGTGCTTTTGCAACGTTTTCCTTCCTGACACTTCTGTCTCTGTGAGCTTTAGCTGCTTGGACTCAGGGATACCGAAGGTGTGTGAAAGTGACTGGGATGCGAGAATCATGTTGCACAGGGAACAGGGAAGGTCAGCAAATGTTTCCTGTCCTGGCACATCTCTCAGTCTGAACTGCAGCTGCAGATGCTTCACTTCCGCCAAGGACTCTGCCACCTTGAGAGAAGGATGCGCTCTATGGAGTTGAGAAAGAAAGTGCGTCTCACTAGCTTCTTTCCTCTACTTCATAGACAGCAAAGGGGCTATGAAAGGCAGCACTGGCTTTTTGTTCTAGGACTTCTTCTTTACAAGCAGCTGCTGGATGTTTGGAAGGGGGTTTGGGATATGCAAAAATGAGAGGCTAAGATGGTAAGAGGGTAAGATGGAAGTCATCTGGCAAAAGCAGAGCTCACAAAAGGGCCAGCTGAGAAAGCTCTTGCTGCCTACAACTTCAACTGCACCCCTCAAAGCAGCAGCACACACGCTGCTCTCGGCACTTTCCTTCTCAGCTCTACGCACCATCCTAAGCCTTGCCTCTCCCACACTCAGGATCCAAAGACAACGGCACCAGGGACTGCTCACACACTAAAGGCACCAGGACAAAAGGCTCACCAGCTTGGCCTTTGCATTCCCGCTGACAGCTCCACAGCTTGAACCCAGAGAACTGCCTGCTGCCAACAGCCTTTCCAATCACTCTGAGCACCTCATGACAAGGAGTGTGGGGAATGAATCTCCAGCAGCCTCCTGCCCCAGGCTGTCCCCCGGGAGCAGCCCTGCTCCAGGCCGTGACTGCCACCTGCACAGCCAAAGGACCCAGAGCCGGTGTTACACACCACGGCTGTGCCTGGCACAGAGACACCAGTGGCCACACAAGTGGCCATGGCACTGTCCACACACAGTCCCTGCTGCTGCTCCCCCAGCCGCTGGCACCAACTCCCAGCCACCCACTCCTAAAGCCACGGGGCCCACTGGGACACTGCGGGGGCTCGTGGAAGCCAGCGGCCATTGTGACACAGCGGGGCTGCACAGAGCCCACGGTGCTTTGTGACCCGTGGCTCCCAGGAGAGCCTTTGTGATGCTGGGGAACTACAAGGAAGCCTGGCTCCTCTGTGACACCACCACAGAAGCTCAGGGGAGCCCTGGAGACCGTGCTGATGCTATGGAACCTGATGCAACCCTGCCTCCTCTGTGACACCACAGAAGCTCTTGGAGCCCTGGAGACCGTGGTGATGCTATGGAACCTGATGCAACCCTGCCTCCTCTGTGACACCACAGAACCTCTGGGAGCCCTGGAGACCGTGCTGATGCTATGGAACCTGATGCAACCCTGCCTCCACTGTGACACCACAGAAGCTCAGGGAGCCCTGGAGACTGTGGTGATGCTATGGAACCTGATGCAACCCTGCCTCCACTGTGACACCACAGAACCTCTGGGAGCCCTGGAGACCGTGCTGATGCTATGGAACCTGATGCAACCCTGCCTCCACTGTGACACCACAGAAGCTCGGGGAGCTCTGCAGACCGTGGGGATGCTGGCGAAGCTGACGGAACCCTGGGCACCACAGTGACGCTATGGAACCTGGTGGAACCGAGGGGCCACAGTGACACTGTGGGGCCTTTTGGAAGCAACAGGACCCTGGTGGGAAGCCACGGGATGATTAATCCTGCACGAACCTGCTCCAGGTGGGCTCCTCTCTCCCGGCTTCCACAGGTGCTGCTAGGATCCCACTCCGGCACTGGCTTGGCACGGGCTCACGGCTTCCTTTGGCAATGGCTCTGCTCCAGGATGGCATGCTGCAGAGAATGCAGGTAGATTTTGTGCTCACTCCTGGCATGCAGCTGGACAATAAAGCCTGATCCAGCCCCCCCTCAGCATATGTCCGGCTCTGGCATTGGGGCGGGGCAACTTTGGGAGCAGCCCCAGCCCTGCTCCTGCTCCCGGCTGGGCACCCAGCTGCTGGGACACAGGTGTGTCCTGATGCCACCGTCTACTCCTTTGAGAAGGGGAGGACAGAGTGCATCAGGGAGTTTGGTGTGGCTTACATGCGGCAAGGAGAAGGTGCAGCCCCAAACTGGCTTTCACTTCTAGAACCTTTTGCTATTGCGGGAGCAGCTGCTGGAGCTTTTCAACCGAGCTGCAAGAGTGAAAAGTGTGATGGCATGTCTATCTGAGAAGGAAGGTTCGGTGCCGCAGCCTGTTGTGCACAATTTATATGCTGATAAGAGAAGGGGGTGCTTTTGCAACGTTTTCCTTCCTGACACTTCTGTCTCTGTGAGCTTTAGCTGCTTGGACTCAGGGATACCGAAGGTATGTGAAAGTGACTGGGATGCGAGAATCATGTTGCACAGGGAACAGGGAAGGTCAGCAAATGTTTCCTGTCCTGGCACATCTCTCAGTCTGAACTGCAGCTGCAGATGCTTCACTTCCGCCAAGGACTCTGCCACCTTGAGAGAAGGATGCGCTCTATGGAGTTGAGAAAGAAAGTGCGTCTCACTAGCTTCTTTCCTCTACTTCATAGACAGCAAAGGGGCTATGAAAGGCAGCACTGGCTTTTTGTTCTAGGACTTCTTCTTTACAAGCAGCTGCTGGATGTTTGGAAGGGGGTTTGGGATATGCAAAAATGAGAGGCTAAGATGGTAAGAGGGTAAGATGGAAGTCATCTGGCAAAAGCAGAGCTCACAAAAGGGCCAGCTGAGAAAGCTCTTGCTGCCTACAACTTCAACTGCACCCCTCAAAGCAGCAGCACACACGCTGCTCTCGGCACTTTCCTTCTCAGCTCTACGCACCATCCTAAGCCTTGCCTCTCCCACACTCAGGATCCAAAGACAACGGCACCAGGGACTGCTCACACACTAAAGGCACCAGGACAAAAGGCTCACCAGCTTGGCCTTTGCATTCCCGCTGACAGCTCCACAGCTTGAACCCAGAGAACTGCCTGCTGCCAACAGCCTTTCCAATCACTCTGAGCACCTCATGACAAGGAGTGTGGGGAATGAATCTCCAGCAGCCTCCTGCCCCAGGCTGTCCCCCGGGAGCAGCCCTGCTCCAGGCCGTGACTGCCACCTGCACAGCCAAAGGACCCAGAGCCGGTGTTACACACCACGGCTGTGCCTGGCACAGAGACACCAGTGGCCACACAAGTGGCCATGGCACTGTCCACACACAGTCCCTGCTGCTGCTCCCCCAGCCGCTGGCACCAACTCCCAGCCACCCACTCCTAAAGCCACGGGGCCCACTGGGACACTGCGGGGGCTCGTGGAAGCCAGCGGCCATTGTGACACAGCGGGGCTGCACAGAGCCCACGGTGCTTTGTGACCCGTGGCTCCCAGGAGAGCCTTTGTGATGCTGGGGAACTACAAGGAAGCCTGGCTCCTCTGTGACACCACCACAGAAGCTCAGGGGAGCCCTGGAGACCGTGCTGATGCTATTGAACCTGATGCAACCCTGCCTCCTCTGTGACACCACAGAAGCTCTTGGAGCCCTGGAGACCGTGCTGATGCTATGGAACCTGATGCAACCCTGCCTCCTCTGTGACACCACAGAACCTCTGGGAGCCCTGGAGACCGTGCTGATGCTATGGAACCTGATGCAACCCTGCCTCCACTGTGACACCACAGAAGCTCAGGGAGCCCTGGAGACTGTGGTGATGCTATGGAACCTGATGCAACCCTGCCTCCACTGTGACACCACAGAACCTCTGGGAGCCCTGGAGACCGTGCTGATGCTATGGAACCTGATGCAACCCTGCCTCCACTGTGACACCACAGAAGCTCGGGGAGCTCTGCAGACCGTGGGGATGCTGGCGAAGCTGACGGAACCCTGGGCACCACAGTGACGCTATGGAACCTGGTGGAACCGAGGGGCCACAGTGACACTGTGGGGCCTTTTGGAAGCAACAGGACCCTGGTGGGAAGCCACGGGATGATTAATCCTGCACGAACCTGCTCCAGGTGGGCTCCTCTCTCCCGGCTTCCACAGGTGCTGCTAGGATCCCACTCCGGCACTGGCTTGGCACGGGCTCACGGCTTCCTTTGGCAATGGCTCTGCTCCAGGATGGCATGCTGCAGAGAATGCAGGTAGATTTTGTGCTCACTCCTGGCATGCAGCTGGACAATAAAGCCTGATCCAGCCCCCCCTCAGCATATGTCCGGCTCTGGCACTGGGGCGGGGCAACTTTGGGAGCAGCCCCAGCCCTGCTCCTGCTCCCGGCTGGGCACCCAGCTGCTGGGACACAGGTGTGTCCTGATGCCACCGTCTACTCCTTTGAGAAGGGGAGGACAGAGTGCATCAGGGAGTTTGGTGTGGCTTACATGCGGCAAGGAGAAGGTGCAGCCCCAAACTGGCTTTCACTTCTAGAACCTTTTGCTATTGCGGGAGCAGCTGCTGGAGCTTTTCAACCGAGCTGCAAGAGTGAAAAGTGTGATGGCATGTCTATCTGAGAAGGAAGGTTCGGTGCCGCAGCCTGTTGTGCACAATTTATATGCTGATAAGAGAAGGGGGTGCTTTTGCAACGTTTTCCTTCCTGACACTTCTGTCTCTGTGAGCTTTAGCTGCTTGGACTCAGGGGTACCGAAGGTGTGTGAAAGTGACTGGGATGCGAGAATCATGTTGCACAGGGAACAGGGAAGGTCAGCAAATGTTTCCTGTCCTGGCACATCTCTCAGTCTGAACTGCAGCTGCAGATGCTTCACTTCCGCCAAGGACTCTGCCACCTTGAGAGAAGGATGCGCTCTATGGAGTTGAGAAAGAAAGTGCGTCTCACTAGCTTCTTTCCTCTACTTCATAGACAGCAAAGGGGCTATGAAAGGCAGCACTGGCTTTTTGTTCTAGGACTTCTTCTTTACAAGCAGCTGCTGGATGTTTGGAAGGGGGTTTGGGATATGCAAAAATGAGAGGCTAAGATGGTAAGAGGGTAAGATGGAAGTCATCTGGCAAAAGCAGAGCTCACAAAAGGGCCAGCTGAGAAAGCTCTTGCTGCCTACAACTTCAACTGCACCCCTCAAAGCAGCAGCACACACGCTGCTCTCGGCACTTTCCTTCTCAGCTCTACGCACCATCCTAAGCCTTGCCTCTCCCACACTCAGGATCCAAAGACAACGGCACCAGGGACTGCTCACACACTAAAGGCACCAGGACAAAAGGCTCACCAGCTTGGCCTTTGCATTCCCGCTGACAGCTCCACAGCTTGAACCCAGAGAACTGCCTGCTGCCAACAGCCTTTCCAATCACTCTGAGCACCTCATGACAAGGAGTGTGGGGAATGAATCTCCAGCAGCCTCCTGCCCCAGGCTGTCCCCCGGGAGCAGCCCTGCTCCAGGCCGTGACTGCCACCTGCACAGCCAAAGGACCCAGAGCCGGTGTTACACACCACGGCTGTGCCTGGCACAGAGACACCAGTGGCCACACAAGTGGCCATGGCACTGTCCACACACAGTCCCTGCTGCTGCTCCCCCAGCCGCTGGCACCAACTCCCAGCCACCCACTCCTAAAGCCACGGGGCCCACTGGGACACTGCGGGGGCTCGTGGAAGCCAGCGGCCATTGTGACACAGCGGGGCTGCACAGAGCCCACGGTGCTTTGTGACCCGTGGCTCCCAGGAGAGCCTTTGTGATGCTGGGGAACTACAAGGAAGCCTGGCTCCTCTGTGACACCACCACAGAAGCTCAGGGGAGCCCTGGAGACCGTGCTGATGCTATTGAACCTGATGCAACCCTGCCTCCTCTGTGACACCACAGAAGCTCTTGGAGCCCTGGAGACCGTGCTGATGCTATGGAACCTGATGCAACCCTGCCTCCTCTGTGACACCACAGAACCTCTGGGAGCCCTGGAGACCGTGCTGATGCTATGGAACCTGATGCAACCCTGCCTCCACTGTGACACCACAGAAGCTCAGGGAGCCCTGGAGACTGTGGTGATGCTATGGAACCTGATGCAACCCTGCCTCCACTGTGACACCACAGAACCTCTGGGAGCCCTGGAGACCGTGCTGATGCTATGGAACCTGATGCAACCCTGCCTCCACTGTGACACCACAGAAGCTCGGGGAGCTCTGCAGACCGTGGGGATGCTGGCGAAGCTGACGGAACCCTGGGCACCACAGTGACGCTATGGAACCTGGTGGAACCGAGGGGCCACAGTGACACTGTGGGGCCTTTTGGAAGCAACAGGACCCTGGTGGGAAGCCACGGGATGATTAATCCTGCACGAACCTGCTCCAGGTGGGCTCCTCTCTCCCGGCTTCCACAGGTGCTGCTAGGATCCCACTCCGGCACTGGCTTGGCACGGGCTGACGGCTTCCTTTGGCAATGGCTCTGCTCCAGGATGGCATGCTGCAGAGAATGCAGGTAGATTTTGTGCTCACTCCTGGCATGCAGCTGGACAATAAAGCCTGATCCAGCCCCCCCTCAGCATATGTCCGGCTCTGGCATTGGGGCGGGGCAACTTTGGGAGCAGCCCCAGCCCTGCTCCTGCTCCCGGCTGGGCACCCAGCTGCTGGGACACAGGTGTGTCCTGATGCCACCGTCTACTCCTTTGAGAAGGGGAGGACAGAGTGCATCAGGGAGTTTGGTGTGGCTTACATGCGGCAAGGAGAAGGTGCAGCCCCAAACTGGCTTTCACTTCTAGAACCTTTTGCTATTGCGGGAGCAGCTGCTGGAGCTTTTCAACCGAGCTGCAAGAGTGAAAAGTGTGATGGCATGTCTATCTGAGAAGGAAGGTTCGGTGCCGCAGCCTGTTGTGCACAATTTATATGCTGATAAGAGAAGGGGGTGCTTTTGGAACGTTTTCCTTCCTGACACTTCTGTCTCTGTGAGCTTTAGCTGCTTGGACTCAGGGATACCGAAGGTATGTGAAAGTGACTGGGATGCGAGAATCATGTTGCACAGGGAACAGGGAAGGTCAGCAAATGTTTCCTGTCCTGGCACATCTCTCAGTCTGAACTGCAGCTGCAGATGCTTCACTTCCGCCAAGGACTCTGCCACCTTGAGAGAAGGATGCGCTCTATGGAGTTGAGAAAGAAAGTGCGTCTCACTAGCTTCTTTCCTCTACTTCATAGACAGCAAAGGGGCTATGAAAGGCAGCACTGGCTTTTTGTTCTAGGACTTCTTCTTTACAAGCAGCTGCTGGATGTTTGGAAGGGGGTTTGGGATATGCAAAAATGAGAGGCTAAGATGGTAAGAGGGTAAGATGGAAGTCATCTGGCAAAAGCAGAGCTCACAAAAGGGCCAGCTGAGAAAGCTCTTGCTGCCTACAACTTCAACTGCACCCCTCAAAGCAGCAGCACACACGCTGCTCTCGGCACTTTCCTTCTCAGCTCTACGCACCATCCTAAGCCTTGCCTCTCCCACACTCAGGATCCAAAGACAACGGCACCAGGGACTGCTCACACACTAAAGGCACCAGGACAAAAGGCTCACCAGCTTGGCCTTTGCATTCCCGCTGACAGCTCCACAGCTTGAACCCAGAGAACTGCCTGCTGCCAACAGCCTTTCCAATCACTCTGAGCACCTCATGACAAGGAGTGTGGGGAATGAATCTCCAGCAGCCTCCTGCCCCAGGCTGTCCCCCGGGAGCAGCCCTGCTCCAGGCCGTGACTGCCACCTGCACAGCCAAAGGACCCAGAGCCGGTGTTACACACCACGGCTGTGCCTGGCACAGAGACACCAGTGGCCACACAAGTGGCCATGGCACTGTCCACACACAGTCCCTGCTGCTGCTCCCCCAGCCGCTGGCACCAACTCCCAGCCACCCACTCCTAAAGCCACGGGGCCCACTGGGACACTGCGGGGGCTCGTGGAAGCCAGCGGCCATTGTGACACAGCGGGGCTGCACAGAGCCCACGGTGCTTTGTGACCCGTGGCTCCCAGGAGAGCCTTTGTGATGCTGGGGAACTACAAGGAAGCCTGGCTCCTCTGTGACACCACCACAGAAGCTCAGGGGAGCCCTGGAGACCGTGGTGATGCTATGGAACCTGATGCAACCCTGCCTCCTCTGTGACACCACAGAAGCTCTTGGAGCCCTGGAGACCGTGGTGATGCTATGGAACCTGATGCAACCCTGCCTCCTCTGTGACACCACAGAACCTCTGGGAGCCCTGGAGACCGTGCTGATGCTATGGAACCTGATGCAACCCTGCCTCCACTGTGACACCACAGAAGCTCAGGGAGCCCTGGAGACTGTGGTGATGCTATGGAACCTGATGCAACCCTGCCTCCACTGTGACACCACAGAAGCTCTGGGAGCCCTGGAGACCGTGCTGATGCTATGGAACCTGATGCAACCCTGCCTCCACTGTGACACCACAGAAGCCCGGGGAGCTCTGCAGACCGTGGGGATGCTGGCGAAGCTGACGGAACCCTGGGCACCACAGTGACGCTATGGAACCTGGTGGAACCGAGGGGCCACAGTGACACTGTGGGGCCTTTTGGAAGCAACAGGACCCTGGTGGGAAGCCACGGGATGATTAATCCTGCACGAACCTGCTCCAGGTGGGCTCCTCTCTCCCGGCTTCCACAGGTGCTGCTAGGATCCCACTCCGGCACTGGCTTGGCACGGGCTCACGGCTTCCTTTGGCAATGGCTCTGCTCCAGGATGGCATGCTGCAGAGAATGCAGGTAGATTTTGTGCTCACTCCTGGCATGCAGCTGGACAATAAAGCCTGATCCAGCCCCCCCTCAGCATATGTCCGGCTCTGGCATTGGGGCGGGGCAACTTTGGGAGCAGCCCCAGCCCTGCTCCTGCTCCCGGCTGGGCACCCAGCTGCTGGGACACAGGTGTGTCCTGATGCCACCGTCTACTCCTTTGAGAAGGGGAGGACAGAGTGCATCAGGGAGTTTGGTGTGGCTTACATGCGGCAAGGAGAAGGTGCAGCCCCAAACTGGCTTTCACTTCTAGAACCTTTTGCTATTGCGGGAGCAGCTGCTGGAGCTTTTCAACCGAGCTGCAAGAGTGAAAAGTGTGATGGCATGTCTATCTGAGAAGGAAGGTTCGGTGCCGCAGCCTGTTGTGCACAATTTATATGCTGATAAGAGAAGGGGGTGCTTTTGCAACGTTTTCCTTCCTGACACTTCTGTCTCTGTGAGCTTTAGCTGCTTGGACTCAGGGGTACCGAAGGTGTGTGAAAGTGACTGGGATGCGAGAATCATGTTGCACAGGGAACAGGGAAGGTCAGCAAATGTTTCCTGTCCTGGCACATCTCTCAGTCTGAACTGCAGCTGCAGATGCTTCACTTCCGCCAAGGACTCTGCCACCTTGAGAGAAGGATGCGCTCTATGGAGTTGAGAAAGAAAGTGCGTCTCACTAGCTTCTTTCCTCTACTTCATAGACAGCAAAGGGGCTATGAAAGGCAGCACTGGCTTTTTGTTCTAGGACTTCTTCTTTACAAGCAGCTGCTGGATGTTTGGAAGGGGGTTTGGGATATGCAAAAATGAGAGGCTAAGATGGTAAGAGGGTAAGATGGAAGTCATCTGGCAAAAGCAGAGCTCACAAAAGGGCCAGCTGAGAAAGCTCTTGCTGCCTACAACTTCAACTGCACCCCTCAAAGCAGCAGCACACACGCTGCTCTCGGCACTTTCCTTCTCAGCTCTACGCACCATCCTAAGCCTTGCCTCTCCCACACTCAGGATCCAAAGACAACGGCACCAGGGACTGCTCACACACTAAAGGCACCAGGACAAAAGGCTCACCAGCTTGGCCTTTGCATTCCCGCTGACAGCTCCACAGCTTGAACCCAGAGAACTGCCTGCTGCCAACAGCCTTTCCAATCACTCTGAGCACCTCATGACAAGGAGTGTGGGGAATGAATCTCCAGCAGCCTCCTGCCCCAGGCTGTCCCCCGGGAGCAGCCCTGCTCCAGGCCGTGACTGCCACCTGCACAGCCAAAGGACCCAGAGCCGGTGTTACACACCACGGCTGTGCCTGGCACAGAGACACCAGTGGCCACACAAGTGGCCATGGCACTGTCCACACACAGTCCCTGCTGCTGCTCCCCCAGCCGCTGGCACCAACTCCCAGCCACCCACTCCTAAAGCCACGGGGCCCACTGGGACACTGCGGGGGCTCGTGGAAGCCAGCGGCCATTGTGACACAGCGGGGCTGCACAGAGCCCACGGTGCTTTGTGACCCGTGGCTCCCAGGAGAGCCTTTGTGATGCTGGGGAACTACAAGGAAGCCTGGCTCCTCTGTGACACCACCACAGAAGCTCAGGGGAGCCCTGGAGACCGTGCTGATGCTATTGAACCTGATGCAACCCTGCCTCCTCTGTGACACCACAGAAGCTCTTGGAGCCCTGGAGACCGTGGTGATGCTATGGAACCTGATGCAACCCTGCCTCCTCTGTGACACCACAGAAGCTCAGGGAGCCCTGGAGACCGTGGTGATGCTATGGAACCTGATGCAACCCTGCCTCCTCTGTGACACCACAGAACCTCTGGGAGCCCTGGAGACCGTGCTGATGCTATGGAACCTGATGCAACCCTGCCTCCACTGTGACACCACAGAAGCTCAGGGAGCCCTGGAGACTGTGGTGATGCTATGGAACCTGATGCAACCCTGCCTCCACTGTGACACCACAGAACCTCTGGGAGCCCTGGAGACCGTGCTGATGCTATGGAACCTGATGCAACCCTGCCTCCACTGTGACACCACAGAAGCTCGGGGAGCTCTGCAGACCGTGGGGATGCTGGCGAAGCTGACGGAACCCTGGGCACCACAGTGACGCTATGGAACCTGGTGGAACCGAGGGGCCACAGTGACACTGTGGGGCCTTTTGGAAGCAACAGGACCCTGGTGGGAAGCCACGGGATGATTAATCCTGCACGAACCTGCTCCAGGTGGGCTCCTCTCTCCCGGCTTCCACAGGTGCTGCTAGGATCCCACTCCGGCACTGGCTTGGCACGGGCTCACGGCTTCCTTTGGCAATGGCTCTGCTCCAGGATGGCATGCTGCAGAGAATGCAGGTAGATTTTGTGCTCACTCCTGGCATGCAGCTGGACAATAAAGCCTGATCCAGCCCCCCCTCAGCATATGTCCGGCTCTGGCATTGGGGCGGGGCAACTTTGGGAGCAGCCCCAGCCCTGCTCCTGCTCCCGGCTGGGCACCCAGCTGCTGGGACACAGGTGTGTCCTGATGCCACCGTCTACTCCTTTGAGAAGGGGAGGACAGAGTGCATCAGGGAGTTTGGTGTGGCTTACATGCGGCAAGGAGAAGGTGCAGCCCCAAACTGGCTTTCACTTCTAGAACCTTTTGCTATTGCGGGAGCAGCTGCTGGAGCTTTTCAACCGAGCTGCAAGAGTGAAAAGTGTGATGGCATGTCTATCTGAGAAGGAAGGTTCGGTGCCGCAGCCTGTTGTGCACAATTTATATGCTGATAAGAGAAGGGGGTGCTTTTGCAACGTTTTCCTTCCTGACACTTCTGTCTCTGTGAGCTTTAGCTGCTTGGACTCAGGGATACCGAAGGTGTGTGAAAGTGACTGGGATGCGAGAATCATGTTGCACAGGGAACAGGGAAGGTCAGCAAATGTTTCCTGTCCTGGCACATCTCTCAGTCTGAACTGCAGCTGCAGATGCTTCACTTCCGCCAAGGACTCTGCCACCTTGAGAGAAGGATGCGCTCTATGGAGTTGAGAAAGAAAGTGCGTCTCACTAGCTTCTTTCCTCTACTTCATAGACAGCAAAGGGGCTATGAAAGGCAGCACTGGCTTTTTGTTCTAGGACTTCTTCTTTACAAGCAGCTGCTGGATGTTTGGAAGGGGGTTTGGGATATGCAAAAATGAGAGGCTAAGATGGTAAGAGGGTAAGATGGAAGTCATCTGGCAAAAGCAGAGCTCACAAAAGGGCCAGCTGAGAAAGCTCTTGCTGCCTACAACTTCAACTGCACCCCTCAAAGCAGCAGCACACACGCTGCTCTCGGCACTTTCCTTCTCAGCTCTACGCACCATCCTAAGCCTTGCCTCTCCCACACTCAGGATCCAAAGACAACGGCACCAGGGACTGCTCACACACTAAAGGCACCAGGACAAAAGGCTCACCAGCTTGGCCTTTGCATTCCCGCTGACAGCTCCACAGCTTGAACCCAGAGAACTGCCTGCTGCCAACAGCCTTTCCAATCACTCTGAGCACCTCATGACAAGGAGTGTGGGGAATGAATCTCCAGCAGCCTCCTGCCCCAGGCTGTCCCCCGGGAGCAGCCCTGCTCCAGGCCGTGACTGCCACCTGCACAGCCAAAGGACCCAGAGCCGGTGTTACACACCACGGCTGTGCCTGGCACAGAGACACCAGTGGCCACACAAGTGGCCATGGCACTGTCCACACACAGTCCCTGCTGCTGCTCCCCCAGCCGCTGGCACCAACTCCCAGCCACCCACTCCTAAAGCCACGGGGCCCACTGGGACACTGCGGGGGCTCGTGGAAGCCAGCGGCCATTGTGACACAGCGGGGCTGCACAGAGCCCACGGTGCTTTGTGACCCGTGGCTCCCAGGAGAGCCTTTGTGATGCTGGGGAACTACAAGGAAGCCTGGCTCCTCTGTGACACCACCACAGAAGCTCAGGGGAGCCCTGGAGACCGTGCTGATGCTATGGAACCTGATGCAACCCTGCCTCCTCTGTGACACCACAGAAGCTCTTGGAGCCCTGGAGACCGTGGTGATGCTATGGAACCTGATGCAACCCTGCCTCCTCTGTGACACCACAGAACCTCTGGGAGCCCTGGAGACCGTGCTGATGCTATGGAACCTGATGCAACCCTGCCTCCACTGTGACACCACAGAAGCTCAGGGAGCCCTGGAGACTGTGGTGATGCTATGGAACCTGATGCAACCCTGCCTCCACTGTGACACCACAGAACCTCTGGGAGCCCTGGAGACCGTGCTGATGCTATGGAACCTGATGCAACCCTGCCTCCACTGTGACACCACAGAAGCTCGGGGAGCTCTGCAGACCGTGGGGATGCTGGCGAAGCTGACGGAACCCTGGGCACCACAGTGACGCTATGGAACCTGGTGGAACCGAGGGGCCACAGTGACACTGTGGGGCCTTTTGGAAGCAACAGGACCCTGGTGGGAAGCCACGGGATGATTAATCCTGCACGAACCTGCTCCAGGTGGGCTCCTCTCTCCCGGCTTCCACAGGTGCTGCTAGGATCCCACTCCGGCACTGGCTTGGCACGGGCTCACGGCTTCCTTTGGCAATGGCTCTGCTCCAGGATGGCATGCTGCAGAGAATGCAGGTAGATTTTGTGCTCACTCCTGGCATGCAGCTGGACAATAAAGCCTGATCCAGCCCCCCCTCAGCATATGTCCGGCTCTGGCATTGGGGCGGGGCAACTTTGGGAGCAGCCCCAGCCCTGCTCCTGCTCCCGGCTGGGCACCCAGCTGCTGGGACACAGGTGTGTCCTGATGCCACCGTCTACTCCTTTGAGAAGGGGAGGACAGAGTGCATCAGGGAGTTTGGTGTGGCTTACATGCGGCAAGGAGAAGGTGCAGCCCCAAACTGGCTTTCACTTCTAGAACCTTTTGCTATTGCGGGAGCAGCTGCTGGAGCTTTTCAACCGAGCTGCAAGAGTGAAAAGTGTGATGGCATGTCTATCTGAGAAGGAAGGTTCGGTGCCGCAGCCTGTTGTGCACAATTTATATGCTGATAAGAGAAGGGGGTGCTTTTGCAACGTTTTCCTTCCTGACACTTCTGTCTCTGTGAGCTTTAGCTGCTTGGACTCAGGGATACCGAAGGTATGTGAAAGTGACTGGGATGCGAGAATCATGTTGCACAGGGAACAGGGAAGGTCAGCAAATGTTTCCTGTCCTGGCACATCTCTCAGTCTGAACTGCAGCTGCAGATGCTTCACTTCCGCCAAGGACTCTGCCACCTTGAGAGAAGGATGCGCTCTATGGAGTTGAGAAAGAAAGTGCGTCTCACTAGCTTCTTTCCTCTACTTCATAGACAGCAAAGGGGCTATGAAAGGCAGCACTGGCTTTTTGTTCTAGGACTTCTTCTTTACAAGCAGCTGCTGGATGTTTGGAAGGGGGTTTGGGATATGCAAAAATGAGAGGCTAAGATGGTAAGAGGGTAAGATGGAAGTCATCTGGCAAAAGCAGAGCTCACAAAAGGGCCAGCTGAGAAAGCTCTTGCTGCCTACAACTTCAACTGCACCCCTCAAAGCAGCAGCACACACGCTGCTCTCGGCACTTTCCTTCTCAGCTCTACGCACCATCCTAAGCCTTGCCTCTCCCACACTCAGGATCCAAAGACAACGGCACCAGGGACTGCTCACACACTAAAGGCACCAGGACAAAAGGCTCACCAGCTTGGCCTTTGCATTCCCGCTGACAGCTCCACAGCTTGAACCCAGAGAACTGCCTGCTGCCAACAGCCTTTCCAATCACTCTGAGCACCTCATGACAAGGAGTGTGGGGAATGAATCTCCAGCAGCCTCCTGCCCCAGGCTGTCCCCCGGGAGCAGCCCTGCTCCAGGCCGTGACTGCCACCTGCACAGCCAAAGGACCCAGAGCCGGTGTTACACACCACGGCTGTGCCTGGCACAGAGACACCAGTGGCCACACAAGTGGCCATGGCACTGTCCACACACAGTCCCTGCTGCTGCTCCCCCAGCCGCTGGCACCAACTCCCAGCCACCCACTCCTAAAGCCACGGGGCCCACTGGGACACTGCGGGGGCTCGTGGAAGCCAGCGGCCATTGTGACACAGCGGGGCTGCACAGAGCCCACGGTGCTTTGTGACCCGTGGCTCCCAGGAGAGCCTTTGTGATGCTGGGGAACTACAAGGAAGCCTGGCTCCTCTGTGACACCACCACAGAAGCTCAGGGGAGCCCTGGAGACCGTGCTGATGCTATTGAACCTGATGCAACCCTGCCTCCTCTGTGACACCACAGAAGCTCTTGGAGCCCTGGAGACCGTGCTGATGCTATGGAACCTGATGCAACCCTGCCTCCTCTGTGACACCACAGAACCTCTGGGAGCCCTGGAGACCGTGCTGATGCTATGGAACCTGATGCAACCCTGCCTCCACTGTGACACCACAGAAGCTCAGGGAGCCCTGGAGACTGTGGTGATGCTATGGAACCTGATGCAACCCTGCCTCCACTGTGACACCACAGAACCTCTGGGAGCCCTGGAGACCGTGCTGATGCTATGGAACCTGATGCAACCCTGCCTCCACTGTGACACCACAGAAGCTCGGGGAGCTCTGCAGACCGTGGGGATGCTGGCGAAGCTGACGGAACCCTGGGCACCACAGTGACGCTATGGAACCTGGTGGAACCGAGGGGCCACAGTGACACTGTGGGGCCTTTTGGAAGCAACAGGACCCTGGTGGGAAGCCACGGGATGATTAATCCTGCACGAACCTGCTCCAGGTGGGCTCCTCTCTCCCGGCTTCCACAGGTGCTGCTAGGATCCCACTCCGGCACTGGCTTGGCACGGGCTCACGGCTTCCTTTGGCAATGGCTCTGCTCCAGGATGGCATGCTGCAGAGAATGCAGGTAGATTTTGTGCTCACTCCTGGCATGCAGCTGGACAATAAAGCCTGATCCAGCCCCCCCTCAGCATATGTCCGGCTCTGGCACTGGGGCGGGGCAACTTTGGGAGCAGCCCCAGCCCTGCTCCTGCTCCCGGCTGGGCACCCAGCTGCTGGGACACAGGTGTGTCCTGATGCCACCGTCTACTCCTTTGAGAAGGGGAGGACAGAGTGCATCAGGGAGTTTGGTGTGGCTTACATGCGGCAAGGAGAAGGTGCAGCCCCAAACTGGCTTTCACTTCTAGAACCTTTTGCTATTGCGGGAGCAGCTGCTGGAGCTTTTCAACCGAGCTGCAAGAGTGAAAAGTGTGATGGCATGTCTATCTGAGAAGGAAGGTTCGGTGCCGCAGCCTGTTGTGCACAATTTATATGCTGATAAGAGAAGGGGGTGCTTTTGCAACGTTTTCCTTCCTGACACTTCTGTCTCTGTGAGCTTTAGCTGCTTGGACTCAGGGGTACCGAAGGTGTGTGAAAGTGACTGGGATGCGAGAATCATGTTGCACAGGGAACAGGGAAGGTCAGCAAATGTTTCCTGTCCTGGCACATCTCTCAGTCTGAACTGCAGCTGCAGATGCTTCACTTCCGCCAAGGACTCTGCCACCTTGAGAGAAGGATGCGCTCTATGGAGTTGAGAAAGAAAGTGCGTCTCACTAGCTTCTTTCCTCTACTTCATAGACAGCAAAGGGGCTATGAAAGGCAGCACTGGCTTTTTGTTCTAGGACTTCTTCTTTACAAGCAGCTGCTGGATGTTTGGAAGGGGGTTTGGGATATGCAAAAATGAGAGGCTAAGATGGTAAGAGGGTAAGATGGAAGTCATCTGGCAAAAGCAGAGCTCACAAAAGGGCCAGCTGAGAAAGCTCTTGCTGCCTACAACTTCAACTGCACCCCTCAAAGCAGCAGCACACACGCTGCTCTCGGCACTTTCCTTCTCAGCTCTACGCACCATCCTAAGCCTTGCCTCTCCCACACTCAGGATCCAAAGACAACGGCACCAGGGACTGCTCACACACTAAAGGCACCAGGACAAAAGGCTCACCAGCTTGGCCTTTGCATTCCCGCTGACAGCTCCACAGCTTGAACCCAGAGAACTGCCTGCTGCCAACAGCCTTTCCAATCACTCTGAGCACCTCATGACAAGGAGTGTGGGGAATGAATCTCCAGCAGCCTCCTGCCCCAGGCTGTCCCCCGGGAGCAGCCCTGCTCCAGGCCGTGACTGCCACCTGCACAGCCAAAGGACCCAGAGCCGGTGTTACACACCACGGCTGTGCCTGGCACAGAGACACCAGTGGCCACACAAGTGGCCATGGCACTGTCCACACACAGTCCCTGCTGCTGCTCCCCCAGCCGCTGGCACCAACTCCCAGCCACCCACTCCTAAAGCCACGGGGCCCACTGGGACACTGCGGGGGCTCGTGGAAGCCAGCGGCCATTGTGACACAGCGGGGCTGCACAGAGCCCACGGTGCTTTGTGACCCGTGGCTCCCAGGAGAGCCTTTGTGATGCTGGGGAACTACAAGGAAGCCTGGCTCCTCTGTGACACCACCACAGAAGCTCAGGGGAGCCCTGGAGACCGTGCTGATGCTATTGAACCTGATGCAACCCTGCCTCCTCTGTGACACCACAGAAGCTCTTGGAGCCCTGGAGACCGTGCTGATGCTATGGAACCTGATGCAACCCTGCCTCCTCTGTGACACCACAGAACCTCTGGGAGCCCTGGAGACCGTGCTGATGCTATGGAACCTGATGCAACCCTGCCTCCACTGTGACACCACAGAAGCTCAGGGAGCCCTGGAGACTGTGGTGATGCTATGGAACCTGATGCAACCCTGCCTCCACTGTGACACCACAGAACCTCTGGGAGCCCTGGAGACCGTGCTGATGCTATGGAACCTGATGCAACCCTGCCTCCACTGTGACACCACAGAAGCTCGGGGAGCTCTGCAGACCGTGGGGATGCTGGCGAAGCTGACGGAACCCTGGGCACCACAGTGACGCTATGGAACCTGGTGGAACCGAGGGGCCACAGTGACACTGTGGGGCCTTTTGGAAGCAACAGGACCCTGGTGGGAAGCCACGGGATGATTAATCCTGCACGAACCTGCTCCAGGTGGGCTCCTCTCTCCCGGCTTCCACAGGTGCTGCTAGGATCCCACTCCGGCACTGGCTTGGCACGGGCTCACGGCTTCCTTTGGCAATGGCTCTGCTCCAGGATGGCATGCTGCAGAGAATGCAGGTAGATTTTGTGCTCACTCCTGGCATGCAGCTGGACAATAAAGCCTGATCCAGCCCCCCCTCAGCATATGTCCGGCTCTGGCATTGGGGCGGGGCAACTTTGGGAGCAGCCCCAGCCCTGCTCCTGCTCCCGGCTGGGCACCCAGCTGCTGGGACACAGGTGTGTCCTGATGCCACCGTCTACTCCTTTGAGAAGGGGAGGACAGAGTGCATCAGGGAGTTTGGTGTGGCTTACATGCGGCAAGGAGAAGGTGCAGCCCCAAACTGGCTTTCACTTCTAGAACCTTTTGCTATTGCGGGAGCAGCTGCTGGAGCTTTTCAACCGAGCTGCAAGAGTGAAAAGTGTGATGGCATGTCTATCTGAGAAGGAAGGTTCGGTGCCGCAGCCTGTTGTGCACAATTTATATGCTGATAAGAGAAGGGGGTGCTTTTGGAACGTTTTCCTTCCTGACACTTCTGTCTCTGTGAGCTTTAGCTGCTTGGACTCAGGGATACCGAAGGTATGTGAAAGTGACTGGGATGCGAGAATCATGTTGCACAGGGAACAGGGAAGGTCAGCAAATGTTTCCTGTCCTGGCACATCTCTCAGTCTGAACTGCAGCTGCAGATGCTTCACTTCCGCCAAGGACTCTGCCACCTTGAGAGAAGGATGCGCTCTATGGAGTTGAGAAAGAAAGTGCGTCTCACTAGCTTCTTTCCTCTACTTCATAGACAGCAAAGGGGCTATGAAAGGCAGCACTGGCTTTTTGTTCTAGGACTTCTTCTTTACAAGCAGCTGCTGGATGTTTGGAAGGGGGTTTGGGATATGCAAAAATGAGAGGCTAAGATGGTAAGAGGGTAAGATGGAAGTCATCTGGCAAAAGCAGAGCTCACAAAAGGGCCAGCTGAGAAAGCTCTTGCTGCCTACAACTTCAACTGCACCCCTCAAAGCAGCAGCACACACGCTGCTCTCGGCACTTTCCTTCTCAGCTCTACGCACCATCCTAAGCCTTGCCTCTCCCACACTCAGGATCCAAAGACAACGGCACCAGGGACTGCTCACACACTAAAGGCACCAGGACAAAAGGCTCACCAGCTTGGCCTTTGCATTCCCGCTGACAGCTCCACAGCTTGAACCCAGAGAACTGCCTGCTGCCAACAGCCTTTCCAATCACTCTGAGCACCTCATGACAAGGAGTGTGGGGAATGAATCTCCAGCAGCCTCCTGCCCCAGGCTGTCCCCCGGGAGCAGCCCTGCTCCAGGCCGTGACTGCCACCTGCACAGCCAAAGGACCCAGAGCCGGTGTTACACACCACGGCTGTGCCTGGCACAGAGACACCAGTGGCCACACAAGTGGCCATGGCACTGTCCACACACAGTCCCTGCTGCTGCTCCCCCAGCCGCTGGCACCAACTCCCAGCCACCCACTCCTAAAGCCACGGGGCCCACTGGGACACTGCGGGGGCTCGTGGAAGCCAGCGGCCATTGTGACACAGCGGGGCTGCACAGAGCCCACGGTGCTTTGTGACCCGTGGCTCCCAGGAGAGCCTTTGTGATGCTGGGGAACTACAAGGAAGCCTGGCTCCTCTGTGACACCACCACAGAAGCTCAGGGGAGCCCTGGAGACCGTGGTGATGCTATGGAACCTGATGCAACCCTGCCTCCTCTGTGACACCACAGAAGCTCTTGGAGCCCTGGAGACCGTGGTGATGCTATGGAACCTGATGCAACCCTGCCTCCTCTGTGACACCACAGAACCTCTGGGAGCCCTGGAGACCGTGCTGATGCTATGGAACCTGATGCAACCCTGCCTCCACTGTGACACCACAGAAGCTCAGGGAGCCCTGGAGACTGTGGTGATGCTATGGAACCTGATGCAACCCTGCCTCCACTGTGACACCACAGAAGCTCTGGGAGCCCTGGAGACCGTGCTGATGCTATGGAACCTGATGCAACCCTGCCTCCACTGTGACACCACAGAAGCCCGGGGAGCTCTGCAGACCGTGGGGATGCTGGCGAAGCTGACGGAACCCTGGGCACCACAGTGACGCTATGGAACCTGGTGGAACCGAGGGGCCACAGTGACACTGTGGGGCCTTTTGGAAGCAACAGGACCCTGGTGGGAAGCCACGGGATGATTAATCCTGCACGAACCTGCTCCAGGTGGGCTCCTCTCTCCCGGCTTCCACAGGTGCTGCTAGGATCCCACTCCGGCACTGGCTTGGCACGGGCTCACGGCTTCCTTTGGCAATGGCTCTGCTCCAGGATGGCATGCTGCAGAGAATGCAGGTAGATTTTGTGCTCACTCCTGGCATGCAGCTGGACAATAAAGCCTGATCCAGCCCCCCCTCAGCATATGTCCGGCTCTGGCATTGGGGCGGGGCAACTTTGGGAGCAGCCCCAGCCCTGCTCCTGCTCCCGGCTGGGCACCCAGCTGCTGGGACACAGGTGTGTCCTGATGCCACCGTCTACTCCTTTGAGAAGGGGAGGACAGAGTGCATCAGGGAGTTTGGTGTGGCTTACATGCGGCAAGGAGAAGGTGCAGCCCCAAACTGGCTTTCACTTCTAGAACCTTTTGCTATTGCGGGAGCAGCTGCTGGAGCTTTTCAACCGAGCTGCAAGAGTGAAAAGTGTGATGGCATGTCTATCTGAGAAGGAAGGTTCGGTGCCGCAGCCTGTTGTGCACAATTTATATGCTGATAAGAGAAGGGGGTGCTTTTGCAACGTTTTCCTTCCTGACACTTCTGTCTCTGTGAGCTTTAGCTGCTTGGACTCAGGGGTACCGAAGGTGTGTGAAAGTGACTGGGATGCGAGAATCATGTTGCACAGGGAACAGGGAAGGTCAGCAAATGTTTCCTGTCCTGGCACATCTCTCAGTCTGAACTGCAGCTGCAGATGCTTCACTTCCGCCAAGGACTCTGCCACCTTGAGAGAAGGATGCGCTCTATGGAGTTGAGAAAGAAAGTGCGTCTCACTAGCTTCTTTCCTCTACTTCATAGACAGCAAAGGGGCTATGAAAGGCAGCACTGGCTTTTTGTTCTAGGACTTCTTCTTTACAAGCAGCTGCTGGATGTTTGGAAGGGGGTTTGGGATATGCAAAAATGAGAGGCTAAGATGGTAAGAGGGTAAGATGGAAGTCATCTGGCAAAAGCAGAGCTCACAAAAGGGCCAGCTGAGAAAGCTCTTGCTGCCTACAACTTCAACTGCACCCCTCAAAGCAGCAGCACACACGCTGCTCTCGGCACTTTCCTTCTCAGCTCTACGCACCATCCTAAGCCTTGCCTCTCCCACACTCAGGATCCAAAGACAACGGCACCAGGGACTGCTCACACACTAAAGGCACCAGGACAAAAGGCTCACCAGCTTGGCCTTTGCATTCCCGCTGACAGCTCCACAGCTTGAACCCAGAGAACTGCCTGCTGCCAACAGCCTTTCCAATCACTCTGAGCACCTCATGACAAGGAGTGTGGGGAATGAATCTCCAGCAGCCTCCTGCCCCAGGCTGTCCCCCGGGAGCAGCCCTGCTCCAGGCCGTGACTGCCACCTGCACAGCCAAAGGACCCAGAGCCGGTGTTACACACCACGGCTGTGCCTGGCACAGAGACACCAGTGGCCACACAAGTGGCCATGGCACTGTCCACACACAGTCCCTGCTGCTGCTCCCCCAGCCGCTGGCACCAACTCCCAGCCACCCACTCCTAAAGCCACGGGGCCCACTGGGACACTGCGGGGGCTCGTGGAAGCCAGCGGCCATTGTGACACAGCGGGGCTGCACAGAGCCCACGGTGCTTTGTGACCCGTGGCTCCCAGGAGAGCCTTTGTGATGCTGGGGAACTACAAGGAAGCCTGGCTCCTCTGTGACACCACCACAGAAGCTCAGGGGAGCCCTGGAGACCGTGCTGATGCTATTGAACCTGATGCAACCCTGCCTCCTCTGTGACACCACAGAAGCTCTTGGAGCCCTGGAGACCGTGGTGATGCTATGGAACCTGATGCAACCCTGCCTCCTCTGTGACACCACAGAAGCTCAGGGAGCCCTGGAGACCGTGGTGATGCTATGGAACCTGATGCAACCCTGCCTCCTCTGTGACACCACAGAACCTCTGGGAGCCCTGGAGACCGTGCTGATGCTATGGAACCTGATGCAACCCTGCCTCCACTGTGACACCACAGAAGCTCAGGGAGCCCTGGAGACTGTGGTGATGCTATGGAACCTGATGCAACCCTGCCTCCACTGTGACACCACAGAACCTCTGGGAGCCCTGGAGACCGTGCTGATGCTATGGAACCTGATGCAACCCTGCCTCCACTGTGACACCACAGAAGCTCGGGGAGCTCTGCAGACCGTGGGGATGCTGGCGAAGCTGACGGAACCCTGGGCACCACAGTGACGCTATGGAACCTGGTGGAACCGAGGGGCCACAGTGACACTGTGGGGCCTTTTGGAAGCAACAGGACCCTGGTGGGAAGCCACGGGATGATTAATCCTGCACGAACCTGCTCCAGGTGGGCTCCTCTCTCCCGGCTTCCACAGGTGCTGCTAGGATCCCACTCCGGCACTGGCTTGGCACGGGCTCACGGCTTCCTTTGGCAATGGCTCTGCTCCAGGATGGCATGCTGCAGAGAATGCAGGTAGATTTTGTGCTCACTCCTGGCATGCAGCTGGACAATAAAGCCTGATCCAGCCCCCCCTCAGCATATGTCCGGCTCTGGCATTGGGGCGGGGCAACTTTGGGAGCAGCCCCAGCCCTGCTCCTGCTCCCGGCTGGGCACCCAGCTGCTGGGACACAGGTGTGTCCTGATGCCACCGTCTACTCCTTTGAGAAGGGGAGGACAGAGTGCATCAGGGAGTTTGGTGTGGCTTACATGCGGCAAGGAGAAGGTGCAGCCCCAAACTGGCTTTCACTTCTAGAACCTTTTGCTATTGCGGGAGCAGCTGCTGGAGCTTTTCAACCGAGCTGCAAGAGTGAAAAGTGTGATGGCATGTCTATCTGAGAAGGAAGGTTCGGTGCCGCAGCCTGTTGTGCACAATTTATATGCTGATAAGAGAAGGGGGTGCTTTTGCAACGTTTTCCTTCCTGACACTTCTGTCTCTGTGAGCTTTAGCTGCTTGGACTCAGGGGTACCGAAGGTGTGTGAAAGTGACTGGGATGCGAGAATCATGTTGCACAGGGAACAGGGAAGGTCAGCAAATGTTTCCTGTCCTGGCACATCTCTCAGTCTGAACTGCAGCTGCAGATGCTTCACTTCCGCCAAGGACTCTGCCACCTTGAGAGAAGGATGCGCTCTATGGAGTTGAGAAAGAAAGTGCGTCTCACTAGCTTCTTTCCTCTACTTCATAGACAGCAAAGGGGCTATGAAAGGCAGCACTGGCTTTTTGTTCTAGGACTTCTTCTTTACAAGCAGCTGCTGGATGTTTGGAAGGGGGTTTGGGATATGCAAAAATGAGAGGCTAAGATGGTAAGAGGGTAAGATGGAAGTCATCTGGCAAAAGCAGAGCTCACAAAAGGGCCAGCTGAGAAAGCTCTTGCTGCCTACAACTTCAACTGCACCCCTCAAAGCAGCAGCACACACGCTGCTCTCGGCACTTTCCTTCTCAGCTCTACGCACCATCCTAAGCCTTGCCTCTCCCACACTCAGGATCCAAAGACAACGGCACCAGGGACTGCTCACACACTAAAGGCACCAGGACAAAAGGCTCACCAGCTTGGCCTTTGCATTCCCGCTGACAGCTCCACAGCTTGAACCCAGAGAACTGCCTGCTGCCAACAGCCTTTCCAATCACTCTGAGCACCTCATGACAAGGAGTGTGGGGAATGAATCTCCAGCAGCCTCCTGCCCCAGGCTGTCCCCCGGGAGCAGCCCTGCTCCAGGCCGTGACTGCCACCTGCACAGCCAAAGGACCCAGAGCCGGTGTTACACACCACGGCTGTGCCTGGCACAGAGACACCAGTGGCCACACAAGTGGCCATGGCACTGTCCACACACAGTCCCTGCTGCTGCTCCCCCAGCCGCTGGCACCAACTCCCAGCCACCCACTCCTAAAGCCACGGGGCCCACTGGGACACTGCGGGGGCTCGTGGAAGCCAGCGGCCATTGTGACACAGCGGGGCTGCACAGAGCCCACGGTGCTTTGTGACCCGTGGCTCCCAGGAGAGCCTTTGTGATGCTGGGGAACTACAAGGAAGCCTGGCTCCTCTGTGACACCACCACAGAAGCTCAGGGGAGCCCTGGAGACCGTGCTGATGCTATTGAACCTGATGCAACCCTGCCTCCTCTGTGACACCACAGAAGCTCTTGGAGCCCTGGAGACCGTGGTGATGCTATGGAACCTGATGCAACCCTGCCTCCTCTGTGACACCACAGAAGCTCTTGGAGCCCTGGAGACCGTGGTGATGCTATGGAACCTGATGCAACCCTGCCTCCTCTGTGACACCACAGAACCTCTGGGAGCCCTGGAGACCGTGCTGATGCTATGGAACCTGATGCAACCCTGCCTCCACTGTGACACCACAGAAGCTCAGGGAGCCCTGGAGACTGTGGTGATGCTATGGAACCTGATGCAACCCTGCCTCCACTGTGACACCACAGAACCTCTGGGAGCCCTGGAGACCGTGCTGATGCTATGGAACCTGATGCAACCCTGCCTCCACTGTGACACCACAGAAGCCCGGGGAGCTCTGCAGACCGTGGGGATGCTGGCGAAGCTGACGGAACCCTGGGCACCACAGTGACGCTATGGAACCTGGTGGAACCGAGGGGCCACAGTGACACTGTGGGGCCTTTTGGAAGCAACAGGACCCTGGTGGGAAGCCACGGGATGATTAATCCTGCACGAACCTGCTCCAGGTGGGCTCCTCTCTCCCGGCTTCCACAGGTGCTGCTAGGATCCCACTCCGGCACTGGCTTGGCACGGGCTCACGGCTTCCTTTGGCAATGGCTCTGCTCCAGGATGGCATGCTGCAGAGAATGCAGGTAGATTTTGTGCTCACTCCTGGCATGCAGCTGGACAATAAAGCCTGATCCAGCCCCCCCTCAGCATATGTCCGGCTCTGGCATTGGGGCGGGGCAACTTTGGGAGCAGCCCCAGCCCTGCTCCTGCTCCCGGCTGGGCACCCAGCTGCTGGGACACAGGTGTGTCCTGATGCCACCGTCTACTCCTTTGAGAAGGGGAGGACAGAGTGCATCAGGGAGTTTGGTGTGGCTTACATGCGGCAAGGAGAAGGTGCAGCCCCAAACTGGCTTTCACTTCTAGAACCTTTTGCTATTGCGGGAGCAGCTGCTGGAGCTTTTCAACCGAGCTGCAAGAGTGAAAAGTGTGATGGCATGTCTATCTGAGAAGGAAGGTTCGGTGCCGCAGCCTGTTGTGCACAATTTATATGCTGATAAGAGAAGGGGGTGCTTTTGCAACGTTTTCCTTCCTGACACTTCTGTCTCTGTGAGCTTTAGCTGCTTGGACTCAGGGGTACCGAAGGTGTGTGAAAGTGACTGGGATGCGAGAATCATGTTGCACAGGGAACAGGGAAGGTCAGCAAATGTTTCCTGTCCTGGCACATCTCTCAGTCTGAACTGCAGCTGCAGATGCTTCACTTCCGCCAAGGACTCTGCCACCTTGAGAGAAGGATGCGCTCTATGGAGTTGAGAAAGAAAGTGCGTCTCACTAGCTTCTTTCCTCTACTTCATAGACAGCAAAGGGGCTATGAAAGGCAGCACTGGCTTTTTGTTCTAGGACTTCTTCTTTACAAGCAGCTGCTGGATGTTTGGAAGGGGGTTTGGGATATGCAAAAATGAGAGGCTAAGATGGTAAGAGGGTAAGATGGAAGTCATCTGGCAAAAGCAGAGCTCACAAAAGGGCCAGCTGAGAAAGCTCTTGCTGCCTACAACTTCAACTGCACCCCTCAAAGCAGCAGCACACACGCTGCTCTCGGCACTTTCCTTCTCAGCTCTACGCACCATCCTAAGCCTTGCCTCTCCCACACTCAGGATCCAAAGACAACGGCACCAGGGACTGCTCACACACTAAAGGCACCAGGACAAAAGGCTCACCAGCTTGGCCTTTGCATTCCCGCTGACAGCTCCACAGCTTGAACCCAGAGAACTGCCTGCTGCCAACAGCCTTTCCAATCACTCTGAGCACCTCATGACAAGGAGTGTGGGGAATGAATCTCCAGCAGCCTCCTGCCCCAGGCTGTCCCCCGGGAGCAGCCCTGCTCCAGGCCGTGACTGCCACCTGCACAGCCAAAGGACCCAGAGCCGGTGTTACACACCACGGCTGTGCCTGGCACAGAGACACCAGTGGCCACACAAGTGGCCATGGCACTGTCCACACACAGTCCCTGCTGCTGCTCCCCCAGCCGCTGGCACCAACTCCCAGCCACCCACTCCTAAAGCCACGGGGCCCACTGGGACACTGCGGGGGCTCGTGGAAGCCAGCGGCCATTGTGACACAGCGGGGCTGCACAGAGCCCACGGTGCTTTGTGACCCGTGGCTCCCAGGAGAGCCTTTGTGATGCTGGGGAACTACAAGGAAGCCTGGCTCCTCTGTGACACCACCACAGAAGCTCAGGGGAGCCCTGGAGACCGTGCTGATGCTATTGAACCTGATGCAACCCTGCCTCCTCTGTGACACCACAGAAGCTCTTGGAGCCCTGGAGACCGTGGTGATGCTATGGAACCTGATGCAACCCTGCCTCCTCTGTGACACCACAGAACCTCTGGGAGCCCTGGAGACCGTGCTGATGCTATGGAACCTGATGCAACCCTGCCTCCACTGTGACACCACAGAAGCTCAGGGAGCCCTGGAGACTGTGGTGATGCTATGGAACCTGATGCAACCCTGCCTCCACTGTGACACCACAGAACCTCTGGGAGCCCTGGAGACCGTGCTGATGCTATGGAACCTGATGCAACCCTGCCTCCACTGTGACACCACAGAAGCTCGGGGAGCTCTGCAGACCGTGGGGATGCTGGCGAAGCTGACGGAACCCTGGGCACCACAGTGACGCTATGGAACCTGGTGGAACCGAGGGGCCACAGTGACACTGTGGGGCCTTTTGGAAGCAACAGGACCCTGGTGGGAAGCCACGGGATGATTAATCCTGCACGAACCTGCTCCAGGTGGGCTCCTCTCTCCCGGCTTCCACAGGTGCTGCTAGGATCCCACTCCGGCACTGGCTTGGCACGGGCTGACGGCTTCCTTTGGCAATGGCTCTGCTCCAGGATGGCATGCTGCAGAGAATGCAGGTAGATTTTGTGCTCACTCCTGGCATGCAGCTGGACAATAAAGCCTGATCCAGCCCCCCCTCAGCATATGTCCGGCTCTGGCATTGGGGCGGGGCAACTTTGGGAGCAGCCCCAGCCCTGCTCCTGCTCCCGGCTGGGCACCCAGCTGCTGGGACACAGGTGTGTCCTGATGCCACCGTCTACTCCTTTGAGAAGGGGAGGACAGAGTGCATCAGGGAGTTTGGTGTGGCTTACATGCGGCAAGGAGAAGGTGCAGCCCCAAACTGGCTTTCACTTCTAGAACCTTTTGCTATTGCGGGAGCAGCTGCTGGAGCTTTTCAACCGAGCTGCAAGAGTGAAAAGTGTGATGGCATGTCTATCTGAGAAGGAAGGTTCGGTGCCGCAGCCTGTTGTGCACAATTTATATGCTGATAAGAGAAGGGGGTGCTTTTGCAACGTTTTCCTTCCTGACACTTCTGTCTCTGTGAGCTTTAGCTGCTTGGACTCAGGGGTACCGAAGGTGTGTCAAAGTGACTGGGATGCGAGAATCATGTTGCACAGGGAACAGGGAAGGTCAGCAAATGTTTCCTGTCCTGGCACATCTCTCAGTCTGAACTGCAGCTGCAGATGCTTCACTTCCGCCAAGGACTCTGCCACCTTGAGAGAAGGATGCGCTCTATGGAGTTGAGAAAGAAAGTGCGTCTCACTAGCTTCTTTCCTCTACTTCATAGACAGCAAAGGGGCTATGAAAGGCAGCACTGGCTTTTTGTTCTAGGACTTCTTCTTTACAAGCAGCTGCTGGATGTTTGGAAGGGGGTTTGGGATATGCAAAAATGAGAGGCTAAGATGGTAAGAGGGTAAGATGGAAGTCATCTGGCAAAAGCAGAGCTCACAAAAGGGCCAGCTGAGAAAGCTCTTGCTGCCTACAACTTCAACTGCACCCCTCAAAGCAGCAGCACACACGCTGCTCTCGGCACTTTCCTTCTCAGCTCTACGCACCATCCTAAGCCTTGCCTCTCCCACACTCAGGATCCAAAGACAACGGCACCAGGGACTGCTCACACACTAAAGGCACCAGGACAAAAGGCTCACCAGCTTGGCCTTTGCATTCCCGCTGACAGCTCCACAGCTTGAACCCAGAGAACTGCCTGCTGCCAACAGCCTTTCCAATCACTCTGAGCACCTCATGACAAGGAGTGTGGGGAATGAATCTCCAGCAGCCTCCTGCCCCAGGCTGTCCCCCGGGAGCAGCCCTGCTCCAGGCCGTGACTGCCACCTGCACAGCCAAAGGACCCAGAGCCGGTGTTACACACCACGGCTGTGCCTGGCACAGAGACACCAGTGGCCACACAAGTGGCCATGGCACTGTCCACACACAGTCCCTGCTGCTGCTCCCCCAGCCGCTGGCACCAACTCCCAGCCACCCACTCCTAAAGCCACGGGGCCCACTGGGACACTGCGGGGGCTCGTGGAAGCCAGCGGCCATTGTGACACAGCGGGGCTGCACAGAGCCCACGGTGCTTTGTGACCCGTGGCTCCCAGGAGAGCCTTTGTGATGCTGGGGAACTACAAGGAAGCCTGGCTCCTCTGTGACACCACCACAGAAGCTCAGGGGAGCCCTGGAGACCGTGCTGATGCTATTGAACCTGATGCAACCCTGCCTCCTCTGTGACACCACAGAAGCTCTTGGAGCCCTGGAGACCGTGGTGATGCTATGGAACCTGATGCAACCCTGCCTCCTCTGTGACACCACAGAACCTCTGGGAGCCCTGGAGACCGTGCTGATGCTATGGAACCTGATGCAACCCTGCCTCCACTGTGACACCACAGAAGCTCAGGGAGCCCTGGAGACTGTGGTGATGCTATGGAACCTGATGCAACCCTGCCTCCACTGTGACACCACAGAACCTCTGGGAGCCCTGGAGACCGTGCTGATGCTATGGAACCTGATGCAACCCTGCCTCCACTGTGACACCACAGAAGCTCGGGGAGCTCTGCAGACCGTGGGGATGCTGGCGAAGCTGACGGAACCCTGGGCACCACAGTGACGCTATGGAACCTGGTGGAACCGAGGGGCCACAGTGACACTGTGGGGCCTTTTGGAAGCAACAGGACCCTGGTGGGAAGCCACGGGATGATTAATCCTGCACGAACCTGCTCCAGGTGGGCTCCTCTCTCCCGGCTTCCACAGGTGCTGCTAGGATCCCACTCCGGCACTGGCTTGGCACGGGCTCACGGCTTCCTTTGGCAATGGCTCTGCTCCAGGATGGCATGCTGCAGAGAATGCAGGTAGATTTTGTGCTCACTCCTGGCATGCAGCTGGACAATAAAGCCTGATCCAGCCCCCCCCTCAGCATATGTCCGGCTCTGGCATTGGGGCGGGGCAACTTTGGGAGCAGCCCCAGCCCTGCTCCTGCTTCCGGCTGGGCACCCAGCTGCTGGGACACAGGTGTGTCCTGATGCCACCGTCTACTCCTTTGAGAAGGGGAGGACAGAGTGCATCAGGGAGTTTGGTGTGGCTTACATGCGGCAAGGAGAAGGTGCAGCCCCAAACTGGCTTTCACTTCTAGAACCTTTTGCTATTGCGGGAGCAGCTGCTGGAGCTTTTCAACCGAGCTGCAAGAGTGAAAAGTGTGATGGCATGTCTATCTGAGAAGGAAGGTTCGGTGCCGCAGCCTGTTGTGCACAATTTATATGCTGATAAGAGAAGGGGGTGCTTTTGGAACGTTTTCCTTCCTGACACTTCTGTCTCTGTGAGCTTTAGCTGCTTGGACTCAGGGGTACCGAAGGTGTGTGAAAGTGACTGGGATGCGAGAATCATGTTGCACAGGGAACAGGGAAGGTCAGCAAATGTTTCCTGTCCTGGCACATCTCTCAGTCTGAACTGCAGCTGCAGATGCTTCACTTCCGCCAAGGACTCTGCCACCTTGAGAGAAGGATGCGCTCTATGGAGTTGAGAAAGAAAGTGCGTCTCACTAGCTTCTTTCCTCTACTTCATAGACAGCAAAGGGGCTATGAAAGGCAGCACTGGCTTTTTGTTCTAGGACTTCTTCTTTACAAGCAGCTGCTGGATGTTTGGAAGGGGGTTTGGGATATGCAAAAATGAGAGGCTAAGATGGTAAGAGGGTAAGATGGAAGTCATCTGGCAAAAGCAGAGCTCACAAAAGGGCCAGCTGAGAAAGCTCTTGCTGCCTACAACTTCAACTGCACCCCTCAAAGCAGCAGCACACACGCTGCTCTCGGCACTTTCCTTCTCAGCTCTACGCACCATCCTAAGCCTTGCCTCTCCCACACTCAGGATCCAAAGACAACGGCACCAGGGACTGCTCACACACTAAAGGCACCAGGACAAAAGGCTCACCAGCTTGGCCTTTGCATTCCCGCTGACAGCTCCACAGCTTGAACCCAGAGAACTGCCTGCTGCCAACAGCCTTTCCAATCACTCTGAGCACCTCATGACAAGGAGTGTGGGGAATGAATCTCCAGCAGCCTCCTGCCCCAGGCTGTCCCCCGGGAGCAGCCCTGCTCCAGGCCGTGACTGCCACCTGCACAGCCAAAGGACCCAGAGCCGGTGTTACACACCACGGCTGTGCCTGGCACAGAGACACCAGTGGCCACACAAGTGGCCATGGCACTGTCCACACACAGTCCCTGCTGCTGCTCCCCCAGCCGCTGGCACCAACTCCCAGCCACCCACTCCTAAAGCCACGGGGCCCACTGGGACACTGCGGGGGCTCGTGGAAGCCAGCGGCCATTGTGACACAGCGGGGCTGCACAGAGCCCACGGTGCTTTGTGACCCGTGGCTCCCAGGAGAGCCTTTGTGATGCTGGGGAACTACAAGGAAGCCTGGCTCCTCTGTGACACCACCACAGAAGCTCAGGGGAGCCCTGGAGACCGTGCTGATGCTATTGAACCTGATGCAACCCTGCCTCCTCTGTGACACCACAGAAGCTCTTGGAGCCCTGGAGACCGTGGTGATGCTATGGAACCTGATGCAACCCTGCCTCCTCTGTGACACCACAGAACCTCTGGGAGCCCTGGAGACCGTGCTGATGCTATGGAACCTGATGCAACCCTGCCTCCACTGTGACACCACAGAAGCTCAGGGAGCCCTGGAGACTGTGGTGATGCTATGGAACCTGATGCAACCCTGCCTCCACTGTGACACCACAGAACCTCTGGGAGCCCTGGAGACCGTGCTGATGCTATGGAACCTGATGCAACCCTGCCTCCACTGTGACACCACAGAAGCTCGGGGAGCTCTGCAGACCGTGGGGATGCTGGCGAAGCTGACGGAACCCTGGGCACCACAGTGACGCTATGGAACCTGGTGGAACCGAGGGGCCACAGTGACACTGTGGGGCCTTTTGGAAGCAACAGGACCCTGGTGGGAAGCCACGGGATGATTAATCCTGCACGAACCTGCTCCAGGTGGGCTCCTCTCTCCCGGCTTCCACAGGTGCTGCTAGGATCCCACTCCGGCACTGGCTTGGCACGGGCTCACGGCTTCCTTTGGCAATGGCTCTGCTCCAGGATGGCATGCTGCAGAGAATGCAGGTAGATTTTGTGCTCACTCCTGGCATGCAGCTGGACAATAAAGCCTGATCCAGCCCCCCCTCAGCATATGTCCGGCTCTGGCATTGGGGCGGGGCAACTTTGGGAGCAGCCCCAGCCCTGCTCCTGCTCCCGGCTGGGCACCCAGCTGCTGGGACACAGGTGTGTCCTGATGCCACCGTCTACTCCTTTGAGAAGGGGAGGACAGAGTGCATCAGGGAGTTTGGTGTGGCTTACATGCGGCAAGGAGAAGGTGCAGCCCCAAACTGGCTTTCACTTCTAGAACCTTTTGCTATTGCGGGAGCAGCTGCTGGAGCTTTTCAACCGAGCTGCAAGAGTGAAAAGTGTGATGGCATGTCTATCTGAGAAGGAAGGTTCGGTGCCGCAGCCTGTTGTGCACAATTTATATGCTGATAAGAGAAGGGGGTGCTTTTGGAACGTTTTCCTTCCTGACACTTCTGTCTCTGTGAGCTTTAGCTGCTTGGACTCAGGGATACCGAAGGTGTGTGAAAGTGACTGGGATGCGAGAATCATGTTGCACAGGGAACAGGGAAGGTCAGCAAATGTTTCCTGTCCTGGCACATCTCTCAGTCTGAACTGCAGCTGCAGATGCTTCACTTCCGCCAAGGACTCTGCCACCTTGAGAGAAGGATGCGCTCTATGGAGTTGAGAAAGAAAGTGCGTCTCACTAGCTTCTTTCCTCTACTTCATAGACAGCAAAGGGGCTATGAAAGGCAGCACTGGCTTTTTGTTCTAGGACTTCTTCTTTACAAGCAGCTGCTGGATGTTTGGAAGGGGGTTTGGGATATGCAAAAATGAGAGGCTAAGATGGTAAGAGGGTAAGATGGAAGTCATCTGGCAAAAGCAGAGCTCACAAAAGGGCCAGCTGAGAAAGCTCTTGCTGCCTACAACTTCAACTGCACCCCTCAAAGCAGCAGCACACACGCTGCTCTCGGCACTTTCCTTCTCAGCTCTACGCACCATCCTAAGCCTTGCCTCTCCCACACTCAGGATCCAAAGACAACGGCACCAGGGACTGCTCACACACTAAAGGCACCAGGACAAAAGGCTCACCAGCTTGGCCTTTGCATTCCCGCTGACAGCTCCACAGCTTGAACCCAGAGAACTGCCTGCTGCCAACAGCCTTTCCAATCACTCTGAGCACCTCATGACAAGGAGTGTGGGGAATGAATCTCCAGCAGCCTCCTGCCCCAGGCTGTCCCCCGGGAGCAGCCCTGCTCCAGGCCGTGACTGCCACCTGCACAGCCAAAGGACCCAGAGCCGGTGTTACACACCACGGCTGTGCCTGGCACAGAGACACCAGTGGCCACACAAGTGGCCATGGCACTGTCCACACACAGTCCCTGCTGCTGCTCCCCCAGCCGCTGGCACCAACTCCCAGCCACCCACTCCTAAAGCCACGGGGCCCACTGGGACACTGCGGGGGCTCGTGGAAGCCAGCGGCCATTGTGACACAGCGGGGCTGCACAGAGCCCACGGTGCTTTGTGACCCGTGGCTCCCAGGAGAGCCTTTGTGATGCTGGGGAACTACAAGGAAGCCTGGCTCCTCTGTGACACCACCACAGAAGCTCAGGGGAGCCCTGGAGACTGTGCTGATGCTATTGAACCTGATGCAACCCTGCCTCCTCTGTGACACCACAGAAGCTCTTGGAGCCCTGGAGACCGTGGTGATGCTATGGAACCTGATGCAACCCTGCCTCCTCTGTGACACCACAGAACCTCTGGGAGCCCTGGAGACCGTGCTGATGCTATGGAACCTGATGCAACCCTGCCTCCACTGTGACACCACAGAAGCTCAGGGAGCCCTGGAGACTGTGGTGATGCTATGGAACCTGATGCAACCCTGCCTCCACTGTGACACCACAGAACCTCTGGGAGCCCTGGAGACCGTGCTGATGCTATGGAACCTGATGCAACCCTGCCTCCACTGTGACACCACAGAAGCTCGGGGAGCTCTGCAGACCGTGGGGATGCTGGCGAAGCTGACGGAACCCTGGGCACCACAGTGACGCTATGGAACCTGGTGGAACCGAGGGGCCACAGTGACACTGTGGGGCCTTTTGGAAGCAACAGGACCCTGGTGGGAAGCCACGGGATGATTAATCCTGCACGAACCTGCTCCAGGTGGGCTCCTCTCTCCCGGCTTCCACAGGTGCTGCTAGGATCCCACTCCGGCACTGGCTTGGCACGGGCTCACGGCTTCCTTTGGCAATGGCTCTGCTCCAGGATGGCATGCTGCAGAGAATGCAGGTAGATTTTGTGCTCACTCCTGGCATGCAGCTGGACAATAAAGCCTGATCCAGCCCCCCCTCAGCATATGTCCGGCTCTGGCATTGGGGCGGGGCAACTTTGGGAGCAGCCCCAGCCCTGCTCCTGCTCCCGGCTGGGCACCCAGCTGCTGGGACACAGGTGTGTCCTGATGCCACCGTCTACTCCTTTGAGAAGGGGAGGACAGAGTGCATCAGGGAGTTTGGTGTGGCTTACATGCGGCAAGGAGAAGGTGCAGCCCCAAACTGGCTTTCACTTCTAGAACCTTTTGCTATTGCGGGAGCAGCTGCTGGAGCTTTTCAACCGAGCTGCAAGAGTGAAAAGTGTGATGGCATGTCTATCTGAGAAGGAAGGTTCGGTGCCGCAGCCTGTTGTGCACAATTTATATGCTGATAAGAGAAGGGGGTGCTTTTGCAACGTTTTCCTTCCTGACACTTCTGTCTCTGTGAGCTTTAGCTGCTTGGACTCAGGGGTACCGAAGGTGTGTGAAAGTGACTGGGATGCGAGAATCATGTTGCACAGGGAACAGGGAAGGTCAGCAAATGTTTCCTGTCCTGGCACATCTCTCAGTCTGAACTGCAGCTGCAGATGCTTCACTTCCGCCAAGGACTCTGCCACCTTGAGAGAAGGATGCGCTCTATGGAGTTGAGAAAGAAAGTGCGTCTCACTAGCTTCTTTCCTCTACTTCATAGACAGCAAAGGGGCTATGAAAGGCAGCACTGGCTTTTTGTTCTAGGACTTCTTCTTTACAAGCAGCTGCTGGATGTTTGGAAGGGGGTTTGGGATATGCAAAAATGAGAGGCTAAGATGGTAAGAGGGTAAGATGGAAGTCATCTGGCAAAAGCAGAGCTCACAAAAGGGCCAGCTGAGAAAGCTCTTGCTGCCTACAACTTCAACTGCACCCCTCAAAGCAGCAGCACACACGCTGCTCTCGGCACTTTCCTTCTCAGCTCTACGCACCATCCTAAGCCTTGCCTCTCCCACACTCAGGATCCAAAGACAACGGCACCAGGGACTGCTCACACACTAAAGGCACCAGGACAAAAGGCTCACCAGCTTGGCCTTTGCATTCCCGCTGACAGCTCCACAGCTTGAACCCAGAGAACTGCCTGCTGCCAACAGCCTTTCCAATCACTCTGAGCACCTCATGACAAGGAGTGTGGGGAATGAATCTCCAGCAGCCTCCTGCCCCAGGCTGTCCCCCGGGAGCAGCCCTGCTCCAGGCTGTGACTGCCACCTGCACAGCCAAAGGACCCAGAGCCGGTGTTACACACCACGGCTGTGCCTGGCACAGAGACACCAGTGGCCACACAAGTGGCCATGGCACTGTCCACACACAGTCCCTGCTGCTGCTCCCCCAGCCGCTGGCACCAACTCCCAGCCACCCACTCCTAAAGCCACGGGGCCCACTGGGACACTGCGGGGGCTCGTGGAAGCCAGCGGCCATTGTGACACAGCGGGGCTGCACAGAGCCCACGGTGCTTTGTGACCCGTGGCTCCCAGGAGAGCCTTTGTGATGCTGGGGAACTACAAGGAAGCCTGGCTCCTCTGTGACACCACCACAGAAGCTCAGGGGAGCCCTGGAGACCGTGCTGATGCTATGGAACCTGATGCAACCCTGCCTCCTCTGTGACACCACAGAAGCTCTTGGAGCCCTGGAGACCGTGGTGATGCTATGGAACCTGATGCAACCCTGCCTCCTCTGTGACACCACAGAACCTCTGGGAGCCCTGGAGACCGTGCTGATGCTATGGAACCTGATGCAACCCTGCCTCCACTGTGACACCACAGAAGCTCAGGGAGCCCTGGAGACTGTGGTGATGCTATGGAACCTGATGCAACCCTGCCTCCTCTGTGACACCACAGAACCTCTGGGAGCCCTGGAGACCGTGCTGATGCTATGGAACCTGATGCAACCCTGCCTCCACTGTGACACCACAGAAGCTCGGGGAGCTCTGCAGACCGTGGGGATGCTGGCGAAGCTGACGGAACCCTGGGCACCACAGTGACGCTATGGAACCTGGTGGAACCGAGGGGCCACAGTGACACTGTGGGGCCTTTTGGAAGCAACAGGACCCTGGTGGGAAGCCACGGGATGATTAATCCTGCACGAACCTGCTCCAGGTGGGCTCCTCTCTCCCGGCTTCCACAGGTGCTGCTAGGATCCCACTCCGGCACTGGCTTGGCACGGGCTCACGGCTTCCTTTGGCAATGGCTCTGCTCCAGGATGGCATGCTGCAGAGAATGCAGGTAGATTTTGTGCTCACTCCTGGCATGCAGCTGGACAATAAAGCCTGATCCAGCCCCCCCTCAGCATATGTCCGGCTCTGGCATTGGGGCGGGGCAACTTTGGGAGCAGCCCCAGCCCTGCTCCTGCTCCCGGCTGGGCACCCAGCTGCTGGGACACAGGTGTGTCCTGATGCCACCGTCTACTCCTTTGAGAAGGGGAGGACAGAGTGCATCAGGGAGTTTGGTGTGGCTTACATGCGGCAAGGAGAAGGTGCAGCCCCAAACTGGCTTTCACTTCTAGAACCTTTTGCTATTGCGGGAGCAGCTGCTGGAGCTTTTCAACCGAGCTGCAAGAGTGAAAAGTGTGATGGCATGTCTATCTGAGAAGGAAGGTTCGGTGCCGCAGCCTGTTGTGCACAATTTATATGCTGATAAGAGAAGGGGGTGCTTTTGGAACGTTTTCCTTCCTGACACTTCTGTCTCTGTGAGCTTTAGCTGCTTGGACTCAGGGGTACCGAAGGTGTGTGAAAGTGACTGGGATGCGAGAATCATGTTGCACAGGGAACAGGGAAGGTCAGCAAATGTTTCCTGTCCTGGCACATCTCTCAGTCTGAACTGCAGCTGCAGATGCTTCACTTCCGCCAAGGACTCTGCCACCTTGAGAGAAGGATGCGCTCTATGGAGTTGAGAAAGAAAGTGCGTCTCACTAGCTTCTTTCCTCTACTTCATAGACAGCAAAGGGGCTATGAAAGGCAGCACTGGCTTTTTGTTCTAGGACTTCTTCTTTACAAGCAGCTGCTGGATGTTTGGAAGGGGGTTTGGGATATGCAAAAATGAGAGGCTAAGATGGTAAGAGGGTAAGATGGAAGTCATCTGGCAAAAGCAGAGCTCACAAAAGGGCCAGCTGAGAAAGCTCTTGCTGCCTACAACTTCAACTGCACCCCTCAAAGCAGCAGCACACACGCTGCTCTCGGCACTTTCCTTCTCAGCTCTACGCACCATCCTAAGCCTTGCCTCTCCCACACTCAGGATCCAAAGACAACGGCACCAGGGACTGCTCACACACTAAAGGCACCAGGACAAAAGGCTCACCAGCTTGGCCTTTGCATTCCCGCTGACAGCTCCACAGCTTGAACCCAGAGAACTGCCTGCTGCCAACAGCCTTTCCAATCACTCTGAGCACCTCATGACAAGGAGTGTGGGGAATGAATCTCCAGCAGCCTCCTGCCCCAGGCTGTCCCCCGGGAGCAGCCCTGCTCCAGGCCGTGACTGCCACCTGCACAGCCAAAGGACCCAGAGCCGGTGTTACACACCACGGCTGTGCCTGGCACAGAGACACCAGTGGCCACACAAGTGGCCATGGCACTGTCCACACACAGTCCCTGCTGCTGCTCCCCCAGCCGCTGGCACCAACTCCCAGCCACCCACTCCTAAAGCCACGGGGCCCACTGGGACACTGCGGGGGCTCGTGGAAGCCAGCGGCCATTGTGACACAGCGGGGCTGCACAGAGCCCACGGTGCTTTGTGACCCGTGGCTCCCAGGAGAGCCTTTGTGATGCTGGGGAACTACAAGGAAGCCTGGCTCCTCTGTGACACCACCACAGAAGCTCAGGGGAGCCCTGGAGACCGTGCTGATGCTATTGAACCTGATGCAACCCTGCCTCCTCTGTGACACCACAGAAGCTCTTGGAGCCCTGGAGACCGTGGTGATGCTATGGAACCTGATGCAACCCTGCCTCCTCTGTGACACCACAGAACCTCTGGGAGCCCTGGAGACCGTGCTGATGCTATGGAACCTGATGCAACCCTGCCTCCACTGTGACACCACAGAAGCTCAGGGAGCCCTGGAGACTGTGGTGATGCTATGGAACCTGATGCAACCCTGCCTCCACTGTGACACCACAGAACCTCTGGGAGCCCTGGAGACCGTGCTGATGCTATGGAACCTGATGCAACCCTGCCTCCACTGTGACACCACAGAAGCTCGGGGAGCTCTGCAGACCGTGGGGATGCTGGCGAAGCTGACGGAACCCTGGGCACCACAGTGACGCTATGGAACCTGGTGGAACCGAGGGGCCACAGTGACACTGTGGGGCCTTTTGGAAGCAACAGGACCCTGGTGGGAAGCCACGGGATGATTAATCCTGCACGAACCTGCTCCAGGTGGGCTCCTCTCTCCCGGCTTCCACAGGTGCTGCTAGGATCCCACTCCGGCACTGGCTTGGCACGGGCTCACGGCTTCCTTTGGCAATGGCTCTGCTCCAGGATGGCATGCTGCAGAGAATGCAGGTAGATTTTGTGCTCACTCCTGGCATGCAGCTGGACAATAAAGCCTGATCCAGCCCCCCCTCAGCATATGTCCGGCTCTGGCATTGGGGCGGGGCAACTTTGGGAGCAGCCCCAGCCCTGCTCCTGCTCCCGGCTGGGCACCCAGCTGCTGGGACACAGGTGTGTCCTGATGCCACCGTCTACTCCTTTGAGAAGGGGAGGACAGAGTGCATCAGGGAGTTTGGTGTGGCTTACATGCGGCAAGGAGAAGGTGCAGCCCCAAACTGGCTTTCACTTCTAGAACCTTTTGCTATTGCGGGAGCAGCTGCTGGAGCTTTTCAACCGAGCTGCAAGAGTGAAAAGTGTGATGGCATGTCTATCTGAGAAGGAAGGTTCGGTGCCGCAGCCTGTTGTGCACAATTTATATGCTGATAAGAGAAGGGGGTGCTTTTGGAACGTTTTCCTTCCTGACACTTCTGTCTCTGTGAGCTTTAGCTGCTTGGACTCAGGGGTACCGAAGGTGTGTGAAAGTGACTGGGATGCGAGAATCATGTTGCACAGGGAACAGGGAAGGTCAGCAAATGTTTCCTGTCCTGGCACATCTCTCAGTCTGAACTGCAGCTGCAGATGCTTCACTTCCGCCAAGGACTCTGCCACCTTGAGAGAAGGATGCGCTCTATGGAGTTGAGAAAGAAAGTGCGTCTCACTAGCTTCTTTCCTCTACTTCATAGACAGCAAAGGGGCTATGAAAGGCAGCACTGGCTTTTTGTTCTAGGACTTCTTCTTTACAAGCAGCTGCTGGATGTTTGGAAGGGGGTTTGGGATATGCAAAAATGAGAGGCTAAGATGGTAAGAGGGTAAGATGGAAGTCATCTGGCAAAAGCAGAGCTCACAAAAGGGCCAGCTGAGAAAGCTCTTGCTGCCTACAACTTCAACTGCACCCCTCAAAGCAGCAGCACACACGCTGCTCTCGGCACTTTCCTTCTCAGCTCTACGCACCATCCTAAGCCTTGCCTCTCCCACACTCAGGATCCAAAGACAACGGCACCAGGGACTGCTCACACACTAAAGGCACCAGGACAAAAGGCTCACCAGCTTGGCCTTTGCATTCCCGCTGACAGCTCCACAGCTTGAACCCAGAGAACTGCCTGCTGCCAACAGCCTTTCCAATCACTCTGAGCACCTCATGACAAGGAGTGTGGGGAATGAATCTCCAGCAGCCTCCTGCCCCAGGCTGTCCCCCGGGAGCAGCCCTGCTCCAGGCCGTGACTGCCACCTGCACAGCCAAAGGACCCAGAGCCGGTGTTACACACCACGGCTGTGCCTGGCACAGAGACACCAGTGGCCACACAAGTGGCCATGGCACTGTCCACACACAGTCCCTGCTGCTGCTCCCCCAGCCGCTGGCACCAACTCCCAGCCACCCACTCCTAAAGCCACGGGGCCCACTGGGACACTGCGGGGGCTCGTGGAAGCCAGCGGCCATTGTGACACAGCGGGGCTGCACAGAGCCCACGGTGCTTTGTGACCCGTGGCTCCCAGGAGAGCCTTTGTGATGCTGGGGAACTACAAGGAAGCCTGGCTCCTCTGTGACACCACCACAGAAGCTCAGGGGAGCCCTGGAGACCGTGCTGATGCTATTGAACCTGATGCAACCCTGCCTCCTCTGTGACACCACAGAAGCTCTTGGAGCCCTGGAGACCGTGGTGATGCTATGGAACCTGATGCAACCCTGCCTCCTCTGTGACACCACAGAACCTCTGGGAGCCCTGGAGACCGTGCTGATGCTATGGAACCTGATGCAACCCTGCCTCCACTGTGACACCACAGAAGCTCAGGGAGCCCTGGAGACTGTGGTGATGCTATGGAACCTGATGCAACCCTGCCTCCACTGTGACACCACAGAACCTCTGGGAGCCCTGGAGACCGTGCTGATGCTATGGAACCTGATGCAACCCTGCCTCCACTGTGACACCACAGAAGCTCGGGGAGCTCTGCAGACCGTGGGGATGCTGGCGAAGCTGACGGAACCCTGGGCACCACAGTGACGCTATGGAACCTGGTGGAACCGAGGGGCCACAGTGACACTGTGGGGCCTTTTGGAAGCAACAGGACCCTGGTGGGAAGCCACGGGATGATTAATCCTGCACGAACCTGCTCCAGGTGGGCTCCTCTCTCCCGGCTTCCACAGGTGCTGCTAGGATCCCACTCCGGCACTGGCTTGGCACGGGCTCACGGCTTCCTTTGGCAATGGCTCTGCTCCAGGATGGCATGCTGCAGAGAATGCAGGTAGATTTTGTGCTCACTCCTGGCATGCAGCTGGACAATAAAGCCTGATCCAGCCCCCCCTCAGCATATGTCCGGCTCTGGCATTGGGGCGGGGCAACTTTGGGAGCAGCCCCAGCCCTGCTCCTGCTCCCGGCTGGGCACCCAGCTGCTGGGACACAGGTGTGTCCTGATGCCACCGTCTACTCCTTTGAGAAGGGGAGGACAGAGTGCATCAGGGAGTTTGGTGTGGCTTACATGCGGCAAGGAGAAGGTGCAGCCCCAAACTGGCTTTCACTTCTAGAACCTTTTGCTATTGCGGGAGCAGCTGCTGGAGCTTTTCAACCGAGCTGCAAGAGTGAAAAGTGTGATGGCATGTCTATCTGAGAAGGAAGGTTCGGTGCCGCAGCCTGTTGTGCACAATTTATATGCTGATAAGAGAAGGGGGTGCTTTTGCAACGTTTTCCTTCCTGACACTTCTGTCTCTGTGAGCTTTAGCTGCTTGGACTCAGGGGTACCGAAGGTGTGTGAAAGTGACTGGGATGCGAGAATCATGTTGCACAGGGAACAGGGAAGGTCAGCAAATGTTTCCTGTCCTGGCACATCTCTCAGTCTGAACTGCAGCTGCAGATGCTTCACTTCCGCCAAGGACTCTGCCACCTTGAGAGAAGGATGCGCTCTATGGAGTTGAGAAAGAAAGTGCGTCTCACTAGCTTCTTTCCTCTACTTCATAGACAGCAAAGGGGCTATGAAAGGCAGCACTGGCTTTTTGTTCTAGGACTTCTTCTTTACAAGCAGCTGCTGGATGTTTGGAAGGGGGTTTGGGATATGCAAAAATGAGAGGCTAAGATGGTAAGAGGGTAAGATGGAAGTCATCTGGCAAAAGCAGAGCTCACAAAAGGGCCAGCTGAGAAAGCTCTTGCTGCCTACAACTTCAACTGCACCCCTCAAAGCAGCAGCACACACGCTGCTCTCGGCACTTTCCTTCTCAGCTCTACGCATCATCCTAAGCCTTGCCTCTCCCACACTCAGGATCCAAAGACAACAGCACCAGGGACTGCTCACACACTAAAGGCACCAGGACAAAAGGCTCACCAGCTTGGCCTTTGCATTCCCGCTGACAGCTCCACAGCTTGAACCCAGAGAACTGCCTGCTGCCAACAGCCTTTCCAATCACTCTGAGCACCTCATGACAAGGAGTGTGGGGAATGAATCTCCAGCAGCCTCCTGCCCCAGGCTGTCCCCCGGGAGCAGCCCTGCTCCAGGCCGTGACTGCCACCTGCACAGCCAAAGGACCCAGAGCCGGTGTTACACACCACGGCTGTGCCTGGCACAGAGACACCAGTGGCCACACAAGTGGCCATGGCACTGTCCACACACAGTCCCTGCTGCTGCTCCCCCAGCCGCTGGCACCAACTCCCAGCCACCCACTCCTAAAGCCACGGGGCCCACTGGGACACTGCGGGGGCTCGTGGAAGCCAGCGGCCATTGTGACACAGCGGGGCTGCACAGAGCCCACGGTGCTTTGTGACCCGTGGCTCCCAGGAGAGCCTTTGTGATGCTGGGGAACTACAAGGAAGCCTGGCTCCTCTGTGACACCACCACAGAAGCTCAGGGGAGCCCTGGAGACCGTGCTGATGCTATTGAACCTGATGCAACCCTGCCTCCTCTGTGACACCACAGAAGCTCTTGGAGCCCTGGAGACCGTGGTGATGCTATGGAACCTGATGCAACCCTGCCTCCTCTGTGACACCACAGAACCTCTGGGAGCCCTGGAGACCGTGCTGATGCTATGGAACCTGATGCAACCCTGCCTCCACTGTGACACCACAGAAGCTCAGGGAGCCCTGGAGACTGTGGTGATGCTATGGAACCTGATGCAACCCTGCCTCCACTGTGACACCACAGAACCTCTGGGAGCCCTGGAGACCGTGCTGATGCTATGGAACCTGATGCAACCCTGCCTCCACTGTGACACCACAGAAGCTCGGGGAGCTCTGCAGACCGTGGGGATGCTGGCGAAGCTGACGGAACCCTGGGCACCACAGTGACGCTATGGAACCTGGTGGAACCGAGGGGCCACAGTGACACTGTGGGGCCTTTTGGAAGCAACAGGACCCTGGTGGGAAGCCACGGGATGATTAATCCTGCACGAACCTGCTCCAGGTGGGCTCCTCTCTCCCGGCTTCCACAGGTGCTGCTAGGATCCCACTCCGGCACTGGCTTGGCACGGGCTCACGGCTTCCTTTGGCAATGGCTCTGCTCCAGGATGGCATGCTGCAGAGAATGCAGGTAGATTTTGTGCTCACTCCTGGCATGCAGCTGGACAATAAAGCCTGATCCAGCCCCCCCTCAGCATATGTCCGGCTCTGGCATTGGGGCGGGGCAACTTTGGGAGCAGCCCCAGCCCTGCTCCTGCTCCCGGCTGGGCACCCAGCTGCTGGGACACAGGTGTGTCCTGATGCCACCGTCTACTCCTTTGAGAAGGGGAGGACAGAGTGCATCAGGGAGTTTGGTGTGGCTTACATGCGGCAAGGAGAAGGTGCAGCCCCAAACTGGCTTTCACTTCTAGAACCTTTTGCTATTGCGGGAGCAGCTGCTGGAGCTTTTCAACCGAGCTGCAAGAGTGAAAAGTGTGATGGCATGTCTATCTGAGAAGGAAGGTTCGGTGCCGCAGCCTGTTGTGCACAATTTATATGCTGATAAGAGAAGGGGGTGCTTTTGCAACGTTTTCCTTCCTGACACTTCTGTCTCTGTGAGCTTTAGCTGCTTGGACTCAGGGGTACCGAAGGTGTGTGAAAGTGACTGGGATGCGAGAATCATGTTGCACAGGGAACAGGGAAGGTCAGCAAATGTTTCCTGTCCTGGCACATCTCTCAGTCTGAACTGCAGCTGCAGATGCTTCACTTCCGCCAAGGACTCTGCCACCTTGAGAGAAGGATGCGCTCTATGGAGTTGAGAAAGAAAGTGCGTCTCACTAGCTTCTTTCCTCTACTTCATAGACAGCAAAGGGGCTATGAAAGGCAGCACTGGCTTTTTGTTCTAGGACTTCTTCTTTACAAGCAGCTGCTGGATGTTTGGAAGGGGGTTTGGGATATGCAAAAATGAGAGGCTAAGATGGTAAGAGGGTAAGATGGAAGTCATCTGGCAAAAGCAGAGCTCACAAAAGGGCCAGCTGAGAAAGCTCTTGCTGCCTACAACTTCAACTGCACCCCTCAAAGCAGCAGCACACACGCTGCTCTCGGCACTTTCCTTCTCAGCTCTACGCACCATCCTAAGCCTTGCCTCTCCCACACTCAGGATCCAAAGACAACGGCACCAGGGACTGCTCACACACTAAAGGCACCAGGACAAAAGGCTCACCAGCTTGGCCTTTGCATTCCCGCTGACAGCTCCACAGCTTGAACCCAGAGAACTGCCTGCTGCCAACAGCCTTTCCAATCACTCTGAGCACCTCATGACAAGGAGTGTGGGGAATGAATCTCCAGCAGCCTCCTGCCCCAGGCTGTCCCCCGGGAGCAGCCCTGCTCCAGGCCGTGACTGCCACCTGCACAGCCAAAGGACCCAGAGCCGGTGTTACACACCACGGCTGTGCCTGGCACAGAGACACCAGTGGCCACACAAGTGGCCATGGCACTGTCCACACACAGTCCCTGCTGCTGCTCCCCCAGCCGCTGGCACCAACTCCCAGCCACCCACTCCTAAAGCCACGGGGCCCACTGGGACACTGCGGGGGCTCGTGGAAGCCAGCGGCCATTGTGACACAGCGGGGCTGCACAGAGCCCACGGTGCTTTGTGACCCGTGGCTCCCAGGAGAGCCTTTGTGATGCTGGGGAACTACAAGGAAGCCTGGCTCCTCTGTGACACCACCACAGAAGCTCAGGGGAGCCCTGGAGACCGTGCTGATGCTATTGAACCTGATGCAACCCTGCCTCCTCTGTGACACCACAGAAGCTCTTGGAGCCCTGGAGACCGTGGTGATGCTATGGAACCTGATGCAACCCTGCCTCCTCTGTGACACCACAGAACCTCTGGGAGCCCTGGAGACCGTGCTGATGCTATGGAACCTGATGCAACCCTGCCTCCACTGTGACACCACAGAAGCTCAGGGAGCCCTGGAGACTGTGGTGATGCTATGGAACCTGATGCAACCCTGCCTCCACTGTGACACCACAGAACCTCTGGGAGCCCTGGAGACCGTGCTGATGCTATGGAACCTGATGCAACCCTGCCTCCACTGTGACACCACAGAAGCTCGGGGAGCTCTGCAGACCGTGGGGATGCTGGCGAAGCTGACGGAACCCTGGGCACCACAGTGACGCTATGGAACCTGGTGGAACCGAGGGGCCACAGTGACACTGTGGGGCCTTTTGGAAGCAACAGGACCCTGGTGGGAAGCCACGGGATGATTAATCCTGCACGAACCTGCTCCAGGTGGGCTCCTCTCTCCCGGCTTCCACAGGTGCTGCTAGGATCCCACTCCGGCACTGGCTTGGCACGGGCTCACGGCTTCCTTTGGCAATGGCTCTGCTCCAGGATGGCATGCTGCAGAGAATGCAGGTAGATTTTGTGCTCACTCCTGGCATGCAGCTGGACAATAAAGCCTGATCCAGCCCCCCCTCAGCATATGTCCGGCTCTGGCATTGGGGCGGGGCAACTTTGGGAGCAGCCCCAGCCCTGCTCCTGCTCCCGGCTGGGCACCCAGCTGCTGGGACACAGGTGTGTCCTGATGCCACCGTCTACTCCTTTGAGAAGGGGAGGACAGAGTGCATCAGGGAGTTTGGTGTGGCTTACATGCGGCAAGGAGAAGGTGCAGCCCCAAACTGGCTTTCACTTCTAGAACCTTTTGCTATTGCGGGAGCAGCTGCTGGAGCTTTTCAACCGAGCTGCAAGAGTGAAAAGTGTGATGGCATGTCTATCTGAGAAGGAAGGTTCGGTGCCGCAGCCTGTTGTGCACAATTTATATGCTGATAAGAGAAGGGGGTGCTTTTGCAACGTTTTCCTTCCTGACACTTCTGTCTCTGTGAGCTTTAGCTGCTTGGACTCAGGGGTACCGAAGGTGTGTGAAAGTGACTGGGATGCGAGAATCATGTTGCACAGGGAACAGGGAAGGTCAGCAAATGTTTCCTGTCCTGGCACATCTCTCAGTCTGAACTGCAGCTGCAGATGCTTCACTTCCGCCAAGGACTCTGCCACCTTGAGAGAAGGATGCGCTCTATGGAGTTGAGAAAGAAAGTGCGTCTCACTAGCTTCTTTCCTCTACTTCATAGACAGCAAAGGGGCTATGAAAGGCAGCACTGGCTTTTTGTTCTAGGACTTCTTCTTTACAAGCAGCTGCTGGATGTTTGGAAGGGGGTTTGGGATATGCAAAAATGAGAGGCTAAGATGGTAAGAGGGTAAGATGGAAGTCATCTGGCAAAAGCAGAGCTCACAAAAGGGCCAGCTGAGAAAGCTCTTGCTGCCTACAACTTCAACTGCACCCCTCAAAGCAGCAGCACACACGCTGCTCTCGGCACTTTCCTTCTCAGCTCTACGCACCATCCTAAGCCTTGCCTCTCCCACACTCAGGATCCAAAGACAACGGCACCAGGGACTGCTCACACACTAAAGGCACCAGGACAAAAGGCTCACCAGCTTGGCCTTTGCATTCCCGCTGACAGCTCCACAGCTTGAACCCAGAGAACTGCCTGCTGCCAACAGCCTTTCCAATCACTCTGAGCACCTCATGACAAGGAGTGTGGGGAATGAATCTCCAGCAGCCTCCTGCCCCAGGCTGTCCCCCGGGAGCAGCCCTGCTCCAGGCCGTGACTGCCACCTGCACAGCCAAAGGACCCAGAGCCGGTGTTACACACCACGGCTGTGCCTGGCACAGAGACACCAGTGGCCACACAAGTGGCCATGGCACTGTCCACACACAGTCCCTGCTGCTGCTCCCCCAGCCGCTGGCACCAACTCCCAGCCACCCACTCCTAAAGCCACGGGGCCCACTGGGACACTGCGGGGGCTCGTGGAAGCCAGCGGCCATTGTGACACAGCGGGGCTGCACAGAGCCCACGGTGCTTTGTGACCCGTGGCTCCCAGGAGAGCCTTTGTGATGCTGGGGAACTACAAGGAAGCCTGGCTCCTCTGTGACACCACCACAGAAGCTCAGGGGAGCCCTGGAGACCGTGCTGATGCTATGGAACCTGATGCAACCCTGCCTCCTCTGTGACACCACAGAAGCTCTTGGAGCCCTGGAGACCGTGGTGATGCTATGGAACCTGATGCAACCCTGCCTCCTCTGTGACACCACAGAACCTCTGGGAGCCCTGGAGACCGTGCTGATGCTATGGAACCTGATGCAACCCTGCCTCCACTGTGACACCACAGAAGCTCAGGGAGCCCTGGAGACTGTGGTGATGCTATGGAACCTGATGCAACCCTGCCTCCACTGTGACACCACAGAACCTCTGGGAGCCCTGGAGACCGTGCTGATGCTATGGAACCTGATGCAACCCTGCCTCCACTGTGACACCACAGAAGCTCGGGGAGCTCTGCAGACCGTGGGGATGCTGGCGAAGCTGACGGAACCCTGGGCACCACAGTGACGCTATGGAACCTGGTGGAACCGAGGGGCCACAGTGACACTGTGGGGCCTTTTGGAAGCAACAGGACCCTGGTGGGAAGCCACGGGATGATTAATCCTGCACGAACCTGCTCCAGGTGGGCTCCTCTCTCCCGGCTTCCACAGGTGCTGCTAGGATCCCACTCCGGCACTGGCTTGGCACGGGCTCACGGCTTCCTTTGGCAATGGCTCTGCTCCAGGATGGCATGCTGCAGAGAATGCAGGTAGATTTTGTGCTCACTCCTGGCATGCAGCTGGACAATAAAGCCTGATCCAGCCCCCCCTCAGCATATGTCCGGCTCTGGCATTGGGGCGGGGCAACTTTGGGAGCAGCCCCAGCCCTGCTCCTGCTCCCGGCTGGGCACCCAGCTGCTGGGACACAGGTGTGTCCTGATGCCACCGTCTACTCCTTTGAGAAGGGGAGGACAGAGTGCATCAGGGAGTTTGGTGTGGCTTACATGCGGCAAGGAGAAGGTGCAGCCCCAAACTGGCTTTCACTTCTAGAACATTTTGCTATTGCGGGAGCAGCTGCTGGAGCTTTTCAACCGAGCTGCAAGAGTGAAAAGTGTGATGGCATGTCTATCTGAGAAGGAAGGTTCGGTGCCGCAGCCTGTTGTGCACAATTTATATGCTGATAAGAGAAGGGGGTGCTTTTGCAACGTTTTCCTTCCTGACACTTCTGTCTCTGTGAGCTTTAGCTGCTTGGACTCAGGGGTACCGAAGGTGTGTGAAAGTGACTGGGATGCGAGAATCATGTTGCACAGGGAACAGGGAAGGTCAGCAAATGTTTCCTGTCCTGGCACATCTCTCAGTCTGAACTGCAGCTGCAGATGCTTCACTTCCGCCAAGGACTCTGCCACCTTGAGAGAAGGATGCGCTCTATGGAGTTGAGAAAGAAAGTGCGTCTCACTAGCTTCTTTCCTCTACTTCATAGACAGCAAAGGGGCTATGAAAGGCAGCACTGGCTTTTTGTTCTAGGACTTCTTCTTTACAAGCAGCTGCTGGATGTTTGGAAGGGGGTTTGGGATATGCAAAAATGAGAGGCTAAGATGGTAAGAGGGTAAGATGGAAGTCATCTGGCAAAAGCAGAGCTCACAAAAGGGCCAGCTGAGAAAGCTCTTGCTGCCTACAACTTCAACTGCACCCCTCAAAGCAGCAGCACACACGCTGCTCTCGGCACTTTCCTTCTCAGCTCTACGCACCATCCTAAGCCTTGCCTCTCCCACACTCAGGATCCAAAGACAACGGCACCAGGGACTGCTCACACACTAAAGGCACCAGGACAAAAGGCTCACCAGCTTGGCCTTTGCATTCCCGCTGACAGCTCCACAGCTTGAACCCAGAGAACTGCCTGCTGCCAACAGCCTTTCCAATCACTCTGAGCACCTCATGACAAGGAGTGTGGGGAATGAATCTCCAGCAGCCTCCTGCCCCAGGCTGTCCCCCGGGAGCAGCCCTGCTCCAGGCCGTGACTGCCACCTGCACAGCCAAAGGACCCAGAGCCGGTGTTACACACCACGGCTGTGCCTGGCACAGAGACACCAGTGGCCACACAAGTGGCCATGGCACTGTCCACACACAGTCCCTGCTGCTGCTCCCCCAGCCGCTGGCACCAACTCCCAGCCACCCACTCCTAAAGCCACGGGGCCCACTGGGACACTGCGGGGGCTCGTGGAAGCCAGCGGCCATTGTGACACAGCGGGGCTGCACAGAGCCCACGGTGCTTTGTGACCCGTGGCTCCCAGGAGAGCCTTTGTGATGCTGGGGAACTACAAGGAAGCCTGGCTCCTCTGTGACACCACCACAGAAGCTCAGGGGAGCCCTGGAGACCGTGCTGATGCTATGGAACCTGATGCAACCCTGCCTCCTCTGTGACACCACAGAAGCTCTTGGAGCCCTGGAGACCGTGGTGATGCTATGGAACCTGATGCAACCCTGCCTCCTCTGTGACACCACAGAACCTCTGGGAGCCCTGGAGACCGTGCTGATGCTATGGAACCTGATGCAACCCTGCCTCCACTGTGACACCACAGAAGCTCAGGGAGCCCTGGAGACTGTGGTGATGCTATGGAACCTGATGCAACCCTGCCTCCACTGTGACACCACAGAACCTCTGGGAGCCCTGGAGACCGTGCTGATGCTATGGAACCTGATGCAACCCTGCCTCCACTGTGACACCACAGAAGCTCGGGGAGCTCTGCAGACCGTGGGGATGCTGGCGAAGCTGACGGAACCCTGGGCACCACAGTGACGCTATGGAACCTGGTGGAACCGAGGGGCCACAGTGACACTGTGGGGCCTTTTGGAAGCAACAGGACCCTGGTGGGAAGCCACGGGATGATTAATCCTGCACGAACCTGCTCCAGGTGGGCTCCTCTCTCCCGGCTTCCACAGGTGCTGCTAGGATCCCACTCCGGCACTGGCTTGGCACGGGCTGACGGCTTCCTTTGGCAATGGCTCTGCTCCAGGATGGCATGCTGCAGAGAATGCAGGTAGATTTTGTGCTCACTCCTGGCATGCAGCTGGACAATAAAGCCTGATCCAGCCCCCCCTCAGCATATGTCCGGCTCTGGCATTGGGGCGGGGCAACTTTGGGAGCAGCCCCAGCCCTGCTCCTGCTCCCGGCTGGGCACCCAGCTGCTGGGACACAGGTGTGTCCTGATGCCACCGTCTACTCCTTTGAGAAGGGGAGGACAGAGTGCATCAGGGAGTTTGGTGTGGCTTACATGCGGCAAGGAGAAGGTGCAGCCCCAAACTGGCTTTCACTTCTAGAACCTTTTGCTATTGCGGGAGCAGCTGCTGGAGCTTTTCAACCGAGCTGCAAGAGTGAAAAGTGTGATGGCATGTCTATCTGAGAAGGAAGGTTCGGTGCCGCAGCCTGTTGTGCACAATTTATATGCTGATAAGAGAAGGGGGTGCTTTTGGAACGTTTTCCTTCCTGACACTTCTGTCTCTGTGAGCTTTAGCTGCTTGGACTCAGGGATACCGAAGGTATGTGAAAGTGACTGGGATGCGAGAATCATGTTGCACAGGGAACAGGGAAGGTCAGCAAATGTTTCCTGTCCTGGCACATCTCTCAGTCTGAACTGCAGCTGCAGATGCTTCACTTCCGCCAAGGACTCTGCCACCTTGAGAGAAGGATGCGCTCTATGGAGTTGAGAAAGAAAGTGCGTCTCACTAGCTTCTTTCCTCTACTTCATAGACAGCAAAGGGGCTATGAAAGGCAGCACTGGCTTTTTGTTCTAGGACTTCTTTACAAGCAGCTGCTGGATGTTTGGAATGGGGTTTGGGATATGCAAAAATGAGAGGCTAAGATGGTAAGAGGGTAAGATGGAAGTCATCTGGCAAAAGCAGAGCTCACAAAAGGGCCAGCTGAGAAAGCTCTTGCTGCCTACAACTTCAACTGCACCCCTCAAAGCAGCAGCACACACGCTGCTCTCGGCACTTTCCTTCTCAGCTCTACGCACCATCCTAAGCCTTGCCTCTCCCACACTCAGGATCCAAAGACAACGGCACCAGGGACTGCTCACACACTAAAGGCACCAGGACAAAAGGCTCACCAGCTTGGCCTTTGCATTCCCGCTGACAGCTCCACAGCTTGAACCCAGAGAACTGCCTGCTGCCAACAGCCTTTCCAATCACTCTGAGCACCTCATGACAAGGAGTGTGGGGAATGAATCTCCAGCAGCCTCCTGCCCCAGGCTGTCCCCCGGGAGCAGCCCTGCTCCAGGCCGTGACTGCCACCTGCACAGCCAAAGGACCCAGAGCCGGTGTTACACACCACGGCTGTGCCTGGCACAGAGACACCAGTGGCCACACAAGTGGCCATGGCACTGTCCACACACAGTCCCTGCTGCTGCTCCCCCAGCCGCTGGCACCAACTCCCAGCCACCCACTCCTAAAGCCACGGGGCCCACTGGGACACTGCGGGGGCTCGTGGAAGCCAGCGGCCATTGTGACACAGCGGGGCTGCACAGAGCCCACGGTGCTTTGTGACCCGTGGCTCCCAGGAGAGCCTTTGTGATGCTGGGGAACTACAAGGAAGCCTGGCTCCTCTGTGACACCACCACAGAAGCTCAGGGGAGCCCTGGAGACCGTGCTGATGCTATTGAACCTGATGCAACCCTGCCTCCTCTGTGACACCACAGAAGCTCTTGGAGCCCTGGAGACCGTGCTGATGCTATGGAACCTGATGCAACCCTGCCTCCACTGTGACACCACAGAACCTCTGGGAGCCCTGGAGACCGTGCTGATGCTATGGAACCTGATGCAACCCTGCCTCCACTGTGACACCACAGAAGCTCAGGGAGCCCTGGAGACTGTGGTGATGCTATGGAACCTGATGCAACCCTGCCTCCACTGTGACACCACAGAACCTCTGGGAGCCCTGGAGACCGTGCTGATGCTATGGAACCTGATGCAACCCTGCCTCCACTGTGACACCACAGAAGCTCGGGGAGCTCTGCAGACCGTGGGGATGCTGGCGAAGCTGACGGAACCCTGGGCACCACAGTGACGCTATGGAACCTGGTGGAACCGAGGGGCCACAGTGACACTGTGGGGCCTTTTGGAAGCAACAGGACCCTGGTGGGAAGCCACGGGATGATTAATCCTGCACGAACCTGCTCCAGGTGGGCTCCTCTCTCCCGGCTTCCACAGGTGCTGCTAGGATCCCACTCCGGCACTGGCTTGGCACGGGCTCACGGCTTCCTTTGGCAATGGCTCTGCTCCAGGATGGCATGCTGCAGAGAATGCAGGTAGATTTTGTGCTCACTCCTGGCATGCAGCTGGACAATAAAGCCTGATCCAGCCCCCCCTCAGCATATGTCCGGCTCTGGCATTGGGGCGGGGCAACTTTGGGAGCAGCCCCAGCCCTGCTCCTGCTCCCGGCTGGGCACCCAGCTGCTGGGACACAGGTGTGTCCTGATGCCACCGTCTACTCCTTTGAGAAGGGGAGGACAGAGTGCATCAGGGAGTTTTTGGTGTGGCTTACATGCGGCAAGGAGAAGGTGCAGCCCCAAACTGGCTTTCACTTCTAGAACCTTTTGCTATTGCGGGAGCAGCTGCTGGAGCTTTTCAACCGAGCTGCAAGAGTGAAAAGTGTCATGGCATGTCTATCTGAGAAGGAAGGTTCGGTGCCGCAGCCTGTTGTGCATAATTTATATGCTGATAAGAGAAGGGGGTGCTTTTGCAACGTTTTCCTTCCTGACACTTCTGTCTCTGTGAGCTTTAGCTGCTTGGACTCAGGGGTACCGAAGGTGTGTGAAAGTGACTGGGATGCGAGAATCATGTTGCACAGGGAACAGGGAAGGTCAGCAAATGTTTCCTGTCCTGGCACATCTCTCAGTCTGAACTGCAGCTGCAGATGCTTCACTTCCGCCAAGGACTCTGCCACCTTGAGAGAAGGATGCGCTCTATGGAGTTGAGAAAGAAAGTGCGTCTCACTAGCTTCTTTCCTCTACTTCATAGACAGCAAAGGGGCTATGAAAGGCAGCACTGGCTTTTTGTTCTAGGACTTCTTCTTTACAAGCAGCTGCTGGATGTTTGGAAGGGGGTTTGGGATATGCAAAAATGAGAGGCTAAGATGGTAAGAGGGTAAGATGGAAGTCATCTGGCAAAAGCAGAGCTCACAAAAGGGCCAGCTGAGAAAGCTCTTGCTGCCTACAACTTCAACTGCACCCCTCAAAGCAGCAGCACACACGCTGCTCTCGGCACTTTCCTTCTCAGCTCTACGCACCATCCTAAGCCTTGCCTCTCCCACACTCAGGATCCAAAGACAACGGCACCAGGGACTGCTCACACACTAAAGGCACCAGGACAAAAGGCTCACCAGCTTGGCCTTTGCATTCCCGCTGACAGCTCCACAGCTTGAACCCAGAGAACTGCCTGCTGCCAACAGCCTTTCCAATCACTCTGAGCACCTCATGACAAGGAGTGTGGGGAATGAATCTCCAGCAGCCTCCTGCCCCAGGCTGTCCCCCGGGAGCAGCCCTGCTCCAGGCCGTGACTGCCACCTGCACAGCCAAAGGACCCAGAGCCGGAGTTACACACCACGGCTGTGCCTGGCACAGAGACACCAGTGGCCACACAAGTGGCCATGGCACTGTCCACACACAGTCCCTGCTGCTGCTCCCCCAGCCGCTGGCACCAACTCCCAGCCACCCACTCCTAAAGCCACGGGGCCCACTGGGACACTGCGGGGGCTCGTGGAAGCCAGCGGCCATTGTGACACAGCGGGGCTGCACAGAGCCCACGGTGCTTTGTGACCCGTGGCTCCCAGGAGAGCCTTTGTGATGCTGGGGAACTACAAGGAAGCCTGGCTCCTCTGTGACACCACCACAGAAGCTCAGGGGAGCCCTGGAGACCGTGCTGATGCTATGGAACCTGATGCAACCCTGCCTCCTCTGTGACACCACAGAAGCTCTTGGAGCCCTGGAGACCGTGGTGATGCTATGGAACCTGATGCAACCCTGCCTCCTCTGTGACACCACAGAACCTCTGGGAGCCCTGGAGACCGTGCTGATGCTATGGAACCTGATGCAACCCTGCCTCCACTGTGACACCACAGAAGCTCAGGGAGCCCTGGAGACTGTGGTGATGCTATGGAACCTGATGCAACCCTGCCTCCACTGTGACACCACAGAACCTCTGGGAGCCCTGGAGACCGTGCTGATGCTATGGAACCTGATGCAACCCTGCCTCCACTGTGACACCACAGAAGCTCGGGGAGCTCTGCAGACCGTGGGGATGCTGGCGAAGCTGACGGAACCCTGGGCACCACAGTGACGCTATGGAACCTGGTGGAACCGAGGGGCCACAGTGACACTGTGGGGCCTTTTGGAAGCAACAGGACCCTGGTGGGAAGCCACGGGATGATTAATCCTGCACGAACCTGCTCCAGGTGGGCTCCTCTCTCCCGGCTTCCACAGGTGCTGCTAGGATCCCACTCCGGCACTGGCTTGGCACGGGCTGACGGCTTCCTTTGGCAATGGCTCTGCTCCAGGATGGCATGCTGCAGAGAATGCAGGTAGATTTTGTGCTCACTCCTGGCATGCAGCTGGACAATAAAGCCTGATCCAGCCCCCCCTCAGCATATGTCCGGCTCTGGCATTGGGGCGGGGCAACTTTGGGAGCAGCCCCAGCCCTGCTCCTGCTCCCGGCTGGGCACCCAGCTGCTGGGACACAGGTGTGTCCTGATGCCACCGTCTACTCCTTTGAGAAGGGGAGGACAGAGTGCATCAGGGAGTTTGGTGTGGCTTACATGCGGCAAGGAGAAGGTGCAGCCCCAAACTGGCTTTCACTTCTAGAACCTTTTGCTATTGCGGGAGCAGCTGCTGGAGCTTTTCAACCGAGCTGCAAGAGTGAAAAGTGTGATGGCATGTCTATCTGAGAAGGAAGGTTCGGTGCCGCAGCCTGTTGTGCACAATTTATATGCTGATAAGAGAAGGGGGTGCTTTTGCAACGTTTTCCTTCCTGACACTTCTGTCTCTGTGAGCTTTAGCTGCTTGGACTCAGGGGTACCGAAGGTGTGTGAAAGTGACTGGGATGCGAGAATCATGTTGCACAGGGAACAGGGAAGGTCAGCAAATGTTTCCTGTCCTGGCACATCTCTCAGTCTGAACTGCAGCTGCAGATGCTTCACTTCCGCCAAGGACTCTGCCACCTTGAGAGAAGGATGCGCTCTATGGAGTTGAGAAAGAAAGTGCGTCTCACTAGCTTCTTTCCTCTACTTCATAGACAGCAAAGGGGCTATGAAAGGCAGCACTGGCTTTTTGTTCTAGGACTTCTTCTTTACAAGCAGCTGCTGGATGTTTGGAAGGGGGTTTGGGATATGCAAAAATGAGAGGCTAAGATGGTAAGAGGGTAAGATGGAAGTCATCTGGCAAAAGCAGAGCTCACAAAAGGGCCAGCTGAGAAAGCTCTTGCTGCCTACAACTTCAACTGCACCCCTCAAAGCAGCAGCACACACGCTGCTCTCGGCACTTTCCTTCTCAGCTCTACGCACCATCCTAAGCCTTGCCTCTCCCACACTCAGGATCCAAAGACAACGGCACCAGGGACTGCTCACACACTAAAGGCACCAGGACAAAAGGCTCACCAGCTTGGCCTTTGCATTCCCGCTGACAGCTCCACAGCTTGAACCCAGAGAACTGCCTGCTGCCAACAGCCTTTCCAATCACTCTGAGCACCTCATGACAAGGAGTGTGGGGAATGAATCTCCAGCAGCCTCCTGCCCCAGGCTGTCCCCCGGGAGCAGCCCTGCTCCAGGCCGTGACTGCCACCTGCACAGCCAAAGGACCCAGAGCCGGTGTTACACACCACGGCTGTGCCTGGCACAGAGACACCAGTGGCCACACAAGTGGCCATGGCACTGTCCACACACAGTCCCTGCTGCTGCTCCCCCAGCCGCTGGCACCAACTCCCAGCCACCCACTCCTAAAGCCACGGGGCCCACTGGGACACTGCGGGGGCTCGTGGAAGCCAGCGGCCATTGTGACACAGCGGGGCTGCACAGAGCCCACGGTGCTTTGTGACCCGTGGCTCCCAGGAGAGCCTTTGTGATGCTGGGGAACTACAAGGAAGCCTGGCTCCTCTGTGACACCACCACAGAAGCTCAGGGGAGCCCTGGAGACCGTGCTGATGCTATTGAACCTGATGCAACCCTGCCTCCTCTGTGACACCACAGAAGCTCTTGGAGCCCTGGAGACCGTGGTGATGCTATGGAACCTGATGCAACCCTGCCTCCTCTGTGACACCACAGAACCTCTGGGAGCCCTGGAGACCGTGCTGATGCTATGGAACCTGATGCAACCCTGCCTCCACTGTGACACCACAGAAGCTCAGGGAGCCCTGGAGACTGTGGTGATGCTATGGAACCTGATGCAACCCTGCCTCCACTGTGACACCACAGAACCTCTGGGAGCCCTGGAGACCGTGCTGATGCTATGGAACCTGATGCAACCCTGCCTCCACTGTGACACCACAGAAGCTCGGGGAGCTCTGCAGACCGTGGGGATGCTGGCGAAGCTGACGGAACCCTGGGCACCACAGTGACGCTATGGAACCTGGTGGAACCGAGGGGCCACAGTGACACTGTGGGGCCTTTTGGAAGCAACAGGACCCTGGTGGGAAGCCACGGGATGATTAATCCTGCACGAACCTGCTCCAGGTGGGCTCCTCTCTCCCGGCTTCCACAGGTGCTGCTAGGATCCCACTCCGGCACTGGCTTGGCACGGGCTCACGGCTTCCTTTGGCAATGGCTCTGCTCCAGGATGGCATGCTGCAGAGAATGCAGGTAGATTTTGTGCTCACTCCTGGCATGCAGCTGGACAATAAAGCCTGATCCAGCCCCCCCTCAGCATATGTCCGGCTCTGGCATTGGGGCGGGGCAACTTTGGGAGCAGCCCCAGCCCTGCTCCTGCTCCCGGCTGGGCACCCAGCTGCTGGGACACAGGTGTGTCCTGATGCCACCGTCTACTCCTTTGAGAAGGGGAGGACAGAGTGCATCAGGGAGTTTGGTGTGGCTTACATGCGGCAAGGAGAAGGTGCAGCCCCAAACTGGCTTTCACTTCTAGAACCTTTTGCTATTGCGGGAGCAGCTGCTGGAGCTTTTCAACCGAGCTGCAAGAGTGAAAAGTGTGATGGCATGTCTATCTGAGAAGGAAGGTTCGGTGCCGCAGCCTGTTGTGCACAATTTATATGCTGATAAGAGAAGGGGGTGCTTTTGGAACGTTTTCCTTCCTGACACTTCTGTCTCTGTGAGCTTTAGCTGCTTGGACTCAGGGATACCGAAGGTATGTGAAAGTGACTGGGATGCGAGAATCATGTTGCACAGGGAACAGGGAAGGTCAGCAAATGTTTCCTGTCCTGGCACATCTCTCAGTCTGAACTGCAGCTGCAGATGCTTCACTTCCGCCAAGGACTCTGCCACCTTGAGAGAAGGATGCGCTCTATGGAGTTGAGAAAGAAAGTGCGTCTCACTAGCTTCTTTCCTCTACTTCATAGACAGCAAAGGGGCTATGAAAGGCAGCACTGGCTTTTTGTTCTAGGACTTCTTCTTTACAAGCAGCTGCTGGATGTTTGGAAGGGGGTTTGGGATATGCAAAAATGAGAGGCTAAGATGGTAAGAGGGTAAGATGGAAGTCATCTGGCAAAAGCAGAGCTCACAAAAGGGCCAGCTGAGAAAGCTCTTGCTGCCTACAACTTCAACTGCACCCCTCAAAGCAGCAGCACACACGCTGCTCTCGGCACTTTCCTTCTCAGCTCTACGCACCATCCTAAGCCTTGCCTCTCCCACACTCAGGATCCAAAGACAACGGCACCAGGGACTGCTCACACACTAAAGGCACCAGGACAAAAGGCTCACCAGCTTGGCCTTTGCATTCCCGCTGACAGCTCCACAGCTTGAACCCAGAGAACTGCCTGCTGCCAACAGCCTTTCCAATCACTCTGAGCACCTCATGACAAGGAGTGTGGGGAATGAATCTCCAGCAGCCTCCTGCCCCAGGCTGTCCCCCGGGAGCAGCCCTGCTCCAGGCCGTGACTGCCACCTGCACAGCCAAAGGACCCAGAGCCGGTGTTACACACCACGGCTGTGCCTGGCACAGAGACACCAGTGGCCACACAAGTGGCCATGGCACTGTCCACACACAGTCCCTGCTGCTGCTCCCCCAGCCGCTGGCACCAACTCCCAGCCACCCACTCCTAAAGCCACGGGGCCCACTGGGACACTGCGGGGGCTCGTGGAAGCCAGCGGCCATTGTGACACAGCGGGGCTGCACAGAGCCCACGGTGCTTTGTGACCCGTGGCTCCCAGGAGAGCCTTTGTGATGCTGGGGAACTACAAGGAAGCCTGGCTCCTCTGTGACACCACCACAGAAGCTCAGGGGAGCCCTGGAGACCGTGCTGATGCTATGGAACCTGATGCAACCCTGCCTCCTCTGTGACACCACAGAAGCTCTTGGAGCCCTGGAGACCGTGGTGATGCTATGGAACCTGATGCAACCCTGCCTCCTCTGTGACACCACAGAACCTCTGGGAGCCCTGGAGACCGTGCTGATGCTATGGAACCTGATGCAACCCTGCCTCCTCTGTGACACCACAGAAGCTCAGGGAGCCCTGGAGACTGTGGTGATGCTATGGAACCTGATGCAACCCTGCCTCCACTGTGACACCACAGAACCTCTGGGAGCCCTGGAGACCGTGCTGATGCTATGGAACCTGATGCAACCCTGCCTCCACTGTGACACCACAGAAGCTCGGGGAGCTCTGCAGACCGTGGGGATGCTGGCGAAGCTGACGGAACCCTGGGCACCACAGTGACGCTATGGAACCTGGTGGAACCGAGGGGCCACAGTGACACTGTGGGGCCTTTTGGAAGCAACAGGACCCTGGTGGGAAGCCACGGGATGATTAATCCTGCACGAACCTGCTCCAGGTGGGCTCCTCTCTCCCGGCTTCCACAGGTGCTGCTAGGATCCCACTCCGGCACTGGCTTGGCACGGGCTGACGGCTTCCTTTGGCAATGGCTCTGCTCCAGGATGGCATGCTGCAGAGAATGCAGGTAGATTTTGTGCTCACTCCTGGCATGCAGCTGGACAATAAAGCCTGATCCAGCCCCCCCTCAGCATATGTCCGGCTCTGGCATTGGGGCGGGGCAACTTTGGGAGCAGCCCCAGCCCTGCTCCTGCTCCCGGCTGGGCACCCAGCTGCTGGGACACAGGTGTGTCCTGATGCCACCGTCTACTCCTTTGAGAAGGGGAGGACAGAGTGCATCAGGGAGTTTGGTGTGGCTTACATGCGGCAAGGAGAAGGTGCAGCCCCAAACTGGCTTTCACTTCTAGAACCTTTTGCTATTGCGGGAGCAGCTGCTGGAGCTTTTCAACCGAGCTGCAAGAGTGAAAAGTGTGATGGCATGTCTATCTGAGAAGGAAGGTTCGGTGCCGCAGCCTGTTGTGCACAATTTATATGCTGATAAGAGAAGGGGGTGCTTTTGGAACGTTTTCCTTCCTGACACTTCTGTCTCTGTGAGCTTTAGCTGCTTGGACTCAGGGATACCGAAGGTATGTGAAAGTGACTGGGATGCGAGAATCATGTTGCACAGGGAACAGGGAAGGTCAGCAAATGTTTCCTGTCCTGGCACATCTCTCAGTCTGAACTGCAGCTGCAGATGCTTCACTTCCGCCAAGGACTCTGCCACCTTGAGAGAAGGATGCGCTCTATGGAGTTGAGAAAGAAAGTGCGTCTCACTAGCTTCTTTCCTCTACTTCATAGACAGCAAAGGGGCTATGAAAGGCAGCACTGGCTTTTTGTTCTAGGACTTCTTCTTTACAAGCAGCTGCTGGATGTTTGGAATGGGGTTTGGGATATGCAAAAATGAGAGGCTAAGATGGTAAGAGGGTAAGATGGAAGTCATCTGGCAAAAGCAGAGCTCACAAAAGGGCCAGCTGAGAAAGCTCTTGCTGCCTACAACTTCAACTGCACCCCTCAAAGCAGCAGCACACACGCTGCTCTCGGCACTTTCCTTCTCAGCTCTACGCACCATCCTAAGCCTTGCCTCTCCCACACTCAGGATCCAAAGACAACGGCACCAGGGACTGCTCACACACTAAAGGCACCAGGACAAAAGGCTCACCAGCTTGGCCTTTGCATTCCCGCTGACAGCTCCACAGCTTGAACCCAGAGAACTGCCTGCTGCCAACAGCCTTTCCAATCACTCTGAGCACCTCATGACAAGGAGTGTGGGGAATGAATCTCCAGCAGCCTCCTGCCCCAGGCTGTCCCCCGGGAGCAGCCCTGCTCCAGGCCGTGACTGCCACCTGCACAGCCAAAGGACCCAGAGCCGGTGTTACACACCACGGCTGTGCCTGGCACAGAGACACCAGTGGCCACACAAGTGGCCATGGCACTGTCCACACACAGTCCCTGCTGCTGCTCCCCCAGCCGCTGGCACCAACTCCCAGTCACCCACTCCTAAAGCCACGGGGCCCACTGGGACACTGCGGGGGCTCGTGGAAGCCAGCGGCCATTGTGACACAGCGGGGCTGCACAGAGCCCACGGTGCTTTGTGACCCGTGGCTCCCAGGAGAGCCTTTGTGATGCTGGGGAACTACAAGGAAGCCTGGCTCCTCTGTGACACCACCACAGAAGCTCAGGGGAGCCCTGGAGACCGTGCTGATGCTATGGAACCTGATGCAACCCTGCCTCCTCTGTGACACCACAGAAGCTCTTGGAGCCCTGGAGACCGTGCTGATGCTATGGAACCTGATGCAACCCTGCCTCCACTGTGACACCACAGAACCTCTGGGAGCCCTGGAGACCGTGCTGATGCTATGGAACCTGATGCAACCCTGCCTCCACTGTGACACCACAGAAGCTCAGGGAGCCCTGGAGACTGTGGTGATGCTATGGAACCTGATGCAACCCTGCCTCCACTGTGACACCACAGAACCTCTGGGAGCCCTGGAGACCGTGCTGATGCTATGGAACCTGATGCAACCCTGCCTCCACTGTGACACCACAGAAGCTCGGGGAGCTCTGCAGACCGTGGGGATGCTGGCGAAGCTGACGGAACCCTGGGCACCACAGTGACGCTATGGAACCTGGTGGAACCGAGGGGCCACAGTGACACTGTGGGGCCTTTTGGAAGCAACAGGACCCTGGTGGGAAGCCACGGGATGATTAATCCTGCACGAACCTGCTCCAGGTGGGCTCCTCTCTCCCGGCTTCCACAGGTGCTGCTAGGATCCCACTCCGGCACTGGCTTGGCACGGGCTGACGGCTTCCTTTGGCAATGGCTCTGCTCCAGGATGGCATGCTGCAGAGAATGCAGGTAGATTTTGTGCTCACTCCTGGCATGCAGCTGGACAATAAAGCCTGATCCAGCCCCCCCTCAGCATATGTCCGGCTCTGGCATTGGGGCGGGGCAACTTTGGGAGCAGCCCCAGCCCTGCTCCTGCTCCCGGCTGGGCACCCAGCTGCTGGGACACAGGTGTGTCCTGATGCCACCGTCTACTCCTTTGAGAAGGGGAGGACAGAGTGCATCAGGGAGTTTGGTGTGGCTTACATGCGGCAAGGAGAAGGTGCAGCCCCAAACTGGCTTTCACTTCTAGAACCTTTTGCTATTGCGGGAGCAGCTGCTGGAGCTTTTCAACCGAGCTGCAAGAGTGAAAAGTGTGATGGCATGTCTATCTGAGAAGGAAGGTTCGGTGCCGCAGCCTGTTGTGCACAATTTATATGCTGATAAGAGAAGGGGGTGCTTTTGCAACGTTTTCCTTCCTGACACTTCTGTCTCTGTGAGCTTTAGCTGCTTGGACTCAGGGGTACCGAAGGTGTGTGAAAGTGACTGGGATGCGAGAATCATGTTGCACAGGGAACAGGGAAGGTCAGCAAATGTTTCCTGTCCTGGCACATCTCTCAGTCTGAACTGCAGCTGCAGATGCTTCACTTCCGCCAAGGACTCTGCCACCTTGAGAGAAGGATGCGCTCTATGGAGTTGAGAAAGAAAGTGCGTCTCACTAGCTTCTTTCCTCTACTTCATAGACAGCAAAGGGGCTATGAAAGGCAGCACTGGCTTTTTGTTCTAGGACTTCTTCTTTACAAGCAGCTGCTGGATGTTTGGAAGGGGGTTTGGGATATGCAAAAATGAGAGGCTAAGATGGTAAGAGGGTAAGATGGAAGTCATCTGGCAAAAGCAGAGCTCACAAAAGGGCCAGCTGAGAAAGCTCTTGCTGCCTACAACTTCAACTGCACCCCTCAAAGCAGCAGCACACACGCTGCTCTCGGCACTTTCCTTCTCAGCTCTACGCACCATCCTAAGCCTTGCCTCTCCCACACTCAGGATCCAAAGACAACGGCACCAGGGACTGCTCACACACTAAAGGCACCAGGACAAAAGGCTCACCAGCTTGGCCTTTGCATTCCCGCTGACAGCTCCACAGCTTGAACCCAGAGAACTGCCTGCTGCCAACAGCCTTTCCAATCACTCTGAGCACCTCATGACAAGGAGTGTGGGGAATGAATCTCCAGCAGCCTCCTGCCCCAGGCTGTCCCCCGGGAGCAGCCCTGCTCCAGGCCGTGACTGCCACCTGCACAGCCAAAGGACCCAGAGCCGGTGTTACACACCACGGCTGTGCCTGGCACAGAGACACCAGTGGCCACACAAGTGGCCATGGCACTGTCCACACACAGTCCCTGCTGCTGCTCCCCCAGCCGCTGGCACCAACTCCCAGCCACCCACTCCTAAAGCCACGGGGCCCACTGGGACACTGCGGGGGCTCGTGGAAGCCAGCGGCCATTGTGACACAGCGGGGCTGCACAGAGCCCACGGTGCTTTGTGACCCGTGGCTCCCAGGAGAGCCTTTGTGATGCTGGGGAACTACAAGGAAGCCTGGCTCCTCTGTGACACCACCACAGAAGCTCAGGGGAGCCCTGGAGACCGTGCTGATGCTATTGAACCTGATGCAACCCTGCCTCCTCTGTGACACCACAGAAGCTCTTGGAGCCCTGGAGACCGTGGTGATGCTATGGAACCTGATGCAACCCTGCCTCCTCTGTGACACCACAGAACCTCTGGGAGCCCTGGAGACCGTGCTGATGCTATGGAACCTGATGCAACCCTGCCTCCACTGTGACACCACAGAAGCTCAGGGAGCCCTGGAGACTGTGGTGATGCTATGGAACCTGATGCAACCCTGCCTCCACTGTGACACCACAGAACCTCTGGGAGCCCTGGAGACCGTGCTGATGCTATGGAACCTGATGCAACCCTGCCTCCACTGTGACACCACAGAAGCTCGGGGAGCTCTGCAGACCGTGGGGATGCTGGCGAAGCTGACGGAACCCTGGGCACCACAGTGACGCTATGGAACCTGGTGGAACCGAGGGGCCACAGTGACACTGTGGGGCCTTTTGGAAGCAACAGGACCCTGGTGGGAAGCCACGGGATGATTAATCCTGCACGAACCTGCTCCAGGTGGGCTCCTCTCTCCCGGCTTCCACAGGTGCTGCTAGGATCCCACTCCGGCACTGGCTTGGCACGGGCTGACGGCTTCCTTTGGCAATGGCTCTGCTCCAGGATGGCATGCTGCAGAGAATGCAGGTAGATTTTGTGCTCACTCCTGGCATGCAGCTGGACAATAAAGCCTGATCCAGCCCCCCCTCAGCATATGTCCGGCTCTGGCATTGGGGCGGGGCAACTTTGGGAGCAGCCCCAGCCCTGCTCCTGCTCCCGGCTGGGCACCCAGCTGCTGGGACACAGGTGTGTCCTGATGCCACCGTCTACTCCTTTGAGAAGGGGAGGACAGAGTGCATCAGGGAGTTTGGTGTGGCTTACATGCGGCAAGGAGAAGGTGCAGCCCCAAACTGGCTTTCACTTCTAGAACCTTTTGCTATTGCGGGAGCAGCTGCTGGAGCTTTTCAACCGAGCTGCAAGAGTGAAAAGTGTGATGGCATGTCTATCTGAGAAGGAAGGTTCGGTGCCGCAGCCTGTTGTGCACAATTTATATGCTGATAAGAGAAGGGGGTGCTTTTGCAACGTTTTCCTTCCTGACACTTCTGTCTCTGTGAGCTTTAGCTGCTTGGACTCAGGGATACCGAAGGTATGTGAAAGTGACTGGGATGCGAGAATCATGTTGCACAGGGAACAGGGAAGGTCAGCAAATGTTTCCTGTCCTGGCACATCTCTCAGTCTGAACTGCAGCTGCAGATGCTTCACTTCCGCCAAGGACTCTGCCACCTTGAGAGAAGGATGCGCTCTATGGAGTTGAGAAAGAAAGTGCGTCTCACTAGCTTCTTTCCTCTACTTCATAGACAGCAAAGGGGCTATGAAAGGCAGCACTGGCTTTTTGTTCTAGGACTTCTTCTTTACAAGCAGCTGCTGGATGTTTGGAAGGGGGTTTGGGATATGCAAAAATGAGAGGCTAAGATGGTAAGAGGGTAAGATGGAAGTCATCTGGCAAAAGCAGAGCTCACAAAAGGGCCAGCTGAGAAAGCTCTTGCTGCCTACAACTTCAACTGCACCCCTCAAAGCAGCAGCACACACGCTGCTCTCGGCACTTTCCTTCTCAGCTCTACGCACCATCCTAAGCCTTGCCTCTCCCACACTCAGGATCCAAAGACAACGGCACCAGGGACTGCTCACACACTAAAGGCACCAGGACAAAAGGCTCACCAGCTTGGCCTTTGCATTCCCGCTGACAGCTCCACAGCTTGAACCCAGAGAACTGCCTGCTGCCAACAGCCTTTCCAATCACTCTGAGCACCTCATGACAAGGAGTGTGGGGAATGAATCTCCAGCAGCCTCCTGCCCCAGGCTGTCCCCCGGGAGCAGCCCTGCTCCAGGCCGTGACTGCCACCTGCACAGCCAAAGGACCCAGAGCCGGTGTTACACACCACGGCTGTGCCTGGCACAGAGACACCAGTGGCCACACAAGTGGCCATGGCACTGTCCACACACAGTCCCTGCTGCTGCTCCCCCAGCCGCTGGCACCAACTCCCAGCCACCCACTCCTAAAGCCACGGGGCCCACTGGGACACTGCGGGGGCTCGTGGAAGCCAGCGGCCATTGTGACACAGCGGGGCTGCACAGAGCCCACGGTGCTTTGTGACCCGTGGCTCCCAGGAGAGCCTTTGTGATGCTGGGGAACTACAAGGAAGCCTGGCTCCTCTGTGACACCACCACAGAAGCTCAGGGGAGCCCTGGAGACCGTGCTGATGCTATTGAACCTGATGCAACCCTGCCTCCTCTGTGACACCACAGAAGCTCTTGGAGCCCTGGAGACCGTGGTGATGCTATGGAACCTGATGCAACCCTGCCTCCTCTGTGACACCACAGAACCTCTGGGAGCCCTGGAGACCGTGCTGATGCTATGGAACCTGATGCAACCCTGCCTCCTCTGTGACACCACAGAACCTCTGGGAGCCCTGGAGACTGTGGTGATGCTATGGAACCTGATGCAACCCTGCCTCCACTGTGACACCACAGAACCTCTGGGAGCCCTGGAGACCGTGCTGATGCTATGGAACCTGATGCAACCCTGCCTCCACTGTGACACCACAGAAGCTCGGGGAGCTCTGCAGACCGTGGGGATGCTGGCGAAGCTGACGGAACCCTGGGCACCACAGTGACGCTATGGAACCTGGTGGAACCGAGGGGCCACAGTGACACTGTGGGGCCTTTTGGAAGCAACAGGACCCTGGTGGGAAGCCACGGGATGATTAATCCTGCACGAACCTGCTCCAGGTGGGCTCCTCTCTCCCGGCTTCCACAGGTGCTGCTAGGATCCCACTCCGGCACTGGCTTGGCACGGGCTGACGGCTTCCTTTGGCAATGGCTCTGCTCCAGGATGGCATGCTGCAGAGAATGCAGGTAGATTTTGTGCTCACTCCTGGCATGCAGCTGGACAATAAAGCCTGATCCAGCCCCCCCTCAGCATATGTCCGGCTCTGGCATTGGGGCGGGGCAACTTTGGGAGCAGCCCCAGCCCTGCTCCTGCTCCCGGCTGGGCACCCAGCTGCTGGGACACAGGTGTGTCCTGATGCCACCGTCTACTCCTTTGAGAAGGGGAGGACAGAGTGCATCAGGGAGTTTGGTGTGGCTTACATGCGGCAAGGAGAAGGTGCAGCCCCAAACTGGCTTTCACTTCTAGAACCTTTTGCTATTGCGGGAGCAGCTGCTGGAGCTTTTCAACCGAGCTGCAAGAGTGAAAAGTGTGATGGCATGTCTATCTGAGAAGGAAGGTTCGGTGCCGCAGCCTGTTGTGCACAATTTATATGCTGATAAGAGAAGGGGGTGCTTTTGGAACGTTTTCCTTCCTGACACTTCTGTCTCTGTGAGCTTTAGCTGCTTGGACTCAGGGATACCGAAGGTATGTGAAAGTGACTGGGATGCGAGAATCATGTTGCACAGGGAACAGGGAAGGTCAGCAAATGTTTCCTGTCCTGGCACATCTCTCAGTCTGAACTGCAGCTGCAGATGCTTCACTTCCGCCAAGGACTCTGCCACCTTGAGAGAAGGATGCGCTCTATGGAGTTGAGAAAGAAAGTGCGTCTCACTAGCTTCTTTCCTCTACTTCATAGACAGCAAAGGGGCTATGAAAGGCAGCACTGGCTTTTTGTTCTAGGACTTCTTCTTTACAAGCAGCTGCTGGATGTTTGGAAGGGGGTTTGGGATATGCAAAAATGAGAGGCTAAGATGGTAAGAGGGTAAGATGGAAGTCATCTGGCAAAAGCAGAGCTCACAAAAGGGCCAGCTGAGAAAGCTCTTGCTGCCTACAACTTCAACTGCACCCCTCAAAGCAGCAGCACACACGCTGCTCTCGGCACTTTCCTTCTCAGCTCTACGCACCATCCTAAGCCTTGCCTCTCCCACACTCAGGATCCAAAGACAACGGCACCAGGGACTGCTCACACACTAAAGGCACCAGGACAAAAGGCTCACCAGCTTGGCCTTTGCATTCCCGCTGACAGCTCCACAGCTTGAACCCAGAGAACTGCCTGCTGCCAACAGCCTTTCCAATCACTCTGAGCACCTCATGACAAGGAGTGTGGGGAATGAATCTCCAGCAGCCTCCTGCCCCAGGCTGTCCCCCGGGAGCAGCCCTGCTCCAGGCCGTGACTGCCACCTGCACAGCCAAAGGACCCAGAGCCGGTGTTACACACCACGGCTGTGCCTGGCACAGAGACACCAGTGGCCACACAAGTGGCCATGGCACTGTCCACACACAGTCCCTGCTGCTGCTCCCCCAGCCACTGGCACCAACTCCCAGCCACCCACTCCTAAAGCCACGGGGCCCACTGGGACACTGCGGGGGCTCGTGGAAGCCAGCGGCCATTGTGACACAGCGGGGCTGCACAGAGCCCACGGTGCTTTGTGACCCGTGGCTCCCAGGAGAGCCTTTGTGATGCTGGGGAACTACAAGGAAGCCTGGCTCCTCTGTGACACCACCACAGAAGCTCAGGGGAGCCCTGGAGACCGTGCTGATGCTATGGAACCTGATGCAACCCTGCCTCCTCTGTGACACCACAGAAGCTCTTGGAGCCCTGGAGACCGTGCTGATGCTATGGAACCTGATGCAACCCTGCCTCCACTGTGACACCACAGAACCTCTGGGAGCCCTGGAGACCGTGCTGATGCTATGGAACCTGATGCAACCCTGCCTCCACTGTGACACCACAGAAGCTCAGGGAGCCCTGGAGACTGTGGTGATGCTATGGAACCTGATGCAACCCTGCCTCCACTGTGACACCACAGAACCTCTGGGAGCCCTGGAGACCGTGCTGATGCTATGGAACCTGATGCAACCCTGCCTCCACTGTGACACCACAGAAGCTCGGGGAGCTCTGCAGACCGTGGGGATGCTGGCGAAGCTGACGGAACCCTGGGCACCACAGTGACGCTATGGAACCTGGTGGAACCGAGGGGCCACAGTGACACTGTGGGGCCTTTTGGAAGCAACAGGACCCTGGTGGGAAGCCACGGGATGATTAATCCTGCACGAACCTGCTCCAGGTGGGCTCCTCTCTCCCGGCTTCCACAGGTGCTGCTAGGATCCCACTCCGGCACTGGCTTGGCACGGGCTCACGGCTTCCTTTGGCAATGGCTCTGCTCCAGGATGGCATGCTGCAGAGAATGCAGGTAGATTTTGTGCTCACTCCTGGCATGCAGCTGGACAATAAAGCCTGATCCAGCCCCCCCTCAGCATATGTCCGGCTCTGGCATTGGGGCGGGGCAACTTTGGGAGCAGCCCCAGCCCTGCTCCTGCTCCCGGCTGGGCACCCAGCTGCTGGGACACAGGTGTGTCCTGATGCCACCGTCTACTCCTTTGAGAAGGGGAGGACAGAGTGCATCAGGGAGTTTGGTGTGGCTTACATGCGGCAAGGAGAAGGTGCAGCCCCAAACTGGCTTTCACTTCTAGAACCTTTTGCTATTGCGGGAGCAGCTGCTGGAGCTTTTCAACCGAGCTGCAAGAGTGAAAAGTGTGATGGCATGTCTATCTGAGAAGGAAGGTTCGGTGCCGCAGCCTGTTGTGCACAATTTATATGCTGATAAGAGAAGGGGGTGCTTTTGCAACGTTTTCCTTCCTGACACTTCTGTCTCTGTGAGCTTTAGCTGCTTGGACTCAGGGGTACCGAAGGTGTGTGAAAGTGACTGGGATGCGAGAATCATGTTGCACAGGGAACAGGGAAGGTCAGCAAATGTTTCCTGTCCTGGCACATCTCTCAGTCTGAACTGCAGCTGCAGATGCTTCACTTCCGCCAAGGACTCTGCCACCTTGAGAGAAGGATGCGCTCTATGGAGTTGAGAAAGAAAGTGCGTCTCACTAGCTTCTTTCCTCTACTTCATAGACAGCAAAGGGGCTATGAAAGGCAGCACTGGCTTTTTGTTCTAGGACTTCTTCTTTACAAGCAGCTGCTGGATGTTTGGAAGGGGGTTTGGGATATGCAAAAATGAGAGGCTAAGATGGTAAGAGGGTAAGATGGAAGTCATCTGGCAAAAGCAGAGCTCACAAAAGGGCCAGCTGAGAAAGCTCTTGCTGCCTACAACTTCAACTGCACCCCTCAAAGCAGCAGCACACACGCTGCTCTCGGCACTTTCCTTCTCAGCTCTACGCACCATCCTAAGCCTTGCCTCTCCCACACTCAGGATCCAAAGACAACGGCACCAGGGACTGCTCACACACTAAAGGCACCAGGACAAAAGGCTCACCAGCTTGGCCTTTGCATTCCCGCTGACAGCTCCACAGCTTGAACCCAGAGAACTGCCTGCTGCCAACAGCCTTTCCAATCACTCTGAGCACCTCATGACAAGGAGTGTGGGGAATGAATCTCCAGCAGCCTCCTGCCCCAGGCTGTCCCCCGGGAGCAGCCCTGCTCCAGGCCGTGACTGCCACCTGCACAGCCAAAGGACCCAGAGCCGGAGTTACACACCACGGCTGTGCCTGGCACAGAGACACCAGTGGCCACACAAGTGGCCATGGCACTGTCCACACACAGTCCCTGCTGCTGCTCCCCCAGCCGCTGGCACCAACTCCCAGCCACCCACTCCTAAAGCCACGGGGCCCACTGGGACACTGCGGGGGCTCGTGGAAGCCAGCGGCCATTGTGACACAGCGGGGCTGCACAGAGCCCACGGTGCTTTGTGACCCGTGGCTCCCAGGAGAGCCTTTGTGATGCTGGGGAACTACAAGGAAGCCTGGCTCCTCTGTGACACCACCACAGAAGCTCAGGGGAGCCCTGGAGACCGTGCTGATGCTATGGAACCTGATGCAACCCTGCCTCCTCTGTGACACCACAGAAGCTCTTGGAGCCCTGGAGACCGTGGTGATGCTATGGAACCTGATGCAACCCTGCCTCCTCTGTGACACCACAGAACCTCTGGGAGCCCTGGAGACCGTGCTGATGCTATGGAACCTGATGCAACCCTGCCTCCACTGTGACACCACAGAAGCTCAGGGAGCCCTGGAGACTGTGGTGATGCTATGGAACCTGATGCAACCCTGCCTCCACTGTGACACCACAGAACCTCTGGGAGCCCTGGAGACCGTGCTGATGCTATGGAACCTGATGCAACCCTGCCTCCACTGTGACACCACAGAAGCTCGGGGAGCTCTGCAGACCGTGGGGATGCTGGCGAAGCTGACGGAACCCTGGGCACCACAGTGACGCTATGGAACCTGGTGGAACCGAGGGGCCACAGTGACACTGTGGGGCCTTTTGGAAGCAACAGGACCCTGGTGGGAAGCCACGGGATGATTAATCCTGCACGAACCTGCTCCAGGTGGGCTCCTCTCTCCCGGCTTCCACAGGTGCTGCTAGGATCCCACTCCGGCACTGGCTTGGCACGGGCTGACGGCTTCCTTTGGCAATGGCTCTGCTCCAGGATGGCATGCTGCAGAGAATGCAGGTAGATTTTGTGCTCACTCCTGGCATGCAGCTGGACAATAAAGCCTGATCCAGCCCCCCCTCAGCATATGTCCGGCTCTGGCATTGGGGCGGGGCAACTTTGGGAGCAGCCCCAGCCCTGCTCCTGCTCCCGGCTGGGCACCCAGCTGCTGGGACACAGGTGTGTCCTGATGCCACCGTCTACTCCTTTGAGAAGGGGAGGACAGAGTGCATCAGGGAGTTTGGTGTGGCTTACATGCGGCAAGGAGAAGGTGCAGCCCCAAACTGGCTTTCACTTCTAGAACCTTTTGCTATTGCGGGAGCAGCTGCTGGAGCTTTTCAACCGAGCTGCAAGAGTGAAAAGTGTGATGGCATGTCTATCTGAGAAGGAAGGTTCGGTGCCGCAGCCTGTTGTGCACAATTTATATGCTGATAAGAGAAGGGGGTGCTTTTGGAACGTTTTCCTTCCTGACACTTCTGTCTCTGTGAGCTTTAGCTGCTTGGACTCAGGGATACCGAAGGTATGTGAAAGTGACTGGGATGCGAGAATCATGTTGCACAGGGAACAGGGAAGGTCAGCAAATGTTTCCTGTCCTGGCACATCTCTCAGTCTGAACTGCAGCTGCAGATGCTTCACTTCCGCCAAGGACTCTGCCACCTTGAGAGAAGGATGCGCTCTATGGAGTTGAGAAAGAAAGTGCGTCTCACTAGCTTCTTTCCTCTACTTCATAGACAGCAAAGGGGCTATGAAAGGCAGCACTGGCTTTTTGTTCTAGGACTTCTTCTTTACAAGCAGCTGCTGGATGTTTGGAAGGGGGTTTGGGATATGCAAAAATGAGAGGCTAAGATGGTAAGAGGGTAAGATGGAAGTCATCTGGCAAAAGCAGAGCTCACAAAAGGGCCAGCTGAGAAAGCTCTTGCTGCCTACAACTTCAACTGCACCCCTCAAAGCAGCAGCACACACGCTGCTCTCGGCACTTTCCTTCTCAGCTCTACGCACCATCCTAAGCCTTGCCTCTCCCACACTCAGGATCCAAAGACAACGGCACCAGGGACTGCTCACACACTAAAGGCACCAGGACAAAAGGCTCACCAGCTTGGCCTTTGCATTCCCGCTGACAGCTCCACAGCTTGAACCCAGAGAACTGCCTGCTGCCAACAGCCTTTCCAATCACTCTGAGCACCTCATGACAAGGAGTGTGGGGAATGAATCTCCAGCAGCCTCCTGCCCCAGGCTGTCCCCCGGGAGCAGCCCTGCTCCAGGCCGTGACTGCCACCTGCACAGCCAAAGGACCCAGAGCCGGTGTTACACACCACGGCTGTGCCTGGCACAGAGACACCAGTGGCCACACAAGTGGCCATGGCACTGTCCACACACAGTCCCTGCTGCTGCTCCCCCAGCCGCTGGCACCAACTCCCAGCCACCCACTCCTAAAGCCACGGGGCCCACTGGGACACTGCGGGGGCTCGTGGAAGCCAGCGGCCATTGTGACACAGCGGGGCTGCACAGAGCCCACGGTGCTTTGTGACCCGTGGCTCCCAGGAGAGCCTTTGTGATGCTGGGGAACTACAAGGAAGCCTGGCTCCTCTGTGACACCACCACAGAAGCTCAGGGGAGCCCTGGAGACCGTGCTGATGCTATTGAACCTGATGCAACCCTGCCTCCTCTGTGACACCACAGAAGCTCTTGGAGCCCTGGAGACCGTGGTGATGCTATGGAACCTGATGCAACCCTGCCTCCACTGTGACACCACAGAAGCTCAGGGAGCCCTGGAGACCGTGCTGATGCTATGGAACCTGATGCAACCCTGCCTCCACTGTGACACCACAGAAGCTCAGGGAGCCCTGGAGACTGTGGTGATGCTATGGAACCTGATGCAACCCTGCCTCCACTGTGACACCACAGAACCTCTGGGAGCCCTGGAGACCGTGCTGATGCTATGGAACCTGATGCAACCCTGCCTCCACTGTGACACCACAGAAGCTCGGGGAGCTCTGCAGACCGTGGGGATGCTGGCGAAGCTGACGGAACCCTGGGCACCACAGTGACGCTATGGAACCTGGTGGAACCGAGGGGCCACAGTGACACTGTGGGGCCTTTTGGAAGCAACAGGACCCTGGTGGGAAGCCACGGGATGATTAATCCTGCACGAACCTGCTCCAGGTGGGCTCCTCTCTCCCGGCTTCCACAGGTGCTGCTAGGATCCCACTCCGGCACTGGCTTGGCACGGGCTGACGGCTTCCTTTGGCAATGGCTCTGCTCCAGGATGGCATGCTGCAGAGAATGCAGGTAGATTTTGTGCTCACTCCTGGCATGCAGCTGGACAATAAAGCCTGATCCAGCCCCCCCTCAGCATATGTCCGGCTCTGGCATTGGGGCGGGGCAACTTTGGGAGCAGCCCCAGCCCTGCTCCTGCTCCCGGCTGGGCACCCAGCTGCTGGGACACAGGTGTGTCCTGATGCCACCGTCTACTCCTTTGAGAAGGGGAGGACAGAGTGCATCAGGGAGTTTGGTGTGGCTTACATGCGGCAAGGAGAAGGTGCAGCCCCAAACTGGCTTTCACTTCTAGAACCTTTTGCTATTGCGGGAGCAGCTGCTGGAGCTTTTCAACCGAGCTGCAAGAGTGAAAAGTGTGATGGCATGTCTATCTGAGAAGGAAGGTTCGGTGCCGCAGCCTGTTGTGCACAATTTATATGCTGATAAGAGAAGGGGGTGCTTTTGCAACGTTTTCCTTCCTGACACTTCTGTCTCTGTGAGCTTTAGCTGCTTGGACTCAGGGATACCGAAGGTATGTGAAAGTGACTGGGATGCGAGAATCATGTTGCACAGGGAACAGGGAAGGTCAGCAAATGTTTCCTGTCCTGGCACATCTCTCAGTCTGAACTGCAGCTGCAGATGCTTCACTTCCGCCAAGGACTCTGCCACCTTGAGAGAAGGATGCGCTCTATGGAGTTGAGAAAGAAAGTGCGTCTCACTAGCTTCTTTCCTCTACTTCATAGACAGCAAAGGGGCTATGAAAGGCAGCACTGGCTTTTTGTTCTAGGACTTCTTCTTTACAAGCAGCTGCTGGATGTTTGGAAGGGGGTTTGGGATATGCAAAAATGAGAGGCTAAGATGGTAAGAGGGTAAGATGGAAGTCATCTGGCAAAAGCAGAGCTCACAAAAGGGCCAGCTGAGAAAGCTCTTGCTGCCTACAACTTCAACTGCACCCCTCAAAGCAGCAGCACACACGCTGCTCTCGGCACTTTCCTTCTCAGCTCTACGCACCATCCTAAGCCTTGCCTCTCCCACACTCAGGATCCAAAGACAACGGCACCAGGGACTGCTCACACACTAAAGGCACCAGGACAAAAGGCTCACCAGCTTGGCCTTTGCATTCCCGCTGACAGCTCCACAGCTTGAACCCAGAGAACTGCCTGCTGCCAACAGCCTTTCCAATCACTCTGAGCACCTCATGACAAGGAGTGTGGGGAATGAATCTCCAGCAGCCTCCTGCCCCAGGCTGTCCCCCGGGAGCAGCCCTGCTCCAGGCCGTGACTGCCACCTGCACAGCCAAAGGACCCAGAGCCGGTGTTACACACCACGGCTGTGCCTGGCACAGAGACACCAGTGGCCACACAAGTGGCCATGGCACTGTCCACACACAGTCCCTGCTGCTGCTCCCCCAGCCGCTGGCACCAACTCCCAGCCACCCACTCCTAAAGCCACGGGGCCCACTGGGACACTGCGGGGGCTCGTGGAAGCCAGCGGCCATTGTGACACAGCGGGGCTGCACAGAGCCCACGGTGCTTTGTGACCCGTGGCTCCCAGGAGAGCCTTTGTGATGCTGGGGAACTACAAGGAAGCCTGGCTCCTCTGTGACACCACCACAGAAGCTCAGGGGAGCCCTGGAGACCGTGCTGATGCTATTGAACCTGATGCAACCCTGCCTCCTCTGTGACACCACAGAAGCTCTTGGAGCCCTGGAGACCGTGCTGATGCTATGGAACCTGATGCAACCCTGCCTCCACTGTGACACCACAGAACCTCTGGGAGCCCTGGAGACCGTGCTGATGCTATGGAACCTGATGCAACCCTGCCTCCACTGTGACACCACAGAAGCTCAGGGAGCCCTGGAGACTGTGGTGATGCTATGGAACCTGATGCAACCCTGCCTCCACTGTGACACCACAGAACCTCTGGGAGCCCTGGAGACCGTGCTGATGCTATGGAACCTGATGCAACCCTGCCTCCACTGTGACACCACAGAAGCTCGGGGAGCTCTGCAGACCGTGGGGATGCTGGCGAAGCTGACGGAACCCTGGGCACCACAGTGACGCTATGGAACCTGGTGGAACCGAGGGGCCACAGTGACACTGTGGGGCCTTTTGGAAGCAACAGGACCCTGGTGGGAAGCCACGGGATGATTAATCCTGCACGAACCTGCTCCAGGTGGGCTCCTCTCTCCCGGCTTCCACAGGTGCTGCTAGGATCCCACTCCGGCACTGGCTTGGCACGGGCTCACGGCTTCCTTTGGCAATGGCTCTGCTCCAGGATGGCATGCTGCAGAGAATGCAGGTAGATTTTGTGCTCACTCCTGGCATGCAGCTGGACAATAAAGCCTGATCCAGCCCCCCCTCAGCATATGTCCGGCTCTGGCATTGGGGCGGGGCAACTTTGGGAGCAGCCCCAGCCCTGCTCCTGCTCCCGGCTGGGCACCCAGCTGCTGGGACACAGGTGTGTCCTGATGCCACCGTCTACTCCTTTGAGAAGGGGAGGACAGAGTGCATCAGGGAGTTTGGTGTGGCTTACATGCGGCAAGGAGAAGGTGCAGCCCCAAACTGGCTTTCACTTCTAGAACCTTTTGCTATTGCGGGAGCAGCTGCTGGAGCTTTTCAACCGAGCTGCAAGAGTGAAAAGTGTGATGGCATGTCTATCTGAGAAGGAAGGTTCGGTGCCGCAGCCTGTTGTGCACAATTTATATGCTGATAAGAGAAGGGGGTGCTTTTGCAACGTTTTCCTTCCTGACACTTCTGTCTCTGTGAGCTTTAGCTGCTTGGACTCAGGGGTACCGAAGGTGTGTGAAAGTGACTGGGATGCGAGAATCATGTTGCACAGGGAACAGGGAAGGTCAGCAAATGTTTCCTGTCCTGGCACATCTCTCAGTCTGAACTGCAGCTGCAGATGCTTCACTTCCGCCAAGGACTCTGCCACCTTGAGAGAAGGATGCGCTCTATGGAGTTGAGAAAGAAAGTGCGTCTCACTAGCTTCTTTCCTCTACTTCATAGACAGCAAAGGGGCTATGAAAGGCAGCACTGGCTTTTTGTTCTAGGACTTCTTCTTTACAAGCAGCTGCTGGATGTTTGGAAGGGGGTTTGGGATATGCAAAAATGAGAGGCTAAGATGGTAAGAGGGTAAGATGGAAGTCATCTGGCAAAAGCAGAGCTCACAAAAGGGCCAGCTGAGAAAGCTCTTGCTGCCTACAACTTCAACTGCACCCCTCAAAGCAGCAGCACACACGCTGCTCTCGGCACTTTCCTTCTCAGCTCTACGCACCATCCTAAGCCTTGCCTCTCCCACACTCAGGATCCAAAGACAACGGCACCAGGGACTGCTCACACACTAAAGGCACCAGGACAAAAGGCTCACCAGCTTGGCCTTTGCATTCCCGCTGACAGCTCCACAGCTTGAACCCAGAGAACTGCCTGCTGCCAACAGCCTTTCCAATCACTCTGAGCACCTCATGACAAGGAGTGTGGGGAATGAATCTCCAGCAGCCTCCTGCCCCAGGCTGTCCCCCGGGAGCAGCCCTGCTCCAGGCCGTGACTGCCACCTGCACAGCCAAAGGACCCAGAGCCGGTGTTACACACCACGGCTGTGCCTGGCACAGAGACACCAGTGGCCACACAAGTGGCCATGGCACTGTCCACACACAGTCCCTGCTGCTGCTCCCCCAGCCGCTGGCACCAACTCCCAGCCACCCACTCCTAAAGCCACGGGGCCCACTGGGACACTGCGGGGGCTCGTGGAAGCCAGCGGCCATTGTGACACAGCGGGGCTGCACAGAGCCCACGGTGCTTTGTGACCCGTGGCTCCCAGGAGAGCCTTTGTGATGCTGGGGAACTACAAGGAAGCCTGGCTCCTCTGTGACACCACCACAGAAGCTCAGGGGAGCCCTGGAGACCGTGCTGATGCTATTGAACCTGATGCAACCCTGCCTCCTCTGTGACACCACAGAAGCTCTTGGAGCCCTGGAGACCGTGGTGATGCTATGGAACCTGATGCAACCCTGCCTCCACTGTGACACCACAGAAGCTCAGGGAGCCCTGGAGACCGTGCTGATGCTATGGAACCTGATGCAACCCTGCCTCCACTGTGACACCACAGAAGCTCAGGGAGCCCTGGAGACTGTGGTGATGCTATGGAACCTGATGCAACCCTGCCTCCACTGTGACACCACAGAACCTCTGGGAGCCCTGGAGACCGTGCTGATGCTATGGAACCTGATGCAACCCTGCCTCCACTGTGACACCACAGAAGCTCAGGGAGCCCTGGAGACTGTGGTGATGCTATGGAACCTGATGCAACCCTGCCTCCACTGTGACACCACAGAACCTCTGGGAGCCCTGGAGACCGTGCTGATGCTATGGAACCTGATGCAACCCTGCCTCCACTGTGACACCACAGAACCTCTGGGAGCCCTGGAGACTGTGGTGATGCTATGGAACCTGATGCAACCCTGCCTCCACTGTGACACCACAGAACCTCTGGGAGCCCTGGAGACCGTGCTGATGCTATGGAACCTGATGCAACCCTGCCTCCACTGTGACACCACAGAAGCTCGGGGAGCTCTGCAGACCGTGGGGATGCTGGCGAAGCTGACGGAACCCTGGGCACCACAGTGACGCTATGGAACCTGGTGGAACCGAGGGGCCACAGTGACACTGTGGGGCCTTTTGGAAGCAACAGGACCCTGGTGGGAAGCCACGGGATGATTAATCCTGCACGAACCTGCTCCAGGTGGGCTCCTCTCTCCCGGCTTCCACAGGTGCTGCTAGGATCCCACTCCGGCACTGGCTTGGCACGGGCTCACGGCTTCCTTTGGCAATGGCTCTGCTCCAGGATGGCATGCTGCAGAGAATGCAGGTAGATTTTGTGCTCACTCCTGGCATGCAGCTGGACAATAAAGCCTGATCCAGCCCCCCCTCAGCATATGTCCGGCTCTGGCATTGGGGCGGGGCAACTTTGGGAGCAGCCCCAGCCCTGCTCCTGCTCCCGGCTGGGCACCCAGCTGCTGGGACACAGGTGTGTCCTGATGCCACCGTCTACTCCTTTGAGAAGGGGAGGACAGAGTGCATCAGGGAGTTTGGTGTGGCTTACATGCGGCAAGGAGAAGGTGCAGCCCCAAACTGGCTTTCACTTCTAGAACCTTTTGCTATTGCGGGAGCAGCTGCTGGAGCTTTTCAACCGAGCTGCAAGAGTGAAAAGTGTGATGGCATGTCTATCTGAGAAGGAAGGTTCGGTGCCGCAGCCTGTTGTGCACAATTTATATGCTGATAAGAGAAGGGGGTGCTTTTGCAACGTTTTCCTTCCTGACACTTCTGTCTCTGTGAGCTTTAGCTGCTTGGACTCAGGGGTACCGAAGGTGTGTGAAAGTGACTGGGATGCGAGAATCATGTTGCACAGGGAACAGGGAAGGTCAGCAAATGTTTCCTGTCCTGGCACATCTCTCAGTCTGAACTGCAGCTGCAGATGCTTCACTTCCGCCAAGGACTCTGCCACCTTGAGAGAAGGATGCGCTCTATGGAGTTGAGAAAGAAAGTGCGTCTCACTAGCTTCTTTCCTCTACTTCATAGACAGCAAAGGGGCTATGAAAGGCAGCACTGGCTTTTTGTTCTAGGACTTCTTCTTTACAAGCAGCTGCTGGATGTTTGGAAGGGGGTTTGGGATATGCAAAAATGAGAGGCTAAGATGGTAAGAGGGTAAGATGGAAGTCATCTGGCAAAAGCAGAGCTCACAAAAGGGCCAGCTGAGAAAGCTCTTGCTGCCTACAACTTCAACTGCACCCCTCAAAGCAGCAGCACACACGCTGCTCTCGGCACTTTCCTTCTCAGCTCTACGCACCATCCTAAGCCTTGCCTCTCCCACACTCAGGATCCAAAGACAACGGCACCAGGGACTGCTCACACACTAAAGGCACCAGGACAAAAGGCTCACCAGCTTGGCCTTTGCATTCCCGCTGACAGCTCCACAGCTTGAACCCAGAGAACTGCCTGCTGCCAACAGCCTTTCCAATCACTCTGAGCACCTCATGACAAGGAGTGTGGGGAATGAATCTCCAGCAGCCTCCTGCCCCAGGCTGTCCCCCGGGAGCAGCCCTGCTCCAGGCCGTGACTGCCACCTGCACAGCCAAAGGACCCAGAGCCGGTGTTACACACCACGGCTGTGCCTGGCACAGAGACACCAGTGGCCACACAAGTGGCCATGGCACTGTCCACACACAGTCCCTGCTGCTGCTCCCCCAGCCGCTGGCACCAACTCCCAGCCACCCACTCCTAAAGCCACGGGGCCCACTGGGACACTGCGGGGGCTCGTGGAAGCCAGCGGCCATTGTGACACAGCGGGGCTGCACAGAGCCCACGGTGCTTTGTGACCCGTGGCTCCCAGGAGAGCCTTTGTGATGCTGGGGAACTACAAGGAAGCCTGGCTCCTCTGTGACACCACCACAGAAGCTCAGGGGAGCCCTGGAGACCGTGCTGATGCTATTGAACCTGATGCAACCCTGCCTCCTCTGTGACACCACAGAAGCTCTTGGAGCCCTGGAGACCGTGGTGATGCTATGGAACCTGATGCAACCCTGCCTCCACTGTGACACCACAGAACCTCTGGGAGCCCTGGAGACCGTGCTGATGCTATGGAACCTGATGCAACCCTGCCTCCACTGTGACACCACAGAAGCTCAGGGAGCCCTGGAGACTGTGGTGATGCTATGGAACCTGATGCAACCCTGCCTCCACTGTGACACCACAGAACCTCTGGGAGCCCTGGAGACCGTGCTGATGCTATGGAACCTGATGCAACCCTGCCTCCACTGTGACACCACAGAAGCTCGGGGAGCTCTGCAGACCGTGGGGATGCTGGCGAAGCTGACGGAACCCTGGGCACCACAGTGACGCTATGGAACCTGGTGGAACCGAGGGGCCACAGTGACACTGTGGGGCCTTTTGGAAGCAACAGGACCCTGGTGGGAAGCCACGGGATGATTAATCCTGCACGAACCTGCTCCAGGTGGGCTCCTCTCTCCCGGCTTCCACAGGTGCTGCTAGGATCCCACTCCGGCACTGGCTTGGCACGGGCTGACGGCTTCCTTTGGCAATGGCTCTGCTCCAGGATGGCATGCTGCAGAGAATGCAGGTAGATTTTGTGCTCACTCCTGGCATGCAGCTGGACAATAAAGCCTGATCCAGCCCCCCCTCAGCATATGTCCGGCTCTGGCATTGGGGCGGGGCAACTTTGGGAGCAGCCCCAGCCCTGCTCCTGCTCCCGGCTGGGCACCCAGCTGCTGGGACACAGGTGTGTCCTGATGCCACCGTCTACTCCTTTGAGAAGGGGAGGACAGAGTGCATCAGGGAGTTTGGTGTGGCTTACATGCGGCAAGGAGAAGGTGCAGCCCCAAACTGGCTTTCACTTCTAGAACCTTTTGCTATTGCGGGAGCAGCTGCTGGAGCTTTTCAACCGAGCTGCAAGAGTGAAAAGTGTGATGGCATGTCTATCTGAGAAGGAAGGTTCGGTGCCGCAGCCTGTTGTGCACAATTTATATGCTGATAAGAGAAGGGGGTGCTTTTGCAACGTTTTCCTTCCTGACACTTCTGTCTCTGTGAGCTTTAGCTGCTTGGACTCAGGGATACCGAAGGTATGTGAAAGTGACTGGGATGCGAGAATCATGTTGCACAGGGAACAGGGAAGGTCAGCAAATGTTTCCTGTCCTGGCACATCTCTCAGTCTGAACTGCAGCTGCAGATGCTTCACTTCCGCCAAGGACTCTGCCACCTTGAGAGAAGGATGCGCTCTATGGAGTTGAGAAAGAAAGTGCGTCTCACTAGCTTCTTTCCTCTACTTCATAGACAGCAAAGGGGCTATGAAAGGCAGCACTGGCTTTTTGTTCTAGGACTTCTTCTTTACAAGCAGCTGCTGGATGTTTGGAAGGGGGTTTGGGATATGCAAAAATGAGAGGCTAAGATGGTAAGAGGGTAAGATGGAAGTCATCTGGCAAAAGCAGAGCTCACAAAAGGGCCAGCTGAGAAAGCTCTTGCTGCCTACAACTTCAACTGCACCCCTCAAAGCAGCAGCACACACGCTGCTCTCGGCACTTTCCTTCTCAGCTCTACGCACCATCCTAAGCCTTGCCTCTCCCACACTCAGGATCCAAAGACAACGGCACCAGGGACTGCTCACACACTAAAGGCACCAGGACAAAAGGCTCACCAGCTTGGCCTTTGCATTCCCGCTGACAGCTCCACAGCTTGAACCCAGAGAACTGCCTGCTGCCAACAGCCTTTCCAATCACTCTGAGCACCTCATGACAAGGAGTGTGGGGAATGAATCTCCAGCAGCCTCCTGCCCCAGGCTGTCCCCCGGGAGCAGCCCTGCTCCAGGCCGTGACTGCCACCTGCACAGCCAAAGGACCCAGAGCCGGAGTTACACACCACGGCTGTGCCTGGCACAGAGACACCAGTGGCCACACAAGTGGCCATGGCACTGTCCACACACAGTCCCTGCTGCTGCTCCCCCAGCCGCTGGCACCAACTCCCAGCCACCCACTCCTAAAGCCACGGGGCCCACTGGGACACTGCGGGGGCTCGTGGAAGCCAGCGGCCATTGTGACACAGCGGGGCTGCACAGAGCCCACGGTGCTTTGTGACCCGTGGCTCCCAGGAGAGCCTTTGTGATGCTGGGGAACTACAAGGAAGCCTGGCTCCTCTGTGACACCACCACAGAAGCTCAGGGGAGCCCTGGAGACCGTGCTGATGCTATTGAACCTGATGCAACCCTGCCTCCTCTGTGACACCACAGAAGCTCTTGGAGCCCTGGAGACCGTGCTGATGCTATGGAACCTGATGCAACCCTGCCTCCTCTGTGACACCACAGAACCTCTGGGAGCCCTGGAGACCGTGCTGATGCTATGGAACCTGATGCAACCCTGCCTCCACTGTGACACCACAGAAGCTCAGGGAGCCCTGGAGACTGTGGTGATGCTATGGAACCTGATGCAACCCTGCCTCCACTGTGACACCACAGAACCTCTGGGAGCCCTGGAGACCGTGCTGATGCTATGGAACCTGATGCAACCCTGCCTCCACTGTGACACCACAGAAGCTCGGGGAGCTCTGCAGACCGTGGGGATGCTGGCGAAGCTGACGGAACCCTGGGCACCACAGTGACGCTATGGAACCTGGTGGAACCGAGGGGCCACAGTGACACTGTGGGGCCTTTTGGAAGCAACAGGACCCTGGTGGGAAGCCACGGGATGATTAATCCTGCACGAACCTGCTCCAGGTGGGCTCCTCTCTCCCGGCTTCCACAGGTGCTGCTAGGATCCCACTCCGGCACTGGCTTGGCACGGGCTGACGGCTTCCTTTGGCAATGGCTCTGCTCCAGGATGGCATGCTGCAGAGAATGCAGGTAGATTTTGTGCTCACTCCTGGCATGCAGCTGGACAATAAAGCCTGATCCAGCCCCCCCTCAGCATATGTCCGGCTCTGGCATTGGGGCGGGGCAACTTTGGGAGCAGCCCCAGCCCTGCTCCTGCTCCCGGCTGGGCACCCAGCTGCTGGGACACAGGTGTGTCCTGATGCCACCGTCTACTCCTTTGAGAAGGGGAGGACAGAGTGCATCAGGGAGTTTGGTGTGGCTTACATGCGGCAAGGAGAAGGTGCAGCCCCAAACTGGCTTTCACTTCTAGAACCTTTTGCTATTGCGGGAGCAGCTGCTGGAGCTTTTCAACCGAGCTGCAAGAGTGAAAAGTGTGATGGCATGTCTATCTGAGAAGGAAGGTTCGGTGCCGCAGCCTGTTGTGCACAATTTATATGCTGATAAGAGAAGGGGGTGCTTTTGCAACGTTTTCCTTCCTGACACTTCTGTCTCTGTGAGCTTTAGCTGCTTGGACTCAGGGATACCGAAGGTATGTGAAAGTGACTGGGATGCGAGAATCATGTTGCACAGGGAACAGGGAAGGTCAGCAAATGTTTCCTGTCCTGGCACATCTCTCAGTCTGAACTGCAGCTGCAGATGCTTCACTTCCGCCAAGGACTCTGCCACCTTGAGAGAAGGATGCGCTCTATGGAGTTGAGAAAGAAAGTGCGTCTCACTAGCTTCTTTCCTCTACTTCATAGACAGCAAAGGGGCTATGAAAGGCAGCACTGGCTTTTTGTTCTAGGACTTCTTCTTTACAAGCAGCTGCTGGATGTTTGGAAGGGGGTTTGGGATATGCAAAAATGAGAGGCTAAGATGGTAAGAGGGTAAGATGGAAGTCATCTGGCAAAAGCAGAGCTCACAAAAGGGCCAGCTGAGAAAGCTCTTGCTGCCTACAACTTCAACTGCACCCCTCAAAGCAGCAGCACACACGCTGCTCTCGGCACTTTCCTTCTCAGCTCTACGCACCATCCTAAGCCTTGCCTCTCCCACACTCAGGATCCAAAGACAACGGCACCAGGGACTGCTCACACACTAAAGGCACCAGGACAAAAGGCTCACCAGCTTGGCCTTTGCATTCCCGCTGACAGCTCCACAGCTTGAACCCAGAGAACTGCCTGCTGCCAACAGCCTTTCCAATCACTCTGAGCACCTCATGACAAGGAGTGTGGGGAATGAATCTCCAGCAGCCTCCTGCCCCAGGCTGTCCCCCGGGAGCAGCCCTGCTCCAGGCCGTGACTGCCACCTGCACAGCCAAAGGACCCAGAGCCGGTGTTACACACCACGGCTGTGCCTGGCACAGAGACACCAGTGGCCACACAAGTGGCCATGGCACTGTCCACACACAGTCCCTGCTGCTGCTCCCCCAGCCGCTGGCACCAACTCCCAGCCACCCACTCCTAAAGCCACGGGGCCCACTGGGACACTGCGGGGGCTCGTGGAAGCCAGCGGCCATTGTGACACAGCGGGGCTGCACAGAGCCCACGGTGCTTTGTGACCCGTGGCTCCCAGGAGAGCCTTTGTGATGCTGGGGAACTACAAGGAAGCCTGGCTCCTCTGTGACACCACCACAGAAGCTCAGGGGAGCCCTGGAGACCGTGCTGATGCTATTGAACCTGATGCAACCCTGCCTCCTCTGTGACACCACAGAAGCTCTTGGAGCCCTGGAGACCGTGCTGATGCTATGGAACCTGATGCAACCCTGCCTCCTCTGTGACACCACAGAACCTCTGGGAGCCCTGGAGACCGTGCTGATGCTATGGAACCTGATGCAACCCTGCCTCCACTGTGACACCACAGAAGCTCAGGGAGCCCTGGAGACTGTGGTGATGCTATGGAACCTGATGCAACCCTGCCTCCACTGTGACACCACAGAACCTCTGGGAGCCCTGGAGACTGTGGTGATGCTATGGAACCTGATGCAACCCTGCCTCCACTGTGACACCACAGAAGCTCGGGGAGCTCTGCAGACCGTGGGGATGCTGGCGAAGCTGACGGAACCCTGGGCACCACAGTGACGCTATGGAACCTGGTGGAACCGAGGGGCCACAGTGACACTGTGGGGCCTTTTGGAAGCAACAGGACCCTGGTGGGAAGCCACGGGATGATTAATCCTGCACGAACCTGCTCCAGGTGGGCTCCTCTCTCCCGGCTTCCACAGGTGCTGCTAGGATCCCACTCCGGCACTGGCTTGGCACGGGCTGACGGCTTCCTTTGGCAATGGCTCTGCTCCAGGATGGCATGCTGCAGAGAATGCAGGTAGATTTTGTGCTCACTCCTGGCATGCAGCTGGACAATAAAGCCTGATCCAGCCCCCCCTCAGCATATGTCCGGCTCTGGCATTGGGGCGGGGCAACTTTGGGAGCAGCCCCAGCCCTGCTCCTGCTCCCGGCTGGGCACCCAGCTGCTGGGACACAGGTGTGTCCTGATGCCACCGTCTACTCCTTTGAGAAGGGGAGGACAGAGTGCATCAGGGAGTTTGGTGTGGCTTACATGCGGCAAGGAGAAGGTGCAGCCCCAAACTGGCTTTCACTTCTAGAACCTTTTGCTATTGCGGGAGCAGCTGCTGGAGCTTTTCAACCGAGCTGCAAGAGTGAAAAGTGTGATGGCATGTCTATCTGAGAAGGAAGGTTCGGTGCCGCAGCCTGTTGTGCACAATTTATATGCTGATAAGAGAAGGGGGTGCTTTTGCAACGTTTTCCTTCCTGACACTTCTGTCTCTGTGAGCTTTAGCTGCTTGGACTCAGGGATACCGAAGGTATGTGAAAGTGACTGGGATGCGAGAATCATGTTGCACAGGGAACAGGGAAGGTCAGCAAATGTTTCCTGTCCTGGCACATCTCTCAGTCTGAACTGCAGCTGCAGATGCTTCACTTCCGCCAAGGACTCTGCCACCTTGAGAGAAGGATGCGCTCTATGGAGTTGAGAAAGAAAGTGCGTCTCACTAGCTTCTTTCCTCTACTTCATAGACAGCAAAGGGGCTATGAAAGGCAGCACTGGCTTTTTGTTCTAGGACTTCTTCTTTACAAGCAGCTGCTGGATGTTTGGAAGGGGGTTTGGGATATGCAAAAATGAGAGGCTAAGATGGTAAGAGGGTAAGATGGAAGTCATCTGGCAAAAGCAGAGCTCACAAAAGGGCCAGCTGAGAAAGCTCTTGCTGCCTACAACTTCAACTGCACCCCTCAAAGCAGCAGCACACACGCTGCTCTCGGCACTTTCCTTCTCAGCTCTACGCACCATCCTAAGCCTTGCCTCTCCCACACTCAGGATCCAAAGACAACGGCACCAGGGACTGCTCACACACTAAAGGCACCAGGACAAAAGGCTCACCAGCTTGGCCTTTGCATTCCCGCTGACAGCTCCACAGCTTGAACCCAGAGAACTGCCTGCTGCCAACAGCCTTTCCAATCACTCTGAGCACCTCATGACAAGGAGTGTGGGGAATGAATCTCCAGCAGCCTCCTGCCCCAGGCTGTCCCCCGGGAGCAGCCCTGCTCCAGGCCGTGACTGCCACCTGCACAGCCAAAGGACCCAGAGCCGGTGTTACACACCACGGCTGTGCCTGGCACAGAGACACCAGTGGCCACACAAGTGGCCATGGCACTGTCCACACACAGTCCCTGCTGCTGCTCCCCCAGCCGCTGGCACCAACTCCCAGCCACCCACTCCTAAAGCCACGGGGCCCACTGGGACACTGCGGGGGCTCGTGGAAGCCAGCGGCCATTGTGACACAGCGGGGCTGCACAGAGCCCACGGTGCTTTGTGACCCGTGGCTCCCAGGAGAGCCTTTGTGATGCTGGGGAACTACAAGGAAGCCTGGCTCCTCTGTGACACCACCACAGAAGCTCAGGGGAGCCCTGGAGACCGTGCTGATGCTATGGAACCTGATGCAACCCTGCCTCCTCTGTGACACCACAGAAGCTCTTGGAGCCCTGGAGACCGTGCTGATGCTATGGAACCTGATGCAACCCTGCCTCCACTGTGACACCACAGAAGCTCAGGGAGCCCTGGAGACCGTGCTGATGCTATGGAACCTGATGCAACCCTGCCTCCACTGTGACACCACAGAAGCTCAGGGAGCCCTGGAGACTGTGGTGATGCTATGGAACCTGATGCAACCCTGCCTCCACTGTGACACCACAGAACCTCTGGGAGCCCTGGAGACCGTGCTGATGCTATGGAACCTGATGCAACCCTGCCTCCACTGTGACACCACAGAAGCTCGGGGAGCTCTGCAGACCGTGGGGATGCTGGCGAAGCTGACGGAACCCTGGGCACCACAGTGACGCTATGGAACCTGGTGGAACCGAGGGGCCACAGTGACACTGTGGGGCCTTTTGGAAGCAACAGGACCCTGGTGGGAAGCCACGGGATGATTAATCCTGCACGAACCTGCTCCAGGTGGGCTCCTCTCTCCCGGCTTCCACAGGTGCTGCTAGGATCCCACTCCGGCACTGGCTTGGCACGGGCTCACGGCTTCCTTTGGCAATGGCTCTGCTCCAGGATGGCATGCTGCAGAGAATGCAGGTAGATTTTGTGCTCACTCCTGGCATGCAGCTGGACAATAAAGCCTGATCCAGCCCCCCCTCAGCATATGTCCGGCTCTGGCATTGGGGCGGGGCAACTTTGGGAGCAGCCCCAGCCCTGCTCCTGCTCCCGGCTGGGCACCCAGCTGCTGGGACACAGGTGTGTCCTGATGCCACCGTCTACTCCTTTGAGAAGGGGAGGACAGAGTGCATCAGGGAGTTTGGTGTGGCTTACATGCGGCAAGGAGAAGGTGCAGCCCCAAACTGGCTTTCACTTCTAGAACCTTTTGCTATTGCGGGAGCAGCTGCTGGAGCTTTTCAACCGAGCTGCAAGAGTGAAAAGTGTGATGGCATGTCTATCTGAGAAGGAAGGTTCGGTGCCGCAGCCTGTTGTGCACAATTTATATGCTGATAAGAGAAGGGGGTGCTTTTGCAACGTTTTCCTTCCTGACACTTCTGTCTCTGTGAGCTTTAGCTGCTTGGACTCAGGGATACCGAAGGTATGTGAAAGTGACTGGGATGCGAGAATCATGTTGCACAGGGAACAGGGAAGGTCAGCAAATGTTTCCTGTCCTGGCACATCTCTCAGTCTGAACTGCAGCTGCAGATGCTTCACTTCCGCCAAGGACTCTGCCACCTTGAGAGAAGGATGCGCTCTATGGAGTTGAGAAAGAAAGTGCGTCTCACTAGCTTCTTTCCTCTACTTCATAGACAGCAAAGGGGCTATGAAAGGCAGCACTGGCTTTTTGTTCTAGGACTTCTTCTTTACAAGCAGCTGCTGGATGTTTGGAAGGGGGTTTGGGATATGCAAAAATGAGAGGCTAAGATGGTAAGAGGGTAAGATGGAAGTCATCTGGCAAAAGCAGAGCTCACAAAAGGGCCAGCTGAGAAAGCTCTTGCTGCCTACAACTTCAACTGCACCCCTCAAAGCAGCAGCACACACGCTGCTCTCGGCACTTTCCTTCTCAGCTCTACGCACCATCCTAAGCCTTGCCTCTCCCACACTCAGGATCCAAAGACAACGGCACCAGGGACTGCTCACACACTAAAGGCACCAGGACAAAAGGCTCACCAGCTTGGCCTTTGCATTCCCGCTGACAGCTCCACAGCTTGAACCCAGAGAACTGCCTGCTGCCAACAGCCTTTCCAATCACTCTGAGCACCTCATGACAAGGAGTGTGGGGAATGAATCTCCAGCAGCCTCCTGCCCCAGGCTGTCCCCCGGGAGCAGCCCTGCTCCAGGCCGTGACTGCCACCTGCACAGCCAAAGGACCCAGAGCCGGTGTTACACACCACGGCTGTGCCTGGCACAGAGACACCAGTGGCCACACAAGTGGCCATGGCACTGTCCACACACAGTCCCTGCTGCTGCTCCCCCAGCCGCTGGCACCAACTCCCAGCCACCCACTCCTAAAGCCACGGGGCCCACTGGGACACTGCGGGGGCTCGTGGAAGCCAGCGGCCATTGTGACACAGCGGGGCTGCACAGAGCCCACGGTGCTTTGTGACCCGTGGCTCCCAGGAGAGCCTTTGTGATGCTGGGGAACTACAAGGAAGCCTGGCTCCTCTGTGACACCACCACAGAAGCTCAGGGGAGCCCTGGAGACCGTGCTGATGCTATTGAACCTGATGCAACCCTGCCTCCTCTGTGACACCACAGAAGCTCTTGGAGCCCTGGAGACCGTGCTGATGCTATGGAACCTGATGCAACCCTGCCTCCACTGTGACACCACAGAACCTCTGGGAGCCCTGGAGACCGTGCTGATGCTATGGAACCTGATGCAACCCTGCCTCCACTGTGACACCACAGAAGCTCAGGGAGCCCTGGAGACTGTGGTGATGCTATGGAACCTGATGCAACCCTGCCTCCACTGTGACACCACAGAACCTCTGGGAGCCCTGGAGACCGTGCTGATGCTATGGAACCTGATGCAACCCTGCCTCCACTGTGACACCACAGAAGCTCGGGGAGCTCTGCAGACCGTGGGGATGCTGGCGAAGCTGACGGAACCCTGGGCACCACAGTGACGCTATGGAACCTGGTGGAACCGAGGGGCCACAGTGACACTGTGGGGCCTTTTGGAAGCAACAGGACCCTGGTGGGAAGCCACGGGATGATTAATCCTGCACGAACCTGCTCCAGGTGGGCTCCTCTCTCCCGGCTTCCACAGGTGCTGCTAGGATCCCACTCCGGCACTGGCTTGGCACGGGCTCACGGCTTCCTTTGGCAATGGCTCTGCTCCAGGATGGCATGCTGCAGAGAATGCAGGTAGATTTTGTGCTCACTCCTGGCATGCAGCTGGACAATAAAGCCTGATCCAGCCCCCCCTCAGCATATGTCCGGCTCTGGCATTGGGGCGGGGCAACTTTGGGAGCAGCCCCAGCCCTGCTCCTGCTCCCGGCTGGGCACCCAGCTGCTGGGACACAGGTGTGTCCTGATGCCACCGTCTACTCCTTTGAGAAGGGGAGGACAGAGTGCATCAGGGAGTTTGGTGTGGCTTACATGCGGCAAGGAGAAGGTGCAGCCCCAAACTGGCTTTCACTTCTAGAACCTTTTGCTATTGCGGGAGCAGCTGCTGGAGCTTTTCAACCGAGCTGCAAGAGTGAAAAGTGTGATGGCATGTCTATCTGAGAAGGAAGGTTCGGTGCCGCAGCCTGTTGTGCACAATTTATATGCTGATAAGAGAAGGGGGTGCTTTTGCAACGTTTTCCTTCCTGACACTTCTGTCTCTGTGAGCTTTAGCTGCTTGGACTCAGGGGTACCGAAGGTGTGTGAAAGTGACTGGGATGCGAGAATCATGTTGCACAGGGAACAGGGAAGGTCAGCAAATGTTTCCTGTCCTGGCACATCTCTCAGTCTGAACTGCAGCTGCAGATGCTTCACTTCCGCCAAGGACTCTGCCACCTTGAGAGAAGGATGCGCTCTATGGAGTTGAGAAAGAAAGTGCGTCTCACTAGCTTCTTTCCTCTACTTCATAGACAGCAAAGGGGCTATGAAAGGCAGCACTGGCTTTTTGTTCTAGGACTTCTTCTTTACAAGCAGCTGCTGGATGTTTGGAAGGGGGTTTGGGATATGCAAAAATGAGAGGCTAAGATGGTAAGAGGGTAAGATGGAAGTCATCTGGCAAAAGCAGAGCTCACAAAAGGGCCAGCTGAGAAAGCTCTTGCTGCCTACAACTTCAACTGCACCCCTCAAAGCAGCAGCACACACGCTGCTCTCGGCACTTTCCTTCTCAGCTCTACGCACCATCCTAAGCCTTGCCTCTCCCACACTCAGGATCCAAAGACAACGGCACCAGGGACTGCTCACACACTAAAGGCACCAGGACAAAAGGCTCACCAGCTTGGCCTTTGCATTCCCGCTGACAGCTCCACAGCTTGAACCCAGAGAACTGCCTGCTGCCAACAGCCTTTCCAATCACTCTGAGCACCTCATGACAAGGAGTGTGGGGAATGAATCTCCAGCAGCCTCCTGCCCCAGGCTGTCCCCCGGGAGCAGCCCTGCTCCAGGCCGTGACTGCCACCTGCACAGCCAAAGGACCCAGAGCCGGTGTTACACACCACGGCTGTGCCTGGCACAGAGACACCAGTGGCCACACAAGTGGCCATGGCACTGTCCACACACAGTCCCTGCTGCTGCTCCCCCAGCCGCTGGCACCAACTCCCAGCCACCCACTCCTAAAGCCACGGGGCCCACTGGGACACTGCGGGGGCTCGTGGAAGCCAGCGGCCATTGTGACACAGCGGGGCTGCACAGAGCCCACGGTGCTTTGTGACCCGTGGCTCCCAGGAGAGCCTTTGTGATGCTGGGGAACTACAAGGAAGCCTGGCTCCTCTGTGACACCACCACAGAAGCTCAGGGGAGCCCTGGAGACCGTGCTGATGCTATTGAACCTGATGCAACCCTGCCTCCTCTGTGACACCACAGAAGCTCTTGGAGCCCTGGAGACCGTGGTGATGCTATGGAACCTGATGCAACCCTGCCTCCACTGTGACACCACAGAAGCTCAGGGAGCCCTGGAGACCGTGCTGATGCTATGGAACCTGATGCAACCCTGCCTCCACTGTGACACCACAGAAGCTCAGGGAGCCCTGGAGACTGTGGTGATGCTATGGAACCTGATGCAACCCTGCCTCCACTGTGACACCACAGAACCTCTGGGAGCCCTGGAGACCGTGCTGATGCTATGGAACCTGATGCAACCCTGCCTCCACTGTGACACCACAGAAGCTCAGGGAGCCCTGGAGACTGTGGTGATGCTATGGAACCTGATGCAACCCTGCCTCCACTGTGACACCACAGAACCTCTGGGAGCCCTGGAGACCGTGCTGATGCTATGGAACCTGATGCAACCCTGCCTCCACTGTGACACCACAGAAGCTCAGGGAGCCCTGGAGACTGTGGTGATGCTATGGAACCTGATGCAACCCTGCCTCCACTGTGACACCACAGAACCTCTGGGAGCCCTGGAGACCGTGCTGATGCTATGGAACCTGATGCAACCCTGCCTCCACTGTGACACCACAGAAGCTCGGGGAGCTCTGCAGACCGTGGGGATGCTGGCGAAGCTGACGGAACCCTGGGCACCACAGTGACGCTATGGAACCTGGTGGAACCGAGGGGCCACAGTGACACTGTGGGGCCTTTTGGAAGCAACAGGACCCTGGTGGGAAGCCACGGGATGATTAATCCTGCACGAACCTGCTCCAGGTGGGCTCCTCTCTCCCGGCTTCCACAGGTGCTGCTAGGATCCCACTCCGGCACTGGCTTGGCACGGGCTCACGGCTTCCTTTGGCAATGGCTCTGCTCCAGGATGGCATGCTGCAGAGAATGCAGGTAGATTTTGTGCTCACTCCTGGCATGCAGCTGGACAATAAAGCCTGATCCAGCCCCCCCTCAGCATATGTCCGGCTCTGGCATTGGGGCGGGGCAACTTTGGGAGCAGCCCCAGCCCTGCTCCTGCTCCCGGCTGGGCACCCAGCTGCTGGGACACAGGTGTGTCCTGATGCCACCGTCTACTCCTTTGAGAAGGGGAGGACAGAGTGCATCAGGGAGTTTGGTGTGGCTTACATGCGGCAAGGAGAAGGTGCAGCCCCAAACTGGCTTTCACTTCTAGAACCTTTTGCTATTGCGGGAGCAGCTGCTGGAGCTTTTCAACCGAGCTGCAAGAGTGAAAAGTGTGATGGCATGTCTATCTGAGAAGGAAGGTTCGGTGCCGCAGCCTGTTGTGCACAATTTATATGCTGATAAGAGAAGGGGGTGCTTTTGCAACGTTTTCCTTCCTGACACTTCTGTCTCTGTGAGCTTTAGCTGCTTGGACTCAGGGGTACCGAAGGTGTGTGAAAGTGACTGGGATGCGAGAATCATGTTGCACAGGGAACAGGGAAGGTCAGCAAATGTTTCCTGTCCTGGCACATCTCTCAGTCTGAACTGCAGCTGCAGATGCTTCACTTCCGCCAAGGACTCTGCCACCTTGAGAGAAGGATGCGCTCTATGGAGTTGAGAAAGAAAGTGCGTCTCACTAGCTTCTTTCCTCTACTTCATAGACAGCAAAGGGGCTATGAAAGGCAGCACTGGCTTTTTGTTCTAGGACTTCTTCTTTACAAGCAGCTGCTGGATGTTTGGAAGGGGGTTTGGGATATGCAAAAATGAGAGGCTAAGATGGTAAGAGGGTAAGATGGAAGTCATCTGGCAAAAGCAGAGCTCACAAAAGGGCCAGCTGAGAAAGCTCTTGCTGCCTACAACTTCAACTGCACCCCTCAAAGCAGCAGCACACACGCTGCTCTCGGCACTTTCCTTCTCAGCTCTACGCACCATCCTAAGCCTTGCCTCTCCCACACTCAGGATCCAAAGACAACGGCACCAGGGACTGCTCACACACTAAAGGCACCAGGACAAAAGGCTCACCAGCTTGGCCTTTGCATTCCCGCTGACAGCTCCACAGCTTGAACCCAGAGAACTGCCTGCTGCCAACAGCCTTTCCAATCACTCTGAGCACCTCATGACAAGGAGTGTGGGGAATGAATCTCCAGCAGCCTCCTGCCCCAGGCTGTCCCCCGGGAGCAGCCCTGCTCCAGGCCGTGACTGCCACCTGCACAGCCAAAGGACCCAGAGCCGGTGTTACACACCACGGCTGTGCCTGGCACAGAGACACCAGTGGCCACACAAGTGGCCATGGCACTGTCCACACACAGTCCCTGCTGCTGCTCCCCCAGCCGCTGGCACCAACTCCCAGCCACCCACTCCTAAAGCCACGGGGCCCACTGGGACACTGCGGGGGCTCGTGGAAGCCAGCGGCCATTGTGACACAGCGGGGCTGCACAGAGCCCACGGTGCTTTGTGACCCGTGGCTCCCAGGAGAGCCTTTGTGATGCTGGGGAACTACAAGGAAGCCTGGCTCCTCTGTGACACCACCACAGAAGCTCAGGGGAGCCCTGGAGACCGTGCTGATGCTATTGAACCTGATGCAACCCTGCCTCCTCTGTGACACCACAGAAGCTCTTGGAGCCCTGGAGACCGTGGTGATGCTATGGAACCTGATGCAACCCTGCCTCCACTGTGACACCACAGAACCTCTGGGAGCCCTGGAGACCGTGCTGATGCTATGGAACCTGATGCAACCCTGCCTCCACTGTGACACCACAGAAGCTCAGGGAGCCCTGGAGACTGTGGTGATGCTATGGAACCTGATGCAACCCTGCCTCCACTGTGACACCACAGAACCTCTGGGAGCCCTGGAGACCGTGCTGATGCTATGGAACCTGATGCAACCCTGCCTCCACTGTGACACCACAGAAGCTCGGGGAGCTCTGCAGACCGTGGGGATGCTGGCGAAGCTGACGGAACCCTGGGCACCACAGTGACGCTATGGAACCTGGTGGAACCGAGGGGCCACAGTGACACTGTGGGGCCTTTTGGAAGCAACAGGACCCTGGTGGGAAGCCACGGGATGATTAATCCTGCACGAACCTGCTCCAGGTGGGCTCCTCTCTCCCGGCTTCCACAGGTGCTGCTAGGATCCCACTCCGGCACTGGCTTGGCACGGGCTGACGGCTTCCTTTGGCAATGGCTCTGCTCCAGGATGGCATGCTGCAGAGAATGCAGGTAGATTTTGTGCTCACTCCTGGCATGCAGCTGGACAATAAAGCCTGATCCAGCCCCCCCTCAGCATATGTCCGGCTCTGGCATTGGGGCGGGGCAACTTTGGGAGCAGCCCCAGCCCTGCTCCTGCTCCCGGCTGGGCACCCAGCTGCTGGGACACAGGTGTGTCCTGATGCCACCGTCTACTCCTTTGAGAAGGGGAGGACAGAGTGCATCAGGGAGTTTGGTGTGGCTTACATGCGGCAAGGAGAAGGTGCAGCCCCAAACTGGCTTTCACTTCTAGAACCTTTTGCTATTGCGGGAGCAGCTGCTGGAGCTTTTCAACCGAGCTGCAAGAGTGAAAAGTGTGATGGCATGTCTATCTGAGAAGGAAGGTTCGGTGCCGCAGCCTGTTGTGCACAATTTATATGCTGATAAGAGAAGGGGGTGCTTTTGCAACGTTTTCCTTCCTGACACTTCTGTCTCTGTGAGCTTTAGCTGCTTGGACTCAGGGGTACCGAAGGTGTGTCAAAGTGACTGGGATGCGAGAATCATGTTGCACAGGGAACAGGGAAGGTCAGCAAATGTTTCCTGTCCTGGCACATCTCTCAGTCTGAACTGCAGCTGCAGATGCTTCACTTCCGCCAAGGACTCTGCCACCTTGAGAGAAGGATGCGCTCTATGGAGTTGAGAAAGAAAGTGCGTCTCACTAGCTTCTTTCCTCTACTTCATAGACAGCAAAGGGGCTATGAAAGGCAGCACTGGCTTTTTGTTCTAGGACTTCTTCTTTACAAGCAGCTGCTGGATGTTTGGAAGGGGGTTTGGGATATGCAAAAATGAGAGGCTAAGATGGTAAGAGGGTAAGATGGAAGTCATCTGGCAAAAGCAGAGCTCACAAAAGGGCCAGCTGAGAAAGCTCTTGCTGCCTACAACTTCAACTGCACCCCTCAAAGCAGCAGCACACACGCTGCTCTCGGCACTTTCCTTCTCAGCTCTACGCACCATCCTAAGCCTTGCCTCTCCCACACTCAGGATCCAAAGACAACGGCACCAGGGACTGCTCACACACTAAAGGCACCAGGACAAAAGGCTCACCAGCTTGGCCTTTGCATTCCCGCTGACAGCTCCACAGCTTGAACCCAGAGAACTGCCTGCTGCCAACAGCCTTTCCAATCACTCTGAGCACCTCATGACAAGGAGTGTGGGGAATGAATCTCCAGCAGCCTCCTGCCCCAGGCTGTCCCCCGGGAGCAGCCCTGCTCCAGGCCGTGACTGCCACCTGCACAGCCAAAGGACCCAGAGCCGGAGTTACACACCACGGCTGTGCCTGGCACAGAGACACCAGTGGCCACACAAGTGGCCATGGCACTGTCCACACACAGTCCCTGCTGCTGCTCCCCCAGCCGCTGGCACCAACTCCCAGCCACCCACTCCTAAAGCCACGGGGCCCACTGGGACACTGCGGGGGCTCGTGGAAGCCAGCGGCCATTGTGACACAGCGGGGCTGCACAGAGCCCACGGTGCTTTGTGACCCGTGGCTCCCAGGAGAGCCTTTGTGATGCTGGGGAACTACAAGGAAGCCTGGCTCCTCTGTGACACCACCACAGAAGCTCAGGGGAGCCCTGGAGACCGTGCTGATGCTATTGAACCTGATGCAACCCTGCCTCCTCTGTGACACCACAGAAGCTCTTGGAGCCCTGGAGACCGTGCTGATGCTATGGAACCTGATGCAACCCTGCCTCCTCTGTGACACCACAGAACCTCTGGGAGCCCTGGAGACCGTGCTGATGCTATGGAACCTGATGCAACCCTGCCTCCACTGTGACACCACAGAAGCTCAGGGAGCCCTGGAGACTGTGGTGATGCTATGGAACCTGATGCAACCCTGCCTCCACTGTGACACCACAGAACCTCTGGGAGCCCTGGAGACCGTGCTGATGCTATGGAACCTGATGCAACCCTGCCTCCACTGTGACACCACAGAAGCTCGGGGAGCTCTGCAGACCGTGGGGATGCTGGCGAAGCTGACGGAACCCTGGGCACCACAGTGACGCTATGGAACCTGGTGGAACCGAGGGGCCACAGTGACACTGTGGGGCCTTTTGGAAGCAACAGGACCCTGGTGGGAAGCCACGGGATGATTAATCCTGCACGAACCTGCTCCAGGTGGGCTCCTCTCTCCCGGCTTCCACAGGTGCTGCTAGGATCCCACTCCGGCACTGGCTTGGCACGGGCTGACGGCTTCCTTTGGCAATGGCTCTGCTCCAGGATGGCATGCTGCAGAGAATGCAGGTAGATTTTGTGCTCACTCCTGGCATGCAGCTGGACAATAAAGCCTGATCCAGCCCCCCCTCAGCATATGTCCGGCTCTGGCATTGGGGCGGGGCAACTTTGGGAGCAGCCCCAGCCCTGCTCCTGCTCCCGGCTGGGCACCCAGCTGCTGGGACACAGGTGTGTCCTGATGCCACCGTCTACTCCTTTGAGAAGGGGAGGACAGAGTGCATCAGGGAGTTTGGTGTGGCTTACATGCGGCAAGGAGAAGGTGCAGCCCCAAACTGGCTTTCACTTCTAGAACCTTTTGCTATTGCGGGAGCAGCTGCTGGAGCTTTTCAACCGAGCTGCAAGAGTGAAAAGTGTGATGGCATGTCTATCTGAGAAGGAAGGTTCGGTGCCGCAGCCTGTTGTGCACAATTTATATGCTGATAAGAGAAGGGGGTGCTTTTGCAACGTTTTCCTTCCTGACACTTCTGTCTCTGTGAGCTTTAGCTGCTTGGACTCAGGGATACCGAAGGTATGTGAAAGTGACTGGGATGCGAGAATCATGTTGCACAGGGAACAGGGAAGGTCAGCAAATGTTTCCTGTCCTGGCACATCTCTCAGTCTGAACTGCAGCTGCAGATGCTTCACTTCCGCCAAGGACTCTGCCACCTTGAGAGAAGGATGCGCTCTATGGAGTTGAGAAAGAAAGTGCGTCTCACTAGCTTCTTTCCTCTACTTCATAGACAGCAAAGGGGCTATGAAAGGCAGCACTGGCTTTTTGTTCTAGGACTTCTTCTTTACAAGCAGCTGCTGGATGTTTGGAAGGGGGTTTGGGATATGCAAAAATGAGAGGCTAAGATGGTAAGAGGGTAAGATGGAAGTCATCTGGCAAAAGCAGAGCTCACAAAAGGGCCAGCTGAGAAAGCTCTTGCTGCCTACAACTTCAACTGCACCCCTCAAAGCAGCAGCACACACGCTGCTCTCGGCACTTTCCTTCTCAGCTCTACGCACCATCCTAAGCCTTGCCTCTCCCACACTCAGGATCCAAAGACAACGGCACCAGGGACTGCTCACACACTAAAGGCACCAGGACAAAAGGCTCACCAGCTTGGCCTTTGCATTCCCGCTGACAGCTCCACAGCTTGAACCCAGAGAACTGCCTGCTGCCAACAGCCTTTCCAATCACTCTGAGCACCTCATGACAAGGAGTGTGGGGAATGAATCTCCAGCAGCCTCCTGCCCCAGGCTGTCCCCCGGGAGCAGCCCTGCTCCAGGCCGTGACTGCCACCTGCACAGCCAAAGGACCCAGAGCCGGTGTTACACACCACGGCTGTGCCTGGCACAGAGACACCAGTGGCCACACAAGTGGCCATGGCACTGTCCACACACAGTCCCTGCTGCTGCTCCCCCAGCCGCTGGCACCAACTCCCAGCCACCCACTCCTAAAGCCACGGGGCCCACTGGGACACTGCGGGGGCTCGTGGAAGCCAGCGGCCATTGTGACACAGCGGGGCTGCACAGAGCCCACGGTGCTTTGTGACCCGTGGCTCCCAGGAGAGCCTTTGTGATGCTGGGGAACTACAAGGAAGCCTGGCTCCTCTGTGACACCACCACAGAAGCTCAGGGGAGCCCTGGAGACCGTGCTGATGCTATTGAACCTGATGCAACCCTGCCTCCTCTGTGACACCACAGAAGCTCTTGGAGCCCTGGAGACCGTGCTGATGCTATGGAACCTGATGCAACCCTGCCTCCTCTGTGACACCACAGAACCTCTGGGAGCCCTGGAGACCGTGCTGATGCTATGGAACCTGATGCAACCCTGCCTCCACTGTGACACCACAGAAGCTCAGGGAGCCCTGGAGACTGTGGTGATGCTATGGAACCTGATGCAACCCTGCCTCCACTGTGACACCACAGAACCTCTGGGAGCCCTGGAGACTGTGGTGATGCTATGGAACCTGATGCAACCCTGCCTCCACTGTGACACCACAGAAGCTCGGGGAGCTCTGCAGACCGTGGGGATGCTGGCGAAGCTGACGGAACCCTGGGCACCACAGTGACGCTATGGAACCTGGTGGAACCGAGGGGCCACAGTGACACTGTGGGGCCTTTTGGAAGCAACAGGACCCTGGTGGGAAGCCACGGGATGATTAATCCTGCACGAACCTGCTCCAGGTGGGCTCCTCTCTCCCGGCTTCCACAGGTGCTGCTAGGATCCCACTCCGGCACTGGCTTGGCACGGGCTGACGGCTTCCTTTGGCAATGGCTCTGCTCCAGGATGGCATGCTGCAGAGAATGCAGGTAGATTTTGTGCTCACTCCTGGCATGCAGCTGGACAATAAAGCCTGATCCAGCCCCCCCTCAGCATATGTCCGGCTCTGGCATTGGGGCGGGGCAACTTTGGGAGCAGCCCCAGCCCTGCTCCTGCTCCCGGCTGGGCACCCAGCTGCTGGGACACAGGTGTGTCCTGATGCCACCGTCTACTCCTTTGAGAAGGGGAGGACAGAGTGCATCAGGGAGTTTGGTGTGGCTTACATGCGGCAAGGAGAAGGTGCAGCCCCAAACTGGCTTTCACTTCTAGAACCTTTTGCTATTGCGGGAGCAGCTGCTGGAGCTTTTCAACCGAGCTGCAAGAGTGAAAAGTGTGATGGCATGTCTATCTGAGAAGGAAGGTTCGGTGCCGCAGCCTGTTGTGCACAATTTATATGCTGATAAGAGAAGGGGGTGCTTTTGCAACGTTTTCCTTCCTGACACTTCTGTCTCTGTGAGCTTTAGCTGCTTGGACTCAGGGATACCGAAGGTATGTGAAAGTGACTGGGATGCGAGAATCATGTTGCACAGGGAACAGGGAAGGTCAGCAAATGTTTCCTGTCCTGGCACATCTCTCAGTCTGAACTGCAGCTGCAGATGCTTCACTTCCGCCAAGGACTCTGCCACCTTGAGAGAAGGATGCGCTCTATGGAGTTGAGAAAGAAAGTGCGTCTCACTAGCTTCTTTCCTCTACTTCATAGACAGCAAAGGGGCTATGAAAGGCAGCACTGGCTTTTTGTTCTAGGACTTCTTCTTTACAAGCAGCTGCTGGATGTTTGGAAGGGGGTTTGGGATATGCAAAAATGAGAGGCTAAGATGGTAAGAGGGTAAGATGGAAGTCATCTGGCAAAAGCAGAGCTCACAAAAGGGCCAGCTGAGAAAGCTCTTGCTGCCTACAACTTCAACTGCACCCCTCAAAGCAGCAGCACACACGCTGCTCTCGGCACTTTCCTTCTCAGCTCTACGCACCATCCTAAGCCTTGCCTCTCCCACACTCAGGATCCAAAGACAACGGCACCAGGGACTGCTCACACACTAAAGGCACCAGGACAAAAGGCTCACCAGCTTGGCCTTTGCATTCCCGCTGACAGCTCCACAGCTTGAACCCAGAGAACTGCCTGCTGCCAACAGCCTTTCCAATCACTCTGAGCACCTCATGACAAGGAGTGTGGGGAATGAATCTCCAGCAGCCTCCTGCCCCAGGCTGTCCCCCGGGAGCAGCCCTGCTCCAGGCCGTGACTGCCACCTGCACAGCCAAAGGACCCAGAGCCGGTGTTACACACCACGGCTGTGCCTGGCACAGAGACACCAGTGGCCACACAAGTGGCCATGGCACTGTCCACACACAGTCCCTGCTGCTGCTCCCCCAGCCGCTGGCACCAACTCCCAGCCACCCACTCCTAAAGCCACGGGGCCCACTGGGACACTGCGGGGGCTCGTGGAAGCCAGCGGCCATTGTGACACAGCGGGGCTGCACAGAGCCCACGGTGCTTTGTGACCCGTGGCTCCCAGGAGAGCCTTTGTGATGCTGGGGAACTACAAGGAAGCCTGGCTCCTCTGTGACACCACCACAGAAGCTCAGGGGAGCCCTGGAGACCGTGCTGATGCTATGGAACCTGATGCAACCCTGCCTCCTCTGTGACACCACAGAAGCTCTTGGAGCCCTGGAGACCGTGCTGATGCTATGGAACCTGATGCAACCCTGCCTCCACTGTGACACCACAGAAGCTCAGGGAGCCCTGGAGACCGTGCTGATGCTATGGAACCTGATGCAACCCTGCCTCCACTGTGACACCACAGAAGCTCAGGGAGCCCTGGAGACTGTGGTGATGCTATGGAACCTGATGCAACCCTGCCTCCACTGTGACACCACAGAACCTCTGGGAGCCCTGGAGACCGTGCTGATGCTATGGAACCTGATGCAACCCTGCCTCCACTGTGACACCACAGAAGCTCGGGGAGCTCTGCAGACCGTGGGGATGCTGGCGAAGCTGACGGAACCCTGGGCACCACAGTGACGCTATGGAACCTGGTGGAACCGAGGGGCCACAGTGACACTGTGGGGCCTTTTGGAAGCAACAGGACCCTGGTGGGAAGCCACGGGATGATTAATCCTGCACGAACCTGCTCCAGGTGGGCTCCTCTCTCCCGGCTTCCACAGGTGCTGCTAGGATCCCACTCCGGCACTGGCTTGGCACGGGCTCACGGCTTCCTTTGGCAATGGCTCTGCTCCAGGATGGCATGCTGCAGAGAATGCAGGTAGATTTTGTGCTCACTCCTGGCATGCAGCTGGACAATAAAGCCTGATCCAGCCCCCCCTCAGCATATGTCCGGCTCTGGCATTGGGGCGGGGCAACTTTGGGAGCAGCCCCAGCCCTGCTCCTGCTCCCGGCTGGGCACCCAGCTGCTGGGACACAGGTGTGTCCTGATGCCACCGTCTACTCCTTTGAGAAGGGGAGGACAGAGTGCATCAGGGAGTTTGGTGTGGCTTACATGCGGCAAGGAGAAGGTGCAGCCCCAAACTGGCTTTCACTTCTAGAACCTTTTGCTATTGCGGGAGCAGCTGCTGGAGCTTTTCAACCGAGCTGCAAGAGTGAAAAGTGTGATGGCATGTCTATCTGAGAAGGAAGGTTCGGTGCCGCAGCCTGTTGTGCACAATTTATATGCTGATAAGAGAAGGGGGTGCTTTTGCAACGTTTTCCTTCCTGACACTTCTGTCTCTGTGAGCTTTAGCTGCTTGGACTCAGGGATACCGAAGGTATGTGAAAGTGACTGGGATGCGAGAATCATGTTGCACAGGGAACAGGGAAGGTCAGCAAATGTTTCCTGTCCTGGCACATCTCTCAGTCTGAACTGCAGCTGCAGATGCTTCACTTCCGCCAAGGACTCTGCCACCTTGAGAGAAGGATGCGCTCTATGGAGTTGAGAAAGAAAGTGCGTCTCACTAGCTTCTTTCCTCTACTTCATAGACAGCAAAGGGGCTATGAAAGGCAGCACTGGCTTTTTGTTCTAGGACTTCTTCTTTACAAGCAGCTGCTGGATGTTTGGAAGGGGGTTTGGGATATGCAAAAATGAGAGGCTAAGATGGTAAGAGGGTAAGATGGAAGTCATCTGGCAAAAGCAGAGCTCACAAAAGGGCCAGCTGAGAAAGCTCTTGCTGCCTACAACTTCAACTGCACCCCTCAAAGCAGCAGCACACACGCTGCTCTCGGCACTTTCCTTCTCAGCTCTACGCACCATCCTAAGCCTTGCCTCTCCCACACTCAGGATCCAAAGACAACGGCACCAGGGACTGCTCACACACTAAAGGCACCAGGACAAAAGGCTCACCAGCTTGGCCTTTGCATTCCCGCTGACAGCTCCACAGCTTGAACCCAGAGAACTGCCTGCTGCCAACAGCCTTTCCAATCACTCTGAGCACCTCATGACAAGGAGTGTGGGGAATGAATCTCCAGCAGCCTCCTGCCCCAGGCTGTCCCCCGGGAGCAGCCCTGCTCCAGGCCGTGACTGCCACCTGCACAGCCAAAGGACCCAGAGCCGGTGTTACACACCACGGCTGTGCCTGGCACAGAGACACCAGTGGCCACACAAGTGGCCATGGCACTGTCCACACACAGTCCCTGCTGCTGCTCCCCCAGCCGCTGGCACCAACTCCCAGCCACCCACTCCTAAAGCCACGGGGCCCACTGGGACACTGCGGGGGCTCGTGGAAGCCAGCGGCCATTGTGACACAGCGGGGCTGCACAGAGCCCACGGTGCTTTGTGACCCGTGGCTCCCAGGAGAGCCTTTGTGATGCTGGGGAACTACAAGGAAGCCTGGCTCCTCTGTGACACCACCACAGAAGCTCAGGGGAGCCCTGGAGACCGTGCTGATGCTATTGAACCTGATGCAACCCTGCCTCCTCTGTGACACCACAGAAGCTCTTGGAGCCCTGGAGACCGTGCTGATGCTATGGAACCTGATGCAACCCTGCCTCCACTGTGACACCACAGAACCTCTGGGAGCCCTGGAGACCGTGCTGATGCTATGGAACCTGATGCAACCCTGCCTCCACTGTGACACCACAGAAGCTCAGGGAGCCCTGGAGACTGTGGTGATGCTATGGAACCTGATGCAACCCTGCCTCCACTGTGACACCACAGAACCTCTGGGAGCCCTGGAGACCGTGCTGATGCTATGGAACCTGATGCAACCCTGCCTCCACTGTGACACCACAGAAGCTCGGGGAGCTCTGCAGACCGTGGGGATGCTGGCGAAGCTGACGGAACCCTGGGCACCACAGTGACGCTATGGAACCTGGTGGAACCGAGGGGCCACAGTGACACTGTGGGGCCTTTTGGAAGCAACAGGACCCTGGTGGGAAGCCACGGGATGATTAATCCTGCACGAACCTGCTCCAGGTGGGCTCCTCTCTCCCGGCTTCCACAGGTGCTGCTAGGATCCCACTCCGGCACTGGCTTGGCACGGGCTCACGGCTTCCTTTGGCAATGGCTCTGCTCCAGGATGGCATGCTGCAGAGAATGCAGGTAGATTTTGTGCTCACTCCTGGCATGCAGCTGGACAATAAAGCCTGATCCAGCCCCCCCTCAGCATATGTCCGGCTCTGGCATTGGGGCGGGGCAACTTTGGGAGCAGCCCCAGCCCTGCTCCTGCTCCCGGCTGGGCACCCAGCTGCTGGGACACAGGTGTGTCCTGATGCCACCGTCTACTCCTTTGAGAAGGGGAGGACAGAGTGCATCAGGGAGTTTGGTGTGGCTTACATGCGGCAAGGAGAAGGTGCAGCCCCAAACTGGCTTTCACTTCTAGAACCTTTTGCTATTGCGGGAGCAGCTGCTGGAGCTTTTCAACCGAGCTGCAAGAGTGAAAAGTGTGATGGCATGTCTATCTGAGAAGGAAGGTTCGGTGCCGCAGCCTGTTGTGCACAATTTATATGCTGATAAGAGAAGGGGGTGCTTTTGCAACGTTTTCCTTCCTGACACTTCTGTCTCTGTGAGCTTTAGCTGCTTGGACTCAGGGGTACCGAAGGTGTGTGAAAGTGACTGGGATGCGAGAATCATGTTGCACAGGGAACAGGGAAGGTCAGCAAATGTTTCCTGTCCTGGCACATCTCTCAGTCTGAACTGCAGCTGCAGATGCTTCACTTCCGCCAAGGACTCTGCCACCTTGAGAGAAGGATGCGCTCTATGGAGTTGAGAAAGAAAGTGCGTCTCACTAGCTTCTTTCCTCTACTTCATAGACAGCAAAGGGGCTATGAAAGGCAGCACTGGCTTTTTGTTCTAGGACTTCTTCTTTACAAGCAGCTGCTGGATGTTTGGAAGGGGGTTTGGGATATGCAAAAATGAGAGGCTAAGATGGTAAGAGGGTAAGATGGAAGTCATCTGGCAAAAGCAGAGCTCACAAAAGGGCCAGCTGAGAAAGCTCTTGCTGCCTACAACTTCAACTGCACCCCTCAAAGCAGCAGCACACACGCTGCTCTCGGCACTTTCCTTCTCAGCTCTACGCACCATCCTAAGCCTTGCCTCTCCCACACTCAGGATCCAAAGACAACGGCACCAGGGACTGCTCACACACTAAAGGCACCAGGACAAAAGGCTCACCAGCTTGGCCTTTGCATTCCCGCTGACAGCTCCACAGCTTGAACCCAGAGAACTGCCTGCTGCCAACAGCCTTTCCAATCACTCTGAGCACCTCATGACAAGGAGTGTGGGGAATGAATCTCCAGCAGCCTCCTGCCCCAGGCTGTCCCCCGGGAGCAGCCCTGCTCCAGGCCGTGACTGCCACCTGCACAGCCAAAGGACCCAGAGCCGGTGTTACACACCACGGCTGTGCCTGGCACAGAGACACCAGTGGCCACACAAGTGGCCATGGCACTGTCCACACACAGTCCCTGCTGCTGCTCCCCCAGCCGCTGGCACCAACTCCCAGCCACCCACTCCTAAAGCCACGGGGCCCACTGGGACACTGCGGGGGCTCGTGGAAGCCAGCGGCCATTGTGACACAGCGGGGCTGCACAGAGCCCACGGTGCTTTGTGACCCGTGGCTCCCAGGAGAGCCTTTGTGATGCTGGGGAACTACAAGGAAGCCTGGCTCCTCTGTGACACCACCACAGAAGCTCAGGGGAGCCCTGGAGACCGTGCTGATGCTATTGAACCTGATGCAACCCTGCCTCCTCTGTGACACCACAGAAGCTCTTGGAGCCCTGGAGACCGTGGTGATGCTATGGAACCTGATGCAACCCTGCCTCCACTGTGACACCACAGAAGCTCAGGGAGCCCTGGAGACCGTGCTGATGCTATGGAACCTGATGCAACCCTGCCTCCACTGTGACACCACAGAAGCTCAGGGAGCCCTGGAGACTGTGGTGATGCTATGGAACCTGATGCAACCCTGCCTCCACTGTGACACCACAGAACCTCTGGGAGCCCTGGAGACCGTGCTGATGCTATGGAACCTGATGCAACCCTGCCTCCACTGTGACACCACAGAAGCTCAGGGAGCCCTGGAGACTGTGGTGATGCTATGGAACCTGATGCAACCCTGCCTCCACTGTGACACCACAGAACCTCTGGGAGCCCTGGAGACCGTGCTGATGCTATGGAACCTGATGCAACCCTGCCTCCACTGTGACACCACAGAAGCTCAGGGAGCCCTGGAGACTGTGGTGATGCTATGGAACCTGATGCAACCCTGCCTCCACTGTGACACCACAGAACCTCTGGGAGCCCTGGAGACCGTGCTGATGCTATGGAACCTGATGCAACCCTGCCTCCACTGTGACACCACAGAAGCTCGGGGAGCTCTGCAGACCGTGGGGATGCTGGCGAAGCTGACGGAACCCTGGGCACCACAGTGACGCTATGGAACCTGGTGGAACCGAGGGGCCACAGTGACACTGTGGGGCCTTTTGGAAGCAACAGGACCCTGGTGGGAAGCCACGGGATGATTAATCCTGCACGAACCTGCTCCAGGTGGGCTCCTCTCTCCCGGCTTCCACAGGTGCTGCTAGGATCCCACTCCGGCACTGGCTTGGCACGGGCTCACGGCTTCCTTTGGCAATGGCTCTGCTCCAGGATGGCATGCTGCAGAGAATGCAGGTAGATTTTGTGCTCACTCCTGGCATGCAGCTGGACAATAAAGCCTGATCCAGCCCCCCCTCAGCATATGTCCGGCTCTGGCATTGGGGCGGGGCAACTTTGGGAGCAGCCCCAGCCCTGCTCCTGCTCCCGGCTGGGCACCCAGCTGCTGGGACACAGGTGTGTCCTGATGCCACCGTCTACTCCTTTGAGAAGGGGAGGACAGAGTGCATCAGGGAGTTTGGTGTGGCTTACATGCGGCAAGGAGAAGGTGCAGCCCCAAACTGGCTTTCACTTCTAGAACCTTTTGCTATTGCGGGAGCAGCTGCTGGAGCTTTTCAACCGAGCTGCAAGAGTGAAAAGTGTGATGGCATGTCTATCTGAGAAGGAAGGTTCGGTGCCGCAGCCTGTTGTGCACAATTTATATGCTGATAAGAGAAGGGGGTGCTTTTGCAACGTTTTCCTTCCTGACACTTCTGTCTCTGTGAGCTTTAGCTGCTTGGACTCAGGGGTACCGAAGGTGTGTGAAAGTGACTGGGATGCGAGAATCATGTTGCACAGGGAACAGGGAAGGTCAGCAAATGTTTCCTGTCCTGGCACATCTCTCAGTCTGAACTGCAGCTGCAGATGCTTCACTTCCGCCAAGGACTCTGCCACCTTGAGAGAAGGATGCGCTCTATGGAGTTGAGAAAGAAAGTGCGTCTCACTAGCTTCTTTCCTCTACTTCATAGACAGCAAAGGGGCTATGAAAGGCAGCACTGGCTTTTTGTTCTAGGACTTCTTCTTTACAAGCAGCTGCTGGATGTTTGGAAGGGGGTTTGGGATATGCAAAAATGAGAGGCTAAGATGGTAAGAGGGTAAGATGGAAGTCATCTGGCAAAAGCAGAGCTCACAAAAGGGCCAGCTGAGAAAGCTCTTGCTGCCTACAACTTCAACTGCACCCCTCAAAGCAGCAGCACACACGCTGCTCTCGGCACTTTCCTTCTCAGCTCTACGCACCATCCTAAGCCTTGCCTCTCCCACACTCAGGATCCAAAGACAACGGCACCAGGGACTGCTCACACACTAAAGGCACCAGGACAAAAGGCTCACCAGCTTGGCCTTTGCATTCCCGCTGACAGCTCCACAGCTTGAACCCAGAGAACTGCCTGCTGCCAACAGCCTTTCCAATCACTCTGAGCACCTCATGACAAGGAGTGTGGGGAATGAATCTCCAGCAGCCTCCTGCCCCAGGCTGTCCCCCGGGAGCAGCCCTGCTCCAGGCCGTGACTGCCACCTGCACAGCCAAAGGACCCAGAGCCGGTGTTACACACCACGGCTGTGCCTGGCACAGAGACACCAGTGGCCACACAAGTGGCCATGGCACTGTCCACACACAGTCCCTGCTGCTGCTCCCCCAGCCGCTGGCACCAACTCCCAGCCACCCACTCCTAAAGCCACGGGGCCCACTGGGACACTGCGGGGGCTCGTGGAAGCCAGCGGCCATTGTGACACAGCGGGGCTGCACAGAGCCCACGGTGCTTTGTGACCCGTGGCTCCCAGGAGAGCCTTTGTGATGCTGGGGAACTACAAGGAAGCCTGGCTCCTCTGTGACACCACCACAGAAGCTCAGGGGAGCCCTGGAGACCGTGCTGATGCTATTGAACCTGATGCAACCCTGCCTCCTCTGTGACACCACAGAAGCTCTTGGAGCCCTGGAGACCGTGGTGATGCTATGGAACCTGATGCAACCCTGCCTCCACTGTGACACCACAGAACCTCTGGGAGCCCTGGAGACCGTGCTGATGCTATGGAACCTGATGCAACCCTGCCTCCACTGTGACACCACAGAAGCTCAGGGAGCCCTGGAGACTGTGGTGATGCTATGGAACCTGATGCAACCCTGCCTCCACTGTGACACCACAGAACCTCTGGGAGCCCTGGAGACCGTGCTGATGCTATGGAACCTGATGCAACCCTGCCTCCACTGTGACACCACAGAAGCTCGGGGAGCTCTGCAGACCGTGGGGATGCTGGCGAAGCTGACGGAACCCTGGGCACCACAGTGACGCTATGGAACCTGGTGGAACCGAGGGGCCACAGTGACACTGTGGGGCCTTTTGGAAGCAACAGGACCCTGGTGGGAAGCCACGGGATGATTAATCCTGCACGAACCTGCTCCAGGTGGGCTCCTCTCTCCCGGCTTCCACAGGTGCTGCTAGGATCCCACTCCGGCACTGGCTTGGCACGGGCTGACGGCTTCCTTTGGCAATGGCTCTGCTCCAGGATGGCATGCTGCAGAGAATGCAGGTAGATTTTGTGCTCACTCCTGGCATGCAGCTGGACAATAAAGCCTGATCCAGCCCCCCCTCAGCATATGTCCGGCTCTGGCATTGGGGCGGGGCAACTTTGGGAGCAGCCCCAGCCCTGCTCCTGCTCCCGGCTGGGCACCCAGCTGCTGGGACACAGGTGTGTCCTGATGCCACCGTCTACTCCTTTGAGAAGGGGAGGACAGAGTGCATCAGGGAGTTTGGTGTGGCTTACATGCGGCAAGGAGAAGGTGCAGCCCCAAACTGGCTTTCACTTCTAGAACCTTTTGCTATTGCGGGAGCAGCTGCTGGAGCTTTTCAACCGAGCTGCAAGAGTGAAAAGTGTGATGGCATGTCTATCTGAGAAGGAAGGTTCGGTGCCGCAGCCTGTTGTGCACAATTTATATGCTGATAAGAGAAGGGGGTGCTTTTGCAACGTTTTCCTTCCTGACACTTCTGTCTCTGTGAGCTTTAGCTGCTTGGACTCAGGGATACCGAAGGTATGTGAAAGTGACTGGGATGCGAGAATCATGTTGCACAGGGAACAGGGAAGGTCAGCAAATGTTTCCTGTCCTGGCACATCTCTCAGTCTGAACTGCAGCTGCAGATGCTTCACTTCCGCCAAGGACTCTGCCACCTTGAGAGAAGGATGCGCTCTATGGAGTTGAGAAAGAAAGTGCGTCTCACTAGCTTCTTTCCTCTACTTCATAGACAGCAAAGGGGCTATGAAAGGCAGCACTGGCTTTTTGTTCTAGGACTTCTTCTTTACAAGCAGCTGCTGGATGTTTGGAAGGGGGTTTGGGATATGCAAAAATGAGAGGCTAAGATGGTAAGAGGGTAAGATGGAAGTCATCTGGCAAAAGCAGAGCTCACAAAAGGGCCAGCTGAGAAAGCTCTTGCTGCCTACAACTTCAACTGCACCCCTCAAAGCAGCAGCACACACGCTGCTCTCGGCACTTTCCTTCTCAGCTCTACGCACCATCCTAAGCCTTGCCTCTCCCACACTCAGGATCCAAAGACAACGGCACCAGGGACTGCTCACACACTAAAGGCACCAGGACAAAAGGCTCACCAGCTTGGCCTTTGCATTCCCGCTGACAGCTCCACAGCTTGAACCCAGAGAACTGCCTGCTGCCAACAGCCTTTCCAATCACTCTGAGCACCTCATGACAAGGAGTGTGGGGAATGAATCTCCAGCAGCCTCCTGCCCCAGGCTGTCCCCCGGGAGCAGCCCTGCTCCAGGCCGTGACTGCCACCTGCACAGCCAAAGGACCCAGAGCCGGAGTTACACACCACGGCTGTGCCTGGCACAGAGACACCAGTGGCCACACAAGTGGCCATGGCACTGTCCACACACAGTCCCTGCTGCTGCTCCCCCAGCCGCTGGCACCAACTCCCAGCCACCCACTCCTAAAGCCACGGGGCCCACTGGGACACTGCGGGGGCTCGTGGAAGCCAGCGGCCATTGTGACACAGCGGGGCTGCACAGAGCCCACGGTGCTTTGTGACCCGTGGCTCCCAGGAGAGCCTTTGTGATGCTGGGGAACTACAAGGAAGCCTGGCTCCTCTGTGACACCACCACAGAAGCTCAGGGGAGCCCTGGAGACCGTGCTGATGCTATTGAACCTGATGCAACCCTGCCTCCTCTGTGACACCACAGAAGCTCTTGGAGCCCTGGAGACCGTGCTGATGCTATGGAACCTGATGCAACCCTGCCTCCTCTGTGACACCACAGAACCTCTGGGAGCCCTGGAGACCGTGCTGATGCTATGGAACCTGATGCAACCCTGCCTCCACTGTGACACCACAGAAGCTCAGGGAGCCCTGGAGACTGTGGTGATGCTATGGAACCTGATGCAACCCTGCCTCCACTGTGACACCACAGAACCTCTGGGAGCCCTGGAGACCGTGCTGATGCTATGGAACCTGATGCAACCCTGCCTCCACTGTGACACCACAGAAGCTCGGGGAGCTCTGCAGACCGTGGGGATGCTGGCGAAGCTGACGGAACCCTGGGCACCACAGTGACGCTATGGAACCTGGTGGAACCGAGGGGCCACAGTGACACTGTGGGGCCTTTTGGAAGCAACAGGACCCTGGTGGGAAGCCACGGGATGATTAATCCTGCACGAACCTGCTCCAGGTGGGCTCCTCTCTCCCGGCTTCCACAGGTGCTGCTAGGATCCCACTCCGGCACTGGCTTGGCACGGGCTGACGGCTTCCTTTGGCAATGGCTCTGCTCCAGGATGGCATGCTGCAGAGAATGCAGGTAGATTTTGTGCTCACTCCTGGCATGCAGCTGGACAATAAAGCCTGATCCAGCCCCCCCTCAGCATATGTCCGGCTCTGGCATTGGGGCGGGGCAACTTTGGGAGCAGCCCCAGCCCTGCTCCTGCTCCCGGCTGGGCACCCAGCTGCTGGGACACAGGTGTGTCCTGATGCCACCGTCTACTCCTTTGAGAAGGGGAGGACAGAGTGCATCAGGGAGTTTGGTGTGGCTTACATGCGGCAAGGAGAAGGTGCAGCCCCAAACTGGCTTTCACTTCTAGAACCTTTTGCTATTGCGGGAGCAGCTGCTGGAGCTTTTCAACCGAGCTGCAAGAGTGAAAAGTGTGATGGCATGTCTATCTGAGAAGGAAGGTTCGGTGCCGCAGCCTGTTGTGCACAATTTATATGCTGATAAGAGAAGGGGGTGCTTTTGCAACGTTTTCCTTCCTGACACTTCTGTCTCTGTGAGCTTTAGCTGCTTGGACTCAGGGATACCGAAGGTATGTGAAAGTGACTGGGATGCGAGAATCATGTTGCACAGGGAACAGGGAAGGTCAGCAAATGTTTCCTGTCCTGGCACATCTCTCAGTCTGAACTGCAGCTGCAGATGCTTCACTTCCGCCAAGGACTCTGCCACCTTGAGAGAAGGATGCGCTCTATGGAGTTGAGAAAGAAAGTGCGTCTCACTAGCTTCTTTCCTCTACTTCATAGACAGCAAAGGGGCTATGAAAGGCAGCACTGGCTTTTTGTTCTAGGACTTCTTCTTTACAAGCAGCTGCTGGATGTTTGGAAGGGGGTTTGGGATATGCAAAAATGAGAGGCTAAGATGGTAAGAGGGTAAGATGGAAGTCATCTGGCAAAAGCAGAGCTCACAAAAGGGCCAGCTGAGAAAGCTCTTGCTGCCTACAACTTCAACTGCACCCCTCAAAGCAGCAGCACACACGCTGCTCTCGGCACTTTCCTTCTCAGCTCTACGCACCATCCTAAGCCTTGCCTCTCCCACACTCAGGATCCAAAGACAACGGCACCAGGGACTGCTCACACACTAAAGGCACCAGGACAAAAGGCTCACCAGCTTGGCCTTTGCATTCCCGCTGACAGCTCCACAGCTTGAACCCAGAGAACTGCCTGCTGCCAACAGCCTTTCCAATCACTCTGAGCACCTCATGACAAGGAGTGTGGGGAATGAATCTCCAGCAGCCTCCTGCCCCAGGCTGTCCCCCGGGAGCAGCCCTGCTCCAGGCCGTGACTGCCACCTGCACAGCCAAAGGACCCAGAGCCGGTGTTACACACCACGGCTGTGCCTGGCACAGAGACACCAGTGGCCACACAAGTGGCCATGGCACTGTCCACACACAGTCCCTGCTGCTGCTCCCCCAGCCGCTGGCACCAACTCCCAGCCACCCACTCCTAAAGCCACGGGGCCCACTGGGACACTGCGGGGGCTCGTGGAAGCCAGCGGCCATTGTGACACAGCGGGGCTGCACAGAGCCCACGGTGCTTTGTGACCCGTGGCTCCCAGGAGAGCCTTTGTGATGCTGGGGAACTACAAGGAAGCCTGGCTCCTCTGTGACACCACCACAGAAGCTCAGGGGAGCCCTGGAGACCGTGCTGATGCTATTGAACCTGATGCAACCCTGCCTCCTCTGTGACACCACAGAAGCTCTTGGAGCCCTGGAGACCGTGGTGATGCTATGGAACCTGATGCAACCCTGCCTCCTCTGTGACACCACAGAACCTCTGGGAGCCCTGGAGACCGTGCTGATGCTATGGAACCTGATGCAACCCTGCCTCCACTGTGACACCACAGAAGCTCAGGGAGCCCTGGAGACTGTGGTGATGCTATGGAACCTGATGCAACCCTGCCTCCACTGTGACACCACAGAACCTCTGGGAGCCCTGGAGACCGTGCTGATGCTATGGAACCTGATGCAACCCTGCCTCCACTGTGACACCACAGAAGCTCGGGGAGCTCTGCAGACCGTGGGGATGCTGGCGAAGCTGACGGAACCCTGGGCACCACAGTGACGCTATGGAACCTGGTGGAACCGAGGGGCCACAGTGACACTGTGGGGCCTTTTGGAAGCAACAGGACCCTGGTGGGAAGCCACGGGATGATTAATCCTGCACGAACCTGCTCCAGGTGGGCTCCTCTCTCCCGGCTTCCACAGGTGCTGCTAGGATCCCACTCCGGCACTGGCTTGGCACGGGCTGACGGCTTCCTTTGGCAATGGCTCTGCTCCAGGATGGCATGCTGCAGAGAATGCAGGTAGATTTTGTGCTCACTCCTGGCATGCAGCTGGACAATAAAGCCTGATCCAGCCCCCCCTCAGCATATGTCCGGCTCTGGCATTGGGGCGGGGCAACTTTGGGAGCAGCCCCAGCCCTGCTCCTGCTCCCGGCTGGGCACCCAGCTGCTGGGACACAGGTGTGTCCTGATGCCACCGTCTACTCCTTTGAGAAGGGGAGGACAGAGTGCATCAGGGAGTTTGGTGTGGCTTACATGCGGCAAGGAGAAGGTGCAGCCCCAAACTGGCTTTCACTTCTAGAACCTTTTGCTATTGCGGGAGCAGCTGCTGGAGCTTTTCAACCGAGCTGCAAGAGTGAAAAGTGTGATGGCATGTCTATCTGAGAAGGAAGGTTCGGTGCCGCAGCCTGTTGTGCACAATTTATATGCTGATAAGAGAAGGGGGTGCTTTTGCAACGTTTTCCTTCCTGACACTTCTGTCTCTGTGAGCTTTAGCTGCTTGGACTCAGGGATACCGAAGGTATGTGAAAGTGACTGGGATGCGAGAATCATGTTGCACAGGGAACAGGGAAGGTCAGCAAATGTTTCCTGTCCTGGCACATCTCTCAGTCTGAACTGCAGCTGCAGATGCTTCACTTCCGCCAAGGACTCTGCCACCTTGAGAGAAGGATGCGCTCTATGGAGTTGAGAAAGAAAGTGCGTCTCACTAGCTTCTTTCCTCTACTTCATAGACAGCAAAGGGGCTATGAAAGGCAGCACTGGCTTTTTGTTCTAGGACTTCTTCTTTACAAGCAGCTGCTGGATGTTTGGAAGGGGGTTTGGGATATGCAAAAATGAGAGGCTAAGATGGTAAGAGGGTAAGATGGAAGTCATCTGGCAAAAGCAGAGCTCACAAAAGGGCCAGCTGAGAAAGCTCTTGCTGCCTACAACTTCAACTGCACCCCTCAAAGCAGCAGCACACACGCTGCTCTCGGCACTTTCCTTCTCAGCTCTACGCACCATCCTAAGCCTTGCCTCTCCCACACTCAGGATCCAAAGACAACGGCACCAGGGACTGCTCACACACTAAAGGCACCAGGACAAAAGGCTCACCAGCTTGGCCTTTGCATTCCCGCTGACAGCTCCACAGCTTGAACCCAGAGAACTGCCTGCTGCCAACAGCCTTTCCAATCACTCTGAGCACCTCATGACAAGGAGTGTGGGGAATGAATCTCCAGCAGCCTCCTGCCCCAGGCTGTCCCCCGGGAGCAGCCCTGCTCCAGGCCGTGACTGCCACCTGCACAGCCAAAGGACCCAGAGCCGGTGTTACACACCACGGCTGTGCCTGGCACAGAGACACCAGTGGCCACACAAGTGGCCATGGCACTGTCCACACACAGTCCCTGCTGCTGCTCCCCCAGCCGCTGGCACCAACTCCCAGCCACCCACTCCTAAAGCCACGGGGCCCACTGGGACACTGCGGGGGCTCGTGGAAGCCAGCGGCCATTGTGACACAGCGGGGCTGCACAGAGCCCACGGTGCTTTGTGACCCGTGGCTCCCAGGAGAGCCTTTGTGATGCTGGGGAACTACAAGGAAGCCTGGCTCCTCTGTGACACCACCACAGAAGCTCAGGGGAGCCCTGGAGACCGTGCTGATGCTATGGAACCTGATGCAACCCTGCCTCCTCTGTGACACCACAGAAGCTCTTGGAGCCCTGGAGACCGTGCTGATGCTATGGAACCTGATGCAACCCTGCCTCCACTGTGACACCACAGAAGCTCAGGGAGCCCTGGAGACCGTGCTGATGCTATGGAACCTGATGCAACCCTGCCTCCACTGTGACACCACAGAAGCTCAGGGAGCCCTGGAGACTGTGGTGATGCTATGGAACCTGATGCAACCCTGCCTCCACTGTGACACCACAGAACCTCTGGGAGCCCTGGAGACCGTGCTGATGCTATGGAACCTGATGCAACCCTGCCTCCACTGTGACACCACAGAAGCTCGGGGAGCTCTGCAGACCGTGGGGATGCTGGCGAAGCTGACGGAACCCTGGGCACCACAGTGACGCTATGGAACCTGGTGGAACCGAGGGGCCACAGTGACACTGTGGGGCCTTTTGGAAGCAACAGGACCCTGGTGGGAAGCCACGGGATGATTAATCCTGCACGAACCTGCTCCAGGTGGGCTCCTCTCTCCCGGCTTCCACAGGTGCTGCTAGGATCCCACTCCGGCACTGGCTTGGCACGGGCTCACGGCTTCCTTTGGCAATGGCTCTGCTCCAGGATGGCATGCTGCAGAGAATGCAGGTAGATTTTGTGCTCACTCCTGGCATGCAGCTGGACAATAAAGCCTGATCCAGCCCCCCCTCAGCATATGTCCGGCTCTGGCATTGGGGCGGGGCAACTTTGGGAGCAGCCCCAGCCCTGCTCCTGCTCCCGGCTGGGCACCCAGCTGCTGGGACACAGGTGTGTCCTGATGCCACCGTCTACTCCTTTGAGAAGGGGAGGACAGAGTGCATCAGGGAGTTTGGTGTGGCTTACATGCGGCAAGGAGAAGGTGCAGCCCCAAACTGGCTTTCACTTCTAGAACCTTTTGCTATTGCGGGAGCAGCTGCTGGAGCTTTTCAACCGAGCTGCAAGAGTGAAAAGTGTGATGGCATGTCTATCTGAGAAGGAAGGTTCGGTGCCGCAGCCTGTTGTGCACAATTTATATGCTGATAAGAGAAGGGGGTGCTTTTGCAACGTTTTCCTTCCTGACACTTCTGTCTCTGTGAGCTTTAGCTGCTTGGACTCAGGGATACCGAAGGTATGTGAAAGTGACTGGGATGCGAGAATCATGTTGCACAGGGAACAGGGAAGGTCAGCAAATGTTTCCTGTCCTGGCACATCTCTCAGTCTGAACTGCAGCTGCAGATGCTTCACTTCCGCCAAGGACTCTGCCACCTTGAGAGAAGGATGCGCTCTATGGAGTTGAGAAAGAAAGTGCGTCTCACTAGCTTCTTTCCTCTACTTCATAGACAGCAAAGGGGCTATGAAAGGCAGCACTGGCTTTTTGTTCTAGGACTTCTTCTTTACAAGCAGCTGCTGGATGTTTGGAAGGGGGTTTGGGATATGCAAAAATGAGAGGCTAAGATGGTAAGAGGGTAAGATGGAAGTCATCTGGCAAAAGCAGAGCTCACAAAAGGGCCAGCTGAGAAAGCTCTTGCTGCCTACAACTTCAACTGCACCCCTCAAAGCAGCAGCACACACGCTGCTCTCAGCACTTTCCTTCTCAGCTCTACGCACCATCCTAAGCCTTGCCTCTCCCACACTCAGGATCCAAAGACAACGGCACCAGGGACTGCTCACACACTAAAGGCACCAGGACAAAAGGCTCACCAGCTTGGCCTTTGCATTCCCGCTGACAGCTCCACAGCTTGAACCCAGAGAACTGCCTGCTGCCAACAGCCTTTCCAATCACTCTGAGCACCTCATGACAAGGAGTGTGGGGAATGAATCTCCAGCAGCCTCCTGCCCCAGGCTGTCCCCCGGGAGCAGCCCTGCTCCAGGCCGTGACTGCCACCTGCACAGCCAAAGGACCCAGAGCCGGTGTTACACACCACGGCTGTGCCTGGCACAGAGACACCAGTGGCCACACAAGTGGCCATGGCACTGTCCACACACAGTCCCTGCTGCTGCTCCCCCAGCCGCTGGCACCAACTCCCAGCCACCCACTCCTAAAGCCACGGGGCCCACTGGGACACTGCGGGGGCTCGTGGAAGCCAGCGGCCATTGTGACACAGCGGGGCTGCACAGAGCCCACGGTGCTTTGTGACCCGTGGCTCCCAGGAGAGCCTTTGTGATGCTGGGGAACTACAAGGAAGCCTGGCTCCTCTGTGACACCACCACAGAAGCTCAGGGGAGCCCTGGAGACCGTGCTGATGCTATTGAACCTGATGCAACCCTGCCTCCTCTGTGACACCACAGAAGCTCTTGGAGCCCTGGAGACCGTGGTGATGCTATGGAACCTGATGCAACCCTGCCTCCACTGTGACACCACAGAACCTCTGGGAGCCCTGGAGACCGTGCTGATGCTATGGAACCTGATGCAACCCTGCCTCCACTGTGACACCACAGAAGCTCAGGGAGCCCTGGAGACTGTGGTGATGCTATGGAACCTGATGCAACCCTGCCTCCACTGTGACACCACAGAACCTCTGGGAGCCCTGGAGACCGTGCTGATGCTATGGAACCTGATGCAACCCTGCCTCCACTGTGACACCACAGAAGCTCGGGGAGCTCTGCAGACCGTGGGGATGCTGGCGAAGCTGACGGAACCCTGGGCACCACAGTGACGCTATGGAACCTGGTGGAACCGAGGGGCCACAGTGACACTGTGGGGCCTTTTGGAAGCAACAGGACCCTGGTGGGAAGCCACGGGATGATTAATCCTGCACGAACCTGCTCCAGGTGGGCTCCTCTCTCCCGGCTTCCACAGGTGCTGCTAGGATCCCACTCCGGCACTGGCTTGGCACGGGCTCACGGCTTCCTTTGGCAATGGCTCTGCTCCAGGATGGCATGCTGCAGAGAATGCAGGTAGATTTTGTGCTCACTCCTGGCATGCAGCTGGACAATAAAGCCTGATCCAGCCCCCCCTCAGCATATGTCCGGCTCTGGCATTGGGGCGGGGCAACTTTGGGAGCAGCCCCAGCCCTGCTCCTGCTCCCGGCTGGGCACCCAGCTGCTGGGACACAGGTGTGTCCTGATGCCACCGTCTACTCCTTTGAGAAGGGGAGGACAGAGTGCATCAGGGAGTTTGGTGTGGCTTACATGCGGCAAGGAGAAGGTGCAGCCCCAAACTGGCTTTCACTTCTAGAACCTTTTGCTATTGCGGGAGCAGCTGCTGGAGCTTTTCAACCGAGCTGCAAGAGTGAAAAGTGTGATGGCATGTCTATCTGAGAAGGAAGGTTCGGTGCCGCAGCCTGTTGTGCACAATTTATATGCTGATAAGAGAAGGGGGTGCTTTTGGAACGTTTTCCTTCCTGACACTTCTGTCTCTGTGAGCTTTAGCTGCTTGGACTCAGGGATACCGAAGGTGTGTGAAAGTGACTGGGATGCGAGAATCATGTTGCACAGGGAACAGGGAAGGTCAGCAAATGTTTCCTGTCCTGGCACATCTCTCAGTCTGAACTGCAGCTGCAGATGCTTCACTTCCGCCAAGGACTCTGCCACCTTGAGAGAAGGATGCGCTCTATGGAGTTGAGAAAGAAAGTGCGTCTCACTAGCTTCTTTCCTCTACTTCATAGACAGCAAAGGGGCTATGAAAGGCAGCACTGGCTTTTTGTTCTAGGACTTCTTCTTTACAAGCAGCTGCTGGATGTTTGGAAGGGGGTTTGGGATATGCAAAAATGAGAGGCTAAGATGGTAAGAGGGTAAGATGGAAGTCATCTGGCAAAAGCAGAGCTCACAAAAGGGCCAGCTGAGAAAGCTCTTGCTGCCTACAACTTCAACTGCACCCCTCAAAGCAGCAGCACACACGCTGCTCTCGGCACTTTCCTTCTCAGCTCTACGCACCATCCTAAGCCTTGCCTCTCCCACACTCAGGATCCAAAGACAACGGCACCAGGGACTGCTCACACACTAAAGGCACCAGGACAAAAGGCTCACCAGCTTGGCCTTTGCATTCCCGCTGACAGCTCCACAGCTTGAACCCAGAGAACTGCCTGCTGCCAACAGCCTTTCCAATCACTCTGAGCACCTCATGACAAGGAGTGTGGGGAATGAATCTCCAGCAGCCTCCTGCCCCAGGCTGTCCCCCGGGAGCAGCCCTGCTCCAGGCCGTGACTGCCACCTGCACAGCCAAAGGACCCAGAGCCGGAGTTACACACCACGGCTGTGCCTGGCACAGAGACACCAGTGGCCACACAAGTGGCCATGGCACTGTCCACACACAGTCCCTGCTGCTGCTCCCCCAGCCGCTGGCACCAACTCCCAGCCACCCACTCCTAAAGCCACGGGGCCCACTGGGACACTGCGGGGGCTCGTGGAAGCCAGCGGCCATTGTGACACAGCGGGGCTGCACAGAGCCCACGGTGCTTTGTGACCCGTGGCTCCCAGGAGAGCCTTTGTGATGCTGGGGAACTACAAGGAAGCCTGGCTCCTCTGTGACACCACCACAGAAGCTCAGGGGAGCCCTGGAGACCGTGCTGATGCTATTGAACCTGATGCAACCCTGCCTCCTCTGTGACACCACAGAAGCTCTTGGAGCCCTGGAGACCGTGCTGATGCTATGGAACCTGATGCAACCCTGCCTCCTCTGTGACACCACAGAACCTCTGGGAGCCCTGGAGACCGTGCTGATGCTATGGAACCTGATGCAACCCTGCCTCCACTGTGACACCACAGAAGCTCAGGGAGCCCTGGAGACTGTGGTGATGCTATGGAACCTGATGCAACCCTGCCTCCACTGTGACACCACAGAACCTCTGGGAGCCCTGGAGACCGTGCTGATGCTATGGAACCTGATGCAACCCTGCCTCCACTGTGACACCACAGAAGCTCGGGGAGCTCTGCAGACCGTGGGGATGCTGGCGAAGCTGACGGAACCCTGGGCACCACAGTGACGCTATGGAACCTGGTGGAACCGAGGGGCCACAGTGACACTGTGGGGCCTTTTGGAAGCAACAGGACCCTGGTGGGAAGCCACGGGATGATTAATCCTGCACGAACCTGCTCCAGGTGGGCTCCTCTCTCCCGGCTTCCACAGGTGCTGCTAGGATCCCACTCCGGCACTGGCTTGGCACGGGCTGACGGCTTCCTTTGGCAATGGCTCTGCTCCAGGATGGCATGCTGCAGAGAATGCAGGTAGATTTTGTGCTCACTCCTGGCATGCAGCTGGACAATAAAGCCTGATCCAGCCCCCCCTCAGCATATGTCCGGCTCTGGCATTGGGGCGGGGCAACTTTGGGAGCAGCCCCAGCCCTGCTCCTGCTCCCGGCTGGGCACCCAGCTGCTGGGACACAGGTGTGTCCTGATGCCACCGTCTACTCCTTTGAGAAGGGGAGGACAGAGTGCATCAGGGAGTTTGGTGTGGCTTACATGCGGCAAGGAGAAGGTGCAGCCCCAAACTGGCTTTCACTTCTAGAACCTTTTGCTATTGCGGGAGCAGCTGCTGGAGCTTTTCAACCGAGCTGCAAGAGTGAAAAGTGTGATGGCATGTCTATCTGAGAAGGAAGGTTCGGTGCCGCAGCCTGTTGTGCACAATTTATATGCTGATAAGAGAAGGGGGTGCTTTTGCAACGTTTTCCTTCCTGACACTTCTGTCTCTGTGAGCTTTAGCTGCTTGGACTCAGGGATACCGAAGGTATGTGAAAGTGACTGGGATGCGAGAATCATGTTGCACAGGGAACAGGGAAGGTCAGCAAATGTTTCCTGTCCTGGCACATCTCTCAGTCTGAACTGCAGCTGCAGATGCTTCACTTCCGCCAAGGACTCTGCCACCTTGAGAGAAGGATGCGCTCTATGGAGTTGAGAAAGAAAGTGCGTCTCACTAGCTTCTTTCCTCTACTTCATAGACAGCAAAGGGGCTATGAAAGGCAGCACTGGCTTTTTGTTCTAGGACTTCTTCTTTACAAGCAGCTGCTGGATGTTTGGAAGGGGGTTTGGGATATGCAAAAATGAGAGGCTAAGATGGTAAGAGGGTAAGATGGAAGTCATCTGGCAAAAGCAGAGCTCACAAAAGGGCCAGCTGAGAAAGCTCTTGCTGCCTACAACTTCAACTGCACCCCTCAAAGCAGCAGCACACACGCTGCTCTCGGCACTTTCCTTCTCAGCTCTACGCACCATCCTAAGCCTTGCCTCTCCCACACTCAGGATCCAAAGACAACGGCACCAGGGACTGCTCACACACTAAAGGCACCAGGACAAAAGGCTCACCAGCTTGGCCTTTGCATTCCCGCTGACAGCTCCACAGCTTGAACCCAGAGAACTGCCTGCTGCCAACAGCCTTTCCAATCACTCTGAGCACCTCATGACAAGGAGTGTGGGGAATGAATCTCCAGCAGCCTCCTGCCCCAGGCTGTCCCCCGGGAGCAGCCCTGCTCCAGGCCGTGACTGCCACCTGCACAGCCAAAGGACCCAGAGCCGGTGTTACACACCACGGCTGTGCCTGGCACAGAGACACCAGTGGCCACACAAGTGGCCATGGCACTGTCCACACACAGTCCCTGCTGCTGCTCCCCCAGCCGCTGGCACCAACTCCCAGCCACCCACTCCTAAAGCCACGGGGCCCACTGGGACACTGCGGGGGCTCGTGGAAGCCAGCGGCCATTGTGACACAGCGGGGCTGCACAGAGCCCACGGTGCTTTGTGACCCGTGGCTCCCAGGAGAGCCTTTGTGATGCTGGGGAACTACAAGGATGCAACCCTGCCTCCTCTGTGACACCACAGAAGCTCTTGGAGCCCTGGAGACCGTGCTGATGCTATGGAACCTGATGCAACCCTGCCTCCTCTGTGACACCACAGAACCTCTGGGAGCCCTGGAGACCGTGCTGATGCTATGGAACCTGATGCAACCCTGCCTCCACTGTGACACCACAGAAGCTCAGGGAGCCCTGGAGACTGTGGTGATGCTATGGAACCTGATGCAACCCTGCCTCCACTGTGACACCACAGAACCTCTGGGAGCCCTGGAGACCGTGCTGATGCTATGGAACCTGATGCAACCCTGCCTCCACTGTGACACCACAGAAGCTCGGGGAGCTCTGCAGACCGTGGGGATGCTGGCGAAGCTGACGGAACCCTGGGCACCACAGTGACGCTATGGAACCTGGTGGAACCGAGGGGCCACAGTGACACTGTGGGGCCTTTTGGAAGCAACAGGACCCTGGTGGGAAGCCACGGGATGATTAATCCTGCACGAACCTGCTCCAGGTGGGCTCCTCTCTCCCGGCTTCCACAGGTGCTGCTAGGATCCCACTCCGGCACTGGCTTGGCACGGGCTCACGGCTTCCTTTGGCAATGGCTCTGCTCCAGGATGGCATGCTGCAGAGAATGCAGGTAGATTTTGTGCTCACTCCTGGCATGCAGCTGGACAATAAAGCCTGATCCAGCCCCCCCTCAGCATATGTCCGGCTCTGGCATTGGGGCGGGGCAACTTTGGGAGCAGCCCCAGCCCTGCTCCTGCTCCCGGCTGGGCACCCAGCTGCTGGGACACAGGTGTGTCCTGATGCCACCGTCTACTCCTTTGAGAAGGGGAGGACAGAGTGCATCAGGGAGTTTGGTGTGGCTTACATGCGGCAAGGAGAAGGTGCAGCCCCAAACTGGCTTTCACTTCTAGAACCTTTTGCTATTGCGGGAGCAGCTGCTGGAGCTTTTCAACCGAGCTGCAAGAGTGAAAAGTGTGATGGCATGTCTATCTGAGAAGGAAGGTTCGGTGCCGCAGCCTGTTGTGCACAATTTATATGCTGATAAGAGAAGGGGGTGCTTTTGGAACGTTTTCCTTCCTGACACTTCTGTCTCTGTGAGCTTTAGCTGCTTGGACTCAGGGATACCGAAGGTATGTGAAAGTGACTGGGATGCGAGAATCATGTTGCACAGGGAACAGGGAAGGTCAGCAAATGTTTCCTGTCCTGGCACATCTCTCAGTCTGAACTGCAGCTGCAGATGCTTCACTTCCGCCAAGGACTCTGCCACCTTGAGAGAAGGATGCGCTCTATGGAGTTGAGAAAGAAAGTGCGTCTCACTAGCTTCTTTCCTCTACTTCATAGACAGCAAAGGGGCTATGAAAGGCAGCACTGGCTTTTTGTTCTAGGACTTCTTCTTTACAAGCAGCTGCTGGATGTTTGGAAGGGGGTTTGGGATATGCAAAAATGAGAGGCTAAGATGGTAAGAGGGTAAGATGGAAGTCATCTGGCAAAAGCAGAGCTCACAAAAGGGCCAGCTGAGAAAGCTCTTGCTGCCTACAACTTCAACTGCACCCCTCAAAGCAGCAGCACACACGCTGCTCTCAGCACTTTCCTTCTCAGCTCTACGCACCATCCTAAGCCTTGCCTCTCCCACACTCAGGATCCAAAGACAACGGCACCAGGGACTGCTCACACACTAAAGGCACCAGGACAAAAGGCTCACCAGCTTGGCCTTTGCATTCCCGCTGACAGCTCCACAGCTTGAACCCAGAGAACTGCCTGCTGCCAACAGCCTTTCCAATCACTCTGAGCACCTCATGACAAGGAGTGTGGGGAATGAATCTCCAGCAGCCTCCTGCCCCAGGCTGTCCCCCGGGAGCAGCCCTGCTCCAGGCCGTGACTGCCACCTGCACAGCCAAAGGACCCAGAGCCGGTGTTACACACCACGGCTGTGCCTGGCACAGAGACACCAGTGGCCACACAAGTGGCCATGGCACTGTCCACACACAGTCCCTGCTGCTGCTCCCCCAGCCGCTGGCACCAACTCCCAGCCACCCACTCCTAAAGCCACGGGGCCCACTGGGACACTGCGGGGGCTCGTGGAAGCCAGCGGCCATTGTGACACAGCGGGGCTGCACAGAGCCCACGGTGCTTTGTGACCCGTGGCTCCCAGGAGAGCCTTTGTGATGCTGGGGAACTACAAGGAAGCCTGGCTCCTCTGTGACACCACCACAGAAGCTCAGGGGAGCCCTGGAGACCGTGCTGATGCTATTGAACCTGATGCAACCCTGCCTCCTCTGTGACACCACAGAAGCTCTTGGAGCCCTGGAGACCGTGCTGATGCTATGGAACCTGATGCAACCCTGCCTCCTCTGTGACACCACAGAACCTCTGGGAGCCCTGGAGACCGTGCTGATGCTATGGAACCTGATGCAACCCTGCCTCCACTGTGACACCACAGAAGCTCAGGGAGCCCTGGAGACTGTGGTGATGCTATGGAACCTGATGCAACCCTGCCTCCACTGTGACACCACAGAACCTCTGGGAGCCCTGGAGACCGTGCTGATGCTATGGAACCTGATGCAACCCTGCCTCCACTGTGACACCACAGAAGCTCGGGGAGCTCTGCAGACCGTGGGGATGCTGGCGAAGCTGACGGAACCCTGGGCACCACAGTGACGCTATGGAACCTGGTGGAACCGAGGGGCCACAGTGACACTGTGGGGCCTTTTGGAAGCAACAGGACCCTGGTGGGAAGCCACGGGATGATTAATCCTGCACGAACCTGCTCCAGGTGGGCTCCTCTCTCCCGGCTTCCACAGGTGCTGCTAGGATCCCACTCCGGCACTGGCTTGGCACGGGCTCACGGCTTCCTTTGGCAATGGCTCTGCTCCAGGATGGCATGCTGCAGAGAATGCAGGTAGATTTTGTGCTCACTCCTGGCATGCAGCTGGACAATAAAGCCTGATCCAGCCCCCCCTCAGCATATGTCCGGCTCTGGCATTGGGGCGGGGCAACTTTGGGAGCAGCCCCAGCCCTGCTCCTGCTCCCGGCTGGGCACCCAGCTGCTGGGACACAGGTGTGTCCTGATGCCACCGTCTACTCCTTTGAGAAGGGGAGGACAGAGTGCATCAGGGAGTTTGGTGTGGCTTACATGCGGCAAGGAGAAGGTGCAGCCCCAAACTGGCTTTCACTTCTAGAACCTTTTGCTATTGCGGGAGCAGCTGCTGGAGCTTTTCAACCGAGCTGCAAGAGTGAAAAGTGTGATGGCATGTCTATCTGAGAAGGAAGGTTCGGTGCCGCAGCCTGTTGTGCACAATTTATATGCTGATAAGAGAAGGGGGTGCTTTTGCAACGTTTTCCTTCCTGACACTTCTGTCTCTGTGAGCTTTAGCTGCTTGGACTCAGGGATACCGAAGGTATGTGAAAGTGACTGGGATGCGAGAATCATGTTGCACAGGGAACAGGGAAGGTCAGCAAATGTTTCCTGTCCTGGCACATCTCTCAGTCTGAACTGCAGCTGCAGATGCTTCACTTCCGCCAAGGACTCTGCCACCTTGAGAGAAGGATGCGCTCTATGGAGTTGAGAAAGAAAGTGCGTCTCACTAGCTTCTTTCCTCTACTTCATAGACAGCAAAGGGGCTATGAAAGGCAGCACTGGCTTTTTGTTCTAGGACTTCTTCTTTACAAGCAGCTGCTGGATGTTTGGAAGGGGGTTTGGGATATGCAAAAATGAGAGGCTAAGATGGTAAGAGGGTAAGATGGAAGTCATCTGGCAAAAGCAGAGCTCACAAAAGGGCCAGCTGAGAAAGCTCTTGCTGCCTACAACTTCAACTGCACCCCTCAAAGCAGCAGCACACACGCTGCTCTCGGCACTTTCCTTCTCAGCTCTACGCACCATCCTAAGCCTTGCCTCTCCCACACTCAGGATCCAAAGACAACGGCACCAGGGACTGCTCACACACTAAAGGCACCAGGACAAAAGGCTCACCAGCTTGGCCTTTGCATTCCCGCTGACAGCTCCACAGCTTGAACCCAGAGAACTGCCTGCTGCCAACAGCCTTTCCAATCACTCCGAGCACCTCATGACAAGGAGCTGCAGCGTGTGGGGAATGAATCTCCAGCAGCCTCCTGCCCCAGGCTGTCCCCCGGGAGCAGCCCTGCTCCAGGCCGTGACTGCCACCTGCACAGCCAAAGGACCCAGAGCCGGTGTTACACACCACGGCTGTGCCTGGCACAGAGACACCAGTGGCCACACAAGTGGCCATGACTGTCCACACACAGTCCCTGCTGCTGCTCCCCCAGCCGCTGGCACCAACTCCCAGCCACCCACTCCTAAAGCCACGGGGCCCACTGGGACACTGCGGGGGCTCGTGGAAGCCAGCGGCCATTGTGACACAGCGGGGCTGCACAGAGCCCACGGTGCTTTGTGACCCGTGGCTCCCAGGAGAGCCTTTGTGATGCTGGGGAACTACAAGGAAGCCTGGCTCCTCTGTGACACCACCACAGAAGCTCAGGGGAGCCCTGGAGACCGTGCTGATGCTATTGAACCTGATGCAACCCTGCCTCCTCTGTGACACCACAGAAGCTCTTGGAGCCCTGGAGACCGTGCTGATGCTATGGAACCTGATGCAACCCTGCCTCCTCTGTGACACCACAGAACCTCTGGGAGCCCTGGAGACCGTGGTGATGCTATGGAACCTGATGCAACCCTGCCTCCTCTGTGACACCACAGAACCTCTGGGAGCCCTGGAGACCGTGCTGATGCTATGGAACCTGATGCAACCCTGCCTCCACTGTGACACCACAGAAGCTCGGGGAGCCCTGGAGACTGTGGGGATGCTGGCGAAGCTGACGGAACCCTGGGCACCACAGTGACGCTATGGAACCTGGTGGAACCGAGGGGCCACAGTGACACTGTGGGGCCTTTTGGAAGCAACAGGACCCTGGTGGGAAGCCACGGGATGATTAATCCTGCACGAACCTGCTCCAGGTGGGCTCCTCTCTCCCGGCTTCCACAGGTGCTGCTAGGATCCCACTCCGGCACTGGCTTGGCACGGGCTCACGGCTTCCTTTGGCAATGGCTCTGCTCCAGGATGGCATGCTGCAGAGAATGCAGGTAGATTTTGTGCTCACTCCTGGCATGCAGCTGGACAATAAAGCCTGATCCAGCCCCCCCTCAGCATATGTCCGGCTCTGGCATTGGGGCGGGGCAACTTTGGGAGCAGCCCCAGCCATGCTCCTGCTCCCGGCTGGGCACCCAGCTGCTGGGACACAGGTGTGTCCTGATGCCACCGTCTACTCCTTTGAGAAGGGGAGGACAGAGTGCATCAGGGAGTTTGGTGTGGCTTACATGCGGCAAGGAGAAGGTGCAGCCCCGAACTGGCTTTCACTTCTAGAACCTTTTGCTATTGCAGGAGCAGCTGGTGGAGCTTTTCAACCGAGCTGCAAGAGTGAAAAGTGTGATGGCATGTCTATCTGAGAAGGAAGGTTCGGTGCCGCAGCCTGTTGTGCACAATTTATATGCTGATAAGAGAAGGGGGTCTTTTGGAACGTTTTCCTTCCTGACACTTCTGTCTCTGTGAGCTTTAGCTGCTTGGACTCAGGGGTACCGAAGGTGTGTGAAAGTGACTGGGATGCGAGAATCATGTTGCACAGGGAACAGGGAAGGTCAGCAAATGTTTCCTGTCCTGGAACATCTCTCAGTCTGAACTGCAGCTGCAGATGCTTCACTTCCGCCAAGGACTCTGCCACCTTGAGAGAAGGATGCGCTCTATGGAGTTGAGAAAGAAAGTGCGTCTCACTAGCTTCTTTCCTCTACTTCATAGACAGCAAAGGGGCTATGAAAGGCAGCACTGGCTTTTTGTTCTAGGACTTCTTCTTTACAAGCAGCTGCTGGATGTTTGGAAGGGGGTTTGGGATATGCAAAAATGAGAGGCTAAGATGGTAAGAGGGTAAGATGGAAGTCATCTGGCAAAAGCAGAGCTCACAAAAGGGCCAGCTGAGAAAGCTCTTGCTGCCTACAACTTCAACTGCACCCCTCAAAGCAGCAGCACACACGCTGCTCTCAGCACTTTCCTTCTCAGCTCTACGCACCATCCTAAGCCTTGCCTCTCCCACACTCAGGATCCAAAGACAACGGCACCAGGGACTGCTCACACACTAAAGGCACCAGGACAAAAGGCTCACCAGCTTGGCCTTTGCATTCCCGCTGACAGCTCCACAGCTTGAACCCAGAGAACTGCCTGCTGCCAACAGCCTTTCCAATCACTCTGAGCACCTCATGACAAGGAGTGTGGGGAATGAATCTCCAGCAGCCTCCTGCCCCAGGCTGTCCCCCGGGAGCAGCCCTGCTCCAGGCCGTGACTGCCACCTGCACAGCCAAAGGACCCAGAGCCGGTGTTACACAACCACGGCTGTGCCTGGCACAGAGACACCAGTGGCCACACAAGTGGCCATGGCACTGTCCACACACAGTCCCTGCTGCTGCTCCCCCAGCCGCTGGCACCAACTCCCAGCCACCCACTCCTAAAGCCACGGGGCCCACTGGGACACTGCGGGGGCTCGTGGAAGCCAGCGGCCATTGTGACACAGCGGGGCTGCACAGAGCCCACGGTGCTTTGTGACCCGTGGCTCCCAGGAGAGCCTTTGTGATGCTGGGGAACTACAAGGAAGCCTGGCTCCTCTGTGACACCACCACAGAAGCTCAGGGGAGCCCTGGAGACCGTGCTGATGCTATTGAACCTGATGCAACCCTGCCTCCTCTGTGACACCACAGAAGCTCTTGGAGCCCTGGAGACCGTGCTGATGCTATGGAACCTGATGCAACCCTGCCTCCTCTGTGACACCACAGAACCTCTGGGAGCCCTGGAGACCGTGCTGATGCTATGGAACCTGATGCAACCCTGCCTCCACTGTGACACCACAGAACCTCTGGGAGCCCTGGAGACTGTGGTGATGCTATGGAACCTGATGCAACCCTGCCTCCACTGTGACACCACAGAACCTCTGGGAGCCCTGGAGACCGTGCTGATGCTATGGAACCTGATGCAACCCTGCCTCCACTGTGACACCACAGAAGCTCGGGGAGCTCTGCAGACCGTGGGGATGCTGGCGAAGCTGACGGAACCCTGGGCACCACAGTGACGCTATGGAACCTGGTGGAACCGAGGGGCCACAGTGACACTGTGGGGCCTTTTGGAAGCAACAGGACCCTGGTGGGAAGCCACGGGATGATTAATCCTGCACGAACCTGCTCCAGGTGGGCTCCTCTCTCCCGGCTTCCACAGGTGCTGCTAGGATCCCACTCCGGCACTGGCTTGGCACGGGCTCACGGCTTCCTTTGGCAATGGCTCTGCTCCAGGATGGCATGCTGCAGAGAATGCAGGTAGATTTTGTGCTCACTCCTGGCATGCAGCTGGACAATAAAGCCTGATCCAGCCCCCCCTCAGCATATGTCCGGCTCTGGCATTGGGGCGGGGCAACTTTGGGAGCAGCCCCAGCCCTGCTCCTGCTCCCGGCTGGGCACCCAGCTGCTGGGACACAGGTGTGTCCTGATGCCACCGTCTACTCCTTTGAGAAGGGGAGGACAGAGTGCATCAGGGAGTTTGGTGTGGCTTACATGCGGCAAGGAGAAGGTGCAGCCCCAAACTGGCTTTCACTTCTAGAACCTTTTGCTATTGCGGGAGCAGCTGCTGGAGCTTTTCAACCGAGCTGCAAGAGTGAAAAGTGTGATGGCATGTCTATCTGAGAAGGAAGGTTCGGTGCCGCAGCCTGTTGTGCACAATTTATATGCTGATAAGAGAAGGGGGTGCTTTTGGAACGTTTTCCTTCCTGACACTTCTGTCTCTGTGAGCTTTAGCTGCTTGGACTCAGGGATACCGAAGGTATGTGAAAGTGACTGGGATGCGAGAATCATGTTGCACAGGGAACAGGGAAGGTCAGCAAATGTTTCCTGTCCTGGCACATCTCTCAGTCTGAACTGCAGCTGCAGATGCTTCACTTCCGCCAAGGACTCTGCCACCTTGAGAGAAGGATGCGCTCTATGGAGTTGAGAAAGAAAGTGCGTCTCACTAGCTTCTTTCCTCTACTTCATAGACAGCAAAGGGGCTATGAAAGGCAGCACTGGCTTTTTGTTCTAGGACTTCTTCTTTACAAGCAGCTGCTGGATGTTTGGAAGGGGGTTTGGGATATGCAAAAATGAGAGGCTAAGATGGTAAGAGGGTAAGATGGAAGTCATCTGGCAAAAGCAGAGCTCACAAAAGGGCCAGCTGAGAAAGCTCTTGCTGCCTACAACTTCAACTGCACCCCTCAAAGCAGCAGCACACACGCTGCTCTCGGCACTTTCCTTCTCAGCTCTACGCACCATCCTAAGCCTTGCCTCTCCCACACTCAGGATCCAAAGACAACGGCACCAGGGACTGCTCACACACTAAAGGCACCAGGACAAAAGGCTCACCAGCTTGGCCTTTGCATTCCCGCTGACAGCTCCACAGCTTGAACCCAGAGAACTGCCTGCTGCCAACAGCCTTTCCAATCACTCTGAGCACCTCATGACAAGGAGTGTGGGGAATGAATCTCCAGCAGCCTCCTGCCCCAGGCTGTCCCCCGGGAGCAGCCCTGCTCCAGGCCGTGACTGCCACCTGCACAGCCAAAGGACCCAGAGCCGGTGTTACACACCACGGCTGTGCCTGGCACAGAACACCAGTGGCCACACAAGTGGCCATGGCACTGTCCACACACAGTCCCTGCTGCTGCTCCCCCAGCCGCTGGCACCAACTCCCAGCCACCCACTCCTAAAGCCACGGGGCCCACTGGGACACTGCGGGGGCTCGTGGAAGCCAGCGGCCATTGTGACACAGCGGGGCTGCACAGAGCCCACGGTGCTTTGTGACCCGTGGCTCCCAGGAGAGCCTTTGTGATGCTGGGGAACTACAAGGAAGCCTGGCTCCTCTGTGACACCACCACAGAAGCTCAGGGGAGCCCTGGAGACCGTGCTGATGCTATTGAACCTGATGCAACCCTGCCTCCTCTGTGACACCACAGAAGCTCTTGGAGCCCTGGAGACCGTGCTGATGCTATGGAACTTGATGCAACCCTGCCTCCTCTGTGACACCACAGAACCTCTGGGAGCCCTGGAGACCGTGCTGATGCTATGGAACCTGATGCAACCCTGCCTCCACTGTGACACCACAGAAGCTCAGGGAGCCCTGGAGACTGTGGTGATGCTATGGAACCTGATGCAACCCTGCCTCCACTGTGACACCACAGAAGCTCAGGGAGCCCTGGAGACTGTGGTGATGCTATGGAACCTGATGCAACCCTGCCTCCACTGTGACACCACAGAACCTCTGGGAGCCCTGGAGACCGTGCTGATGCTATGGAACCTGATGCAACCCTGCCTCCACTGTGACACCACAGAAGCTCGGGGAGCTCTGCAGACCGTGGGGATGCTGGCGAAGCTGACGGAACCCTGGGCACCACAGTGACGCTATGGAACCTGGTGGAACCGAGGGGCCACAGTGACACTGTGGGGCCTTTTGGAAGCAACAGGACCCTGGTGGGAAGCCACGGGATGATTAATCCTGCACGAACCTGCTCCAGGTGGGCTCCTCTCTCCCGGCTTCCACAGGTGCTGCTAGGATCCCACTCCGGCACTGGCTTGGCACGGGCTCACGGCTTCCTTTGGCAATGGCTCTGCTCCAGGATGGCATGCTGCAGAGAATGCAGGTAGATTTTGTGCTCACTCCTGGCATGCAGCTGGACAATAAAGCCTGATCCAGCCCCCCCTCAGCATATGTCCGGCTCTGGCATTGGGGCGGGGCAACTTTGGGAGCAGCCCCAGCCCTGCTCCTGCTCCCGGCTGGGCACCCAGCTGCTGGGACACAGGTGTGTCCTGATGCCACCGTCTACTCCTTTGAGAAGGGGAGGACAGAGTGCATCAGGGAGTTTGGTGTGGCTTACATGCGGCAAGGAGAAGGTGCAGCCCCAAACTGGCTTTCACTTCTAGAACCTTTTGCTATTGCGGGAGCAGCTGCTGGAGCTTTTCAACCGAGCTGCAAGAGTGAAAAGTGTGATGGCATGTCTATCTGAGAAGGAAGGTTCGGTGCCGCAGCCTGTTGTGCACAATTTATATGCTGATAAGAGAAGGGGGTGCTTTTGGAACGTTTTCCTTCCTGACACTTCTGTCTCTGTGAGCTTTAGCTGCTTGGACTCAGGGATACCGAAGGTATGTGAAAGTGACTGGGATGCGAGAATCATGTTGCACAGGGAACAGGGAAGGTCAGCAAATGTTTCCTGTCCTGGCACATCTCTCAGTCTGAACTGCAGCTGCAGATGCTTCACTTCCGCCAAGGACTCTGCCACCTTGAGAGAAGGATGCGCTCTATGGAGTTGAGAAAGAAAGTGCGTCTCACTAGCTTCTTTCCTCTACTTCATAGACAGCAAAGGGGCTATGAAAGGCAGCACTGGCTTTTTGTTCTAGGACTTCTTCTTTACAAGCAGCTGCTGGATGTTTGGAAGGGGGTTTGGGATATGCAAAAATGAGAGGCTAAGATGGTAAGAGGGTAAGATGGAAGTCATCTGGCAAAAGCAGAGCTCACAAAAGGGCCAGCTGAGAAAGCTCTTGCTGCCTACAACTTCAACTGCACCCCTCAAAGCAGCAGCACACACGCTGCTCTCGGCACTTTCCTTCTCAGCTCTACGCACCATCCTAAGCCTTGCCTCTCCCACACTCAGGATCCAAAGACAACGGCACCAGGGACTGCTCACACACTAAAGGCACCAGGACAAAAGGCTCACCAGCTTGGCCTTTGCATTCCCGCTGACAGCTCCACAGCTTGAACCCAGAGAACTGCCTGCTGCCAACAGCCTTTCCAATCACTCTGAGCACCTCATGACAAGGAGTGTGGGGAATGAATCTCCAGCAGCCTCCTGCCCCAGGCTGTCCCCCGGGAGCAGCCCTGCTCCAGGCCGTGACTGCCACCTGCACAGCCAAAGGACCCAGAGCCGGTGTTACACACCACGGCTGTGCCTGGCACAGAGACACCAGTGGCCACACAAGTGGCCATGGCACTGTCCACACACAGTCCCTGCTGCTGCTCCCCCAGCCGCTGGCACCAACTCCCAGCCACCCACTCCTAAAGCCACGGGGCCCACTGGGACACTGCGGGGGCTCGTGGAAGCCAGCGGCCATTGTGACACAGCGGGGCTGCACAGAGCCCACGGTGCTTTGTGACCCGTGGCTCCCAGGAGAGCCTTTGTGATGCTGGGGAATTACAAGGAAGCCTGGCTCCTCTGTGACACCACCACAGAAGCTCAGGGGAGCCCTGGAGACCGTGCTGATGCTATTGAACCTGATGCAACCCTGCCTCCTCTGTGACACCACAGAACCTCTGGGAGCCCTGGAGACCGTGGTGATGCTATGGAACCTGATGCAACCCTGCCTCCTCTGTGACACCACAGAACCTCTGGGAGCCCTGGAGACCGTGCTGATGCTATGGAACCTGATGCAACCCTGCCTCCACTGTGACACCACAGAAGCTCAGGGAGCCCTGGAGACTGTGGTGATGCTATGGAACCTGATGCAACCCTGCCTCCACTGTGACACCACAGAACCTCTGGGAGCCCTGGAGACCGTGCTGATGCTATGGAACCTGATGCAACCCTGCCTCCACTGTGACACCACAGAAGCTCGGGGAGCTCTGCAGACCGTGGGGATGCTGGCGAAGCTGACGGAACCCTGGGCACCACAGTGACGCTATGGAACCTGGTGGAACCGAGGGGCCACAGTGACACTGTGGGGCCTTTTGGAAGCAACAGGACCCTGGTGGGAAGCCACGGGATGATTAATCCTGCACGAACCTGCTCCAGGTGGGCTCCTCTCTCCCGGCTTCCACAGGTGCTGCTAGGATCCCACTCCGGCACTGGCTTGGCACGGGCTCACGGCTTCCTTTGGCAATGGCTCTGCTCCAGGATGGCATGCTGCAGAGAATGCAGGTAGATTTTGTGCTCACTCCTGGCATGCAGCTGGACAATAAAGCCTGATCCAGCCCCCCCTCAGCATATGTCCGGCTCTGGCATTGGGGCGGGGCAACTTTGGGAGCAGCCCCAGCCCTGCTCCTGCTCCCGGCTGGGCACCCAGCTGCTGGGACACAGGTGTGTCCTGATGCCACCGTCTACTCCTTTGAGAAGGGGAGGACAGAGTGCATCAGGGAGTTTGGTGTGGCTTACATGCGGCAAGGAGAAGGTGCAGCCCCAAACTGGCTTTCACTTCTAGAACCTTTTGCTATTGCGGGAGCAGCTGCTGGAGCTTTTCAACCGAGCTGCAAGAGTGAAAAGTGTGATGGCATGTCTATCTGAGAAGGAAGGTTCGGTGCCGCAGCCTGTTGTGCACAATTTATATGCTGATAAGAGAAGGGGGTGCTTTTGCAACGTTTTCCTTCCTGACACTTCTGTCTCTGTGAGCTTTAGCTGCTTGGACTCAGGGATACCGAAGGTATGTGAAAGTGACTGGGATGCGAGAATCATGTTGCACAGGGAACAGGGAAGGTCAGCAAATGTTTCCTGTCCTGGCACATCTCTCAGTCTGAACTGCAGCTGCAGATGCTTCACTTCCGCCAAGGACTCTGCCACCTTGAGAGAAGGATGCGCTCTATGGAGTTGAGAAAGAAAGTGCGTCTCACTAGCTTCTTTCCTCTACTTCATAGACAGCAAAGGGGCTATGAAAGGCAGCACTGGCTTTTTGTTCTAGGACTTCTTCTTTACAAGCAGCTGCTGGATGTTTGGAAGGGGGTTTGGGATATGCAAAAATGAGAGGCTAAGATGGTAAGAGGGTAAGATGGAAGTCATCTGGCAAAAGCAGAGCTCACAAAAGGGCCAGCTGAGAAAGCTCTTGCTGCCTACAACTTCAACTGCACCCCTCAAAGCAGCAGCACACACGCTGCTCTCGGCACTTTCCTTCTCAGCTCTACGCACCATCCTAAGCCTTGCCTCTCCCACACTCAGGATCCAAAGACAACGGCACCAGGGACTGCTCACACACTAAAGGCACCAGGACAAAAGGCTCACCAGCTTGGCCTTTGCATTCCCGCTGACAGCTCCACAGCTTGAACCCAGAGAACTGCCTGCTGCCAACAGCCTTTCCAATCACTCCGAGCACCTCATGACAAGGAGTGTGGGGAATGAATCTCCAGCAGCCTCCTGCCCCAGGCTGTCCCCCGGGAGCAGCCCTGCTCCAGGCCGTGACTGCCACCTGCACAGCCAAAGGACCCAGAGCCGGTGTTACACACCACGGCTGTGCCTGGCACAGAGACACCAGTGGCCACACAAGGGGCCATGGCACTGTCCACACACAGTCCCTGCTGCTGCTCCCCCAGCCGCTGGCACCAACTCCCAGCCACCCACTCCTAAAGCCACGGGGCCCACTGGGACACTGCGGGGGCTCGTGGAAGCCAGCGGCCATTGTGACACAGCGGGGCTGCACAGAGCCCACGGTGCTTTGTGACCCGTGGCTCCCAGGAGAGCCTTTGTGATGCTGGGGAACTACAAGGAAGCCTGGCTCCTCTGTGACACCACCACAGAAGCTCAGGGGAGCCCTGGAGACCGTGCTGATGCTATTGAACCTGATGCAACCCTGCCTCCTCTGTGACACCACAGAACCTCTGGGAGCCCTGGAGACCGTGGTGATGCTATGGAACCTGATGCAACCCTGCCTCCTCTGTGACACCACAGAACCTCTGGGAGCCCTGGAGACCGTGCTGATGCTATGGAACCTGATGCAACCCTGCCTCCACTGTGACACCACAGAACCTCTGGGAGCCCTGGAGACTGTGGTGATGCTATGGAACCTGATGCAACCCTGCCTCCACTGTGACACCACAGAACCTCTGGGAGCCCTGGAGACCGTGCTGATGCTATGGAACCTGATGCAACCCTGCCTCCACTGTGACACCACAGAAGCTCGGGGAGCTCTGCAGACCGTGGGGATGCTGGCGGAGCTGACGGAACCCTGGGCACCACAGTGACGCTATGGAACCTGGTGGAACCGAGGGGCCACAGTGACACTGTGGGGCCTTTTGGAAGCAACAGGACCCTGGTGGGAAGCCACGGGATGATTAATCCTGCACGAACCTGCTCCAGGTGGGCTCCTCTCTCCCGGCTTCCACAGGTGCTGCTAGGATCCCACTCCGGCACTGGCTTGGCACGGGCTCACGGCTTCCTTTGGCAATGGCTCTGCTCCAGGATGGCATGCTGCAGAGAATGCAGGTAGATTTTGTGCTCACTCCTGGCATGCAGCTGGACAATAAAGCCTGATCCAGCCCCCCCTCAGCATATGTCCGGCTCTGGCATTGGGGCGGGGCAACTTTGGGAGCAGCCCCAGCCATGCTCCTGCTCCCGGCTGGGCACCCAGCTGCTGGGACACAGGTGTGTCCTGATGCCACCGTCTACTCCTTTGAGAAGGGGAGGACAGAGTGCATCAGGGAGTTTGGTGTGGCTTACATGCGGCAAGGAGAAGGTGCAGCCCCGAACTGGCTTTCACTTCTAGAACCTTTTGCTATTGCAGGAGCAGCTGGTGGAGCTTTTCAACCGAGCTGCAAGAGTGAAAAGTGTGATGGCATGTCTATCTGAGAAGGAAGGTTCGGTGCCGCAGCCTGTTGTGCACAATTTATATGCTGATAAGAGAAGGGGGTCTTTTGGAACGTTTTCCTTCCTGACACTTCTGTCTCTGTGAGCTTTAGCTGCTTGGACTCAGGGGTACCGAAGGTGTGTGAAAGTGACTGGGATGCGAGAATCATGTTGCACAGGGAACAGGGAAGGTCAGCAAATGTTTCCTGTCCTGGAACATCTCTCAGTCTGAACTGCAGCTGCAGATGCTTCACTTCCGCCAAGGACTCTGCCACCTTGAGAGAAGGATGCGCTCTATGGAGTTGAGAAAGAAAGTGCGTCTCACTAGCTTCTTTCCTCTACTTCATAGACAGCAAAGGGGCTATGAAAGGCAGCACTGGCTTTTTGTTCTAGGACTTCTTCTTTACAAGCAGCTGCTGGATGTTTGGAAGGGGGTTTGGGATATGCAAAAATGAGAGGCTAAGATGGTAAGAGGGTAAGATGGAAGTCATCTGGCAAAAGCAGAGCTCACAAAAGGGCCAGCTGAGAAAGCTCTTGCTGCCTACAACTTCAACTGCACCCCTCAAAGCAGCAGCACACACGCTGCTCTCAGCACTTTCCTTCTCAGCTCTACGCACCATCCTAAGCCTTGCCTCTCCCACACTCAGGATCCAAAGACAACGGCACCAGGGACTGCTCACACACTAAAGGCACCAGGACAAAAGGCTCACCAGCTTGGCCTTTGCATTCCCGCTGACAGCTCCACAGCTTGAACCCAGAGAACTGCCTGCTGCCAACAGCCTTTCCAATCACTCTGAGCACCTCATGACAAGGAGTGTGGGGAATGAATCTCCAGCAGCCTCCTGCCCCAGGCTGTCCCCCGGGAGCAGCCCTGCTCCAGGCCGTGACTGCCACCTGCACAGCCAAAGGACCCAGAGCCGGTGTTACACAACCACGGCTGTGCCTGGCACAGAGACACCAGTGGCCACACAAGTGGCCATGGCACTGTCCACACACAGTCCCTGCTGCTGCTCCCCCAGCCGCTGGCACCAACTCCCAGCCACCCACTCCTAAAGCCACGGGGCCCACTGGGACACTGCGGGGGCTCGTGGAAGCCAGCGGCCATTGTGACACAGCGGGGCTGCACAGAGCCCACGGTGCTTTGTGACCCGTGGCTCCCAGGAGAGCCTTTGTGATGCTGGGGAACTACAAGGAAGCCTGGCTCCTCTGTGACACCACCACAGAAGCTCAGGGGAGCCCTGGAGACCGTGCTGATGCTATTGAACCTGATGCAACCCTGCCTCCTCTGTGACACCACAGAAGCTCTTGGAGCCCTGGAGACCGTGCTGATGCTATGGAACCTGATGCAACCCTGCCTCCTCTGTGACACCACAGAACCTCTGGGAGCCCTGGAGACCGTGCTGATGCTATGGAACCTGATGCAACCCTGCCTCCACTGTGACACCACAGAACCTCTGGGAGCCCTGGAGACTGTGGTGATGCTATGGAACCTGATGCAACCCTGCCTCCACTGTGACACCACAGAACCTCTGGGAGCCCTGGAGACCGTGCTGATGCTATGGAACCTGATGCAACCCTGCCTCCACTGTGACACCACAGAAGCTCGGGGAGCTCTGCAGACCGTGGGGATGCTGGCGAAGCTGACGGAACCCTGGGCACCACAGTGACGCTATGGAACCTGGTGGAACCGAGGGGCCACAGTGACACTGTGGGGCCTTTTGGAAGCAACAGGACCCTGGTGGGAAGCCACGGGATGATTAATCCTGCACGAACCTGCTCCAGGTGGGCTCCTCTCTCCCGGCTTCCACAGGTGCTGCTAGGATCCCACTCCGGCACTGGCTTGGCACGGGCTCACGGCTTCCTTTGGCAATGGCTCTGCTCCAGGATGGCATGCTGCAGAGAATGCAGGTAGATTTTGTGCTCACTCCTGGCATGCAGCTGGACAATAAAGCCTGATCCAGCCCCCCCTCAGCATATGTCCGGCTCTGGCATTGGGGCGGGGCAACTTTGGGAGCAGCCCCAGCCCTGCTCCTGCTCCCGGCTGGGCACCCAGCTGCTGGGACACAGGTGTGTCCTGATGCCACCGTCTACTCCTTTGAGAAGGGGAGGACAGAGTGCATCAGGGAGTTTGGTGTGGCTTACATGCGGCAAGGAGAAGGTGCAGCCCCAAACTGGCTTTCACTTCTAGAACCTTTTGCTATTGCGGGAGCAGCTGCTGGAGCTTTTCAACCGAGCTGCAAGAGTGAAAAGTGTGATGGCATGTCTATCTGAGAAGGAAGGTTCGGTGCCGCAGCCTGTTGTGCACAATTTATATGCTGATAAGAGAAGGGGGTGCTTTTGGAACGTTTTCCTTCCTGACACTTCTGTCTCTGTGAGCTTTAGCTGCTTGGACTCAGGGATACCGAAGGTATGTGAAAGTGACTGGGATGCGAGAATCATGTTGCACAGGGAACAGGGAAGGTCAGCAAATGTTTCCTGTCCTGGCACATCTCTCAGTCTGAACTGCAGCTGCAGATGCTTCACTTCCGCCAAGGACTCTGCCACCTTGAGAGAAGGATGCGCTCTATGGAGTTGAGAAAGAAAGTGCGTCTCACTAGCTTCTTTCCTCTACTTCATAGACAGCAAAGGGGCTATGAAAGGCAGCACTGGCTTTTTGTTCTAGGACTTCTTCTTTACAAGCAGCTGCTGGATGTTTGGAAGGGGGTTTGGGATATGCAAAAATGAGAGGCTAAGATGGTAAGAGGGTAAGATGGAAGTCATCTGGCAAAAGCAGAGCTCACAAAAGGGCCAGCTGAGAAAGCTCTTGCTGCCTACAACTTCAACTGCACCCCTCAAAGCAGCAGCACACACGCTGCTCTCGGCACTTTCCTTCTCAGCTCTACGCACCATCCTAAGCCTTGCCTCTCCCACACTCAGGATCCAAAGACAACGGCACCAGGGACTGCTCACACACTAAAGGCACCAGGACAAAAGGCTCACCAGCTTGGCCTTTGCATTCCCGCTGACAGCTCCACAGCTTGAACCCAGAGAACTGCCTGCTGCCAACAGCCTTTCCAATCACTCTGAGCACCTCATGACAAGGAGTGTGGGGAATGAATCTCCAGCAGCCTCCTGCCCCAGGCTGTCCCCCGGGAGCAGCCCTGCTCCAGGCCGTGACTGCCACCTGCACAGCCAAAGGACCCAGAGCCGGTGTTACACACCACGGCTGTGCCTGGCACAGAACACCAGTGGCCACACAAGTGGCCATGGCACTGTCCACACACAGTCCCTGCTGCTGCTCCCCCAGCCGCTGGCACCAACTCCCAGCCACCCACTCCTAAAGCCACGGGGCCCACTGGGACACTGCGGGGGCTCGTGGAAGCCAGCGGCCATTGTGACACAGCGGGGCTGCACAGAGCCCACGGTGCTTTGTGACCCGTGGCTCCCAGGAGAGCCTTTGTGATGCTGGGGAACTACAAGGAAGCCTGGCTCCTCTGTGACACCACCACAGAAGCTCAGGGGAGCCCTGGAGACCGTGCTGATGCTATGGAACCTGATGCAACCCTGCCTCCTCTGGGACACCACAGAAGCTCTTGGAGCCCTGGAGACCGTGCTGATGCTATGGAACCTGATGCAACCCTGCCTCCTCTGTGACACCACAGAACCTCTGGGAGCCCTGGAGACCGTGCTGATGCTATGGAACCTGATGCAACCCTGCCTCCACTGTGACACCACAGAAGCTCAGGGAGCCCTGGAGACTGTGGTGATGCTATGGAACCTGATGCAACCCTGCCTCCACTGTGACACCACAGAACCTCTGGGAGCCCTGGAGACCGTGCTGATGCTATGGAACCTGATGCAACCCTGCCTCCACTGTGACACCACAGAAGCTCGGGGAGCTCTGCAGACCGTGGGGATGCTGGCGAAGCTGACGGAACCCTGGGCACCACAGTGACGCTCTGGAACCTGGTGGAACCGAGGGGCCACAGTGACACTGTGGGGCCTTTTGGAAGCAACAGGACCCTGGTGGGAAGCCACGGGATGATTAATCCTGCACGAACCTGCTCCAGGTGGGCTCCTCTCTCCCGGCTTCCACAGGTGCTGCTAGGATCCCACTCCGGCACTGGCTTGGCACGGGCTCACGGCTTCCTTTGGCAATGGCTCTGCTCCAGGATGGCATGCTGCAGAGAATGCAGGTAGATTTTGTGCTCACTCCTGGCATGCAGCTGGACAATAAAGCCTGATCCAGCCCCCCCTCAGCATATGTCCGGCTCTGGCATTGGGGCGGGGCAACTTTGGGAGCAGCCCCAGCCCTGCTCCTGCTCCCGGCTGGGCACCCAGCTGCTGGGACACAGGTGTGTCCTGATGCCACCGTCTACTCCTTTGAGAAGGGGAGGACAGAGTGCATCAGGGAGTTTGGTGTGGCTTACATGCGGCAAGGAGAAGGTGCAGCCCCAAACTGGCTTTCACTTCTAGAACCTTTTGCTATTGCGGGAGCAGCTGCTGGAGCTTTTCAACCGAGCTGCAAGAGTGAAAAGTGTGATGGCATGTCTATCTGAGAAGGAAGGTTCGGTGCCGCAGCCTGTTGTGCACAATTTATATGCTGATAAGAGAAGGGGGTGCTTTTGGAACGTTTTCCTTCCTGACACTTCTGTCTCTGTGAGCTTTAGCTGCTTGGACTCAGGGATACCGAAGGTATGTGAAAGTGACTGGGATGCGAGAATCATGTTGCACAGGGAACAGGGAAGGTCAGCAAATGTTTCCTGTCCTGGCACATCTCTCAGTCTGAACTGCAGCTGCAGATGCTTCACTTCCGCCAAGGACTCTGCCACCTTGAGAGAAGGATGCGCTCTATGGAGTTGAGAAAGAAAGTGCGTCTCACTAGCTTCTTTCCTCTACTTCATAGACAGCAAAGGGGCTATGAAAGGCAGCACTGGCTTTTTGTTCTAGGACTTCTTCTTTACAAGCAGCTGCTGGATGTTTGGAAGGGGGTTTGGGATATGCAAAAATGAGAGGCTAAGATGGTAAGAGGGTAAGATGGAAGTCATCTGGCAAAAGCAGAGCTCACAAAAGGGCCAGCTGAGAAAGCTCTTGCTGCCTACAACTTCAACTGCACCCCTCAAAGCAGCAGCACACACGCTGCTCTCGGCACTTTCCTTCTCAGCTCTACGCACCATCCTAAGCCTTGCCTCTCCCACACTCAGGATCCAAAGACAACGGCACCAGGGACTGCTCACACACTAAAGGCACCAGGACAAAAGGCTCACCAGCTTGGCCGTTGCATTCCCGCTGACAGCTCCACAGCTTGAACCCAGAGAACTGCCTGCTGCCAACAGCCTTTCCAATCACTCTGAGCACCTCATGACAAGGAGTGTGGGGAATGAATCTCCAGCAGCCTCCTGCCCCAGGCTGTCCCCCGGGAGCAGCCCTGCTCCAGGCCGTGACTGCCACCTGCACAGCCAAAGGACCCAGAGCCGGTGTTACACACCACGGCTGTGCCTGGCACAGAGACACCAGTGGCCACACAAGTGGCCATGGCACTGTCCACACACAGTCCCTGCTGCTGCTCCCCCAGCCGCTGGCACCAACTCCCAGCCACCCACTCCTAAAGCCACGGGGCCCACTGGGACACTGCGGGGGCTCGTGGAAGCCAGCGGCCATTGTGACACAGCGGGGCTGCACAGAGCCCACGGTGCTTTGTGACCCGTGGCTCCCAGGAGAGCCTTTGTGATGCTGGGGAACTACAAGGAAGCCTGGCTCCTCTGTGACACCACCACAGAAGCTCAGGGGAGCCCTGGAGACCGTGCTGATGCTATTGAACCTGATGCAACCCTGCCTCCTCTGTGACACCACAGAAGCTCAGGGAGCCCTGGAGACCGTGGTGATGCTATGGAACCTGATGCAACCCTGCCTCCTCTGTGACACCACAGAACCTCTGGGAGCCCTGGAGACCGTGCTGATGCTATGGAACCTGATGCAACCCTGCCTCCACTGTGACACCACAGAAGCTCAGGGAGCCCTGGAGACTGTGGTGATGCTATGGAACCTGATGCAACCCTGCCTCCACTGTGACACCACAGAACCTCTGGGAGCCCTGGAGACCGTGCTGATGCTATGGAACCTGATGCAACCCTGCCTCCACTGTGACACCACAGAAGCTCGGGGAGCTCTGCAGACCGTGGGGATGCTGGCGAAGCTGACGGAACCCTGGGCACCACAGTGACGCTATGGAACCTGGTGGAACCGAGGGGCCACAGTGACACTGTGGGGCCTTTTGGAAGCAACAGGACCCTGGTGGGAAGCCACGGGATGATTAATCCTGCACGAACCTGCTCCAGGTGGGCTCCTCTCTCCCGGCTTCCACAGGTGCTGCTAGGATCCCACTCCGGCACTGGCTTGGCACGGGCTCACGGCTTCCTTTGGCAATGGCTCTGCTCCAGGATGGCATGCTGCAGAGAATGCAGGTAGATTTTGTGCTCACTCCTGGCATGCAGCTGGACAATAAAGCCTGATCCAGCCCCCCCTCAGCATATGTCCGGCTCTGGCATTGGGGCGGGGCAACTTTGGGAGCAGCCCCAGCCCTGCTCCTGCTCCCGGCTGGGCACCCAGCTGCTGGGACACAGGTGTGTCCTGATGCCACCGTCTACTCCTTTGAGAAGGGGAGGACAGAGTGCATCAGGGAGTTTGGTGTGGCTTACATGCGGCAAGGAGAAGGTGCAGCCCCAAACTGGCTTTCACTTCTAGAACCTTTTGCTATTGCGGGAGCAGCTGCTGGAGCTTTTCAACCGAGCTGCAAGAGTGAAAAGTGTGATGGCATGTCTATCTGAGAAGGAAGGTTCGGTGCCGCAGCCTGTTGTGCACAATTTATATGCTGATAAGAGAAGGGGGTGCTTTTGGAACGTTTTCCTTCCTGACACTTCTGTCTCTGTGAGCTTTAGCTGCTTGGACTCAGGGATACCGAAGGTATGTGAAAGTGACTGGGATGCGAGAATCATGTTGCACAGGGAACAGGGAAGGTCAGCAAATGTTTCCTGTCCTGGCACATCTCTCAGTCTGAACTGCAGCTGCAGATGCTTCACTTCCGCCAAGGACTCTGCCACCTTGAGAGAAGGATGCGCTCTATGGAGTTGAGAAAGAAAGTGCGTCTCACTAGCTTCTTTCCTCTACTTCATAGACAGCAAAGGGGCTATGAAAGGCAGCACTGGCTTTTTGTTCTAGGACTTCTTCTTTACAAGCAGCTGCTGGATGTTTGGAAGGGGGTTTGGGATATGCAAAAATGAGAGGCTAAGATGGTAAGAGGGTAAGATGGAAGTCATCTGGCAAAAGCAGAGCTCACAAAAGGGCCAGCTGAGAAAGCTCTTGCTGCCTACAACTTCAACTGCACCCCTCAAAGCAGCAGCACACACGCTGCTCTCGGCACTTTCCTTCTCAGCTCTACGCACCATCCTAAGCCTTGCCTCTCCCACACTCAGGATCCAAAGACAACGGCACCAGGGACTGCTCACACACTAAAGGCACCAGGACAAAAGGCTCACCAGCTTGGCCTTTGCATTCCCGCTGACAGCTCCACAGCTTGAACCCAGAGAACTGCCTGCTGCCAACAGCCTTTCCAATCACTCTGAGCACCTCATGACAAGGAGTGTGGGGAATGAATCTCCAGCAGCCTCCTGCCCCAGGCTGTCCCCCGGGAGCAGCCCTGCTCCAGGCCGTGACTGCCACCTGCACAGCCAAAGGACCCAGAGCCGGTGTTACACACCACGGCTGTGCCTGGCACAGAGACACCAGTGGCCACACAAGTGGCCATGGCACTGTCCACACACAGTCCCTGCTGCTGCTCCCCCAGCCGCTGGCACCAACTCCCAGCCACCCACTCCTAAAGCCACGGGGCCCACTGGGACACTGCGGGGGCTCGTGGAAGCCAGCGGCCATTGTGACACAGCGGGGCTGCACAGAGCCCACGGTGCTTTGTGACCCGTGGCTCCCAGGAGAGCCTTTGTGATGCTGGGGAACTACAAGGAAGCCTGGCTCCTCTGTGACACCACCACAGAAGCTCAGGGGAGCCCTGGAGACCGTGCTGATGCTATTGAACCTGATGCAACCCTGCCTCCTCTGTGACACCACAGAAGCTCTTGGAGCCCTGGAGACCGTGCTGATGCTATGGAACCTGATGCAACCCTGCCTCCTCTGTGACACCACAGAACCTCTGGGAGCCCTGGAGACCGTGCTGATGCTATGGAACCTGATGCAACCCTGCCTCCACTGTGACACCACAGAAGCTCAGGGAGCCCTGGAGACTGTGGTGATGCTATGGAACCTGATGCAACCCTGCCTCCACTGTGACACCACAGAACCTCTGGGAGCCCTGGAGACCGTGCTGATGCTATGGAACCTGATGCAACCCTGCCTCCACTGTGACACCACAGAAGCTCGGGGAGCTCTGCAGACCGTGGGGATGCTGGCGAAGCTGACGGAACCCTGGGCACCACAGTGACGCTATGGAACCTGGTGGAACCGAGGGGCCACAGTGACACTGTGGGGCCTTTTGGAAGCAACAGGACCCTGGTGGGAAGCCACGGGATGATTAATCCTGCACGAACCTGCTCCAGGTGGGCTCCTCTCTCCCGGCTTCCACAGGTGCTGCTAGGATCCCACTCCGGCACTGGCTTGGCACGGGCTCACGGCTTCCTTTGGCAATGGCTCTGCTCCAGGATGGCATGCTGCAGAGAATGCAGGTAGATTTTGTGCTCACTCCTGGCATGCAGCTGGACAATAAAGCCTGATCCAGCCCCCCCTCAGCATATGTCCGGCTCTGGCATTGGGGCGGGGCAACTTTGGGAGCAGCCCCAGCCCTGCTCCTGCTCCCGGCTGGGCACCCAGCTGCTGGGACACAGGTGTGTCCTGATGCCACCGTCTACTCCTTTGAGAAGGGGAGGACAGAGTGCATCAGGGAGTTTGGTGTGGCTTACATGCGGCAAGGAGAAGGTGCAGCCCCAAACTGGCTTTCACTTCTAGAACCTTTTGCTATTGCGGGAGCAGCTGCTGGAGCTTTTCAACCGAGCTGCAAGAGTGAAAAGTGTGATGGCATGTCTATCTGAGAAGGAAGGTTCGGTGCCGCAGCCTGTTGTGCACAATTTATATGCTGATAAGAGAAGGGGGTGCTTTTGCAACGTTTTCCTTCCTGACACTTCTGTCTCTGTGAGCTTTAGCTGCTTGGACTCAGGGATACCGAAGGTATGTGAAAGTGACTGGGATGCGAGAATCATGTTGCACAGGGAACAGGGAAGGTCAGCAAATGTTTCCTGTCCTGGCACATCTCTCAGTCTGAACTGCAGCTGCAGATGCTTCACTTCCGCCAAGGACTCTGCCACCTTGAGAGAAGGATGCGCTCTATGGAGTTGAGAAAGAAAGTGCGTCTCACTAGCTTCTTTCCTCTACTTCATAGACAGCAAAGGGGCTATGAAAGGCAGCACTGGCTTTTTGTTCTAGGACTTCTTCTTTACAAGCAGCTGCTGGATGTTTGGAAGGGGGTTTGGGATATGCAAAAATGAGAGGCTAAGATGGTAAGAGGGTAAGATGGAAGTCATCTGGCAAAAGCAGAGCTCACAAAAGGGCCAGCTGAGAAAGCTCTTGCTGCCTACAACTTCAACTGCACCCCTCAAAGCAGCAGCACACACGCTGCTCTCGGCACTTTCCTTCTCAGCTCTACGCACCATCCTAAGCCTTGCCTCTCCCACACTCAGGATCCAAAGACAACGGCACCAGGGACTGCTCACACACTAAAGGCACCAGGACAAAAGGCTCACCAGCTTGGCCTTTGCATTCCCGCTGACAGCTCCACAGCTTGAACCCAGAGAACTGCCTGCTGCCAACAGCCTTTCCAATCACTCCGAGCACCTCATGACAAGGAGTGTGGGGAATGAATCTCCAGCAGCCTCCTGCCCCAGGCTGTCCCCCGGGAGCAGCCCTGCTCCAGGCCGTGACTGCCACCTGCACAGCCAAAGGACCCAGAGCCGGTGTTACACACCACGGCTGTGCCTGGCACAGAGACACCAGTGGCCACACAAGGGGCCATGGCACTGTCCACACACAGTCCCTGCTGCTGCTCCCCCAGCCGCTGGCACCAACTCCCAGCCACCCACTCCTAAAGCCACGGGGCCCACTGGGACACTGCGGGGGCTCGTGGAAGCCAGCGGCCATTGTGACACAGCGGGGCTGCACAGAGCCCACGGTGCTTTGTGACCCGTGGCTCCCAGGAGAGCCTTTGTGATGCTGGGGAACTACAAGGAAGCCTGGCTCCTCTGTGACACCACCACAGAAGCTCAGGGGAGCCCTGGAGACCGTGCTGATGCTATTGAACCTGATGCAACCCTGCCTCCTCTGTGACACCACAGAACCTCTGGGAGCCCTGGAGACCGTGGTGATGCTATGGAACCTGATGCAACCCTGCCTCCTCTGTGACACCACAGAACCTCTGGGAGCCCTGGAGACCGTGCTGATGCTATGGAACCTGATGCAACCCTGCCTCCACTGTGACACCACAGAACCTCTGGGAGCCCTGGAGACTGTGGTGATGCTATGGAACCTGATGCAACCCTGCCTCCACTGTGACACCACAGAACCTCTGGGAGCCCTGGAGACCGTGCTGATGCTATGGAACCTGATGCAACCCTGCCTCCACTGTGACACCACAGAAGCTCGGGGAGCTCTGCAGACCGTGGGGATGCTGGCGGAGCTGACGGAACCCTGGGCACCACAGTGACGCTATGGAACCTGGTGGAACCGAGGGGCCACAGTGACACTGTGGGGCCTTTTGGAAGCAACAGGACCCTGGTGGGAAGCCACGGGATGATTAATCCTGCACGAACCTGCTCCAGGTGGGCTCCTCTCTCCCGGCTTCCACAGGTGCTGCTAGGATCCCACTCCGGCACTGGCTTGGCACGGGCTCACGGCTTCCTTTGGCAATGGCTCTGCTCCAGGATGGCATGCTGCAGAGAATGCAGGTAGATTTTGTGCTCACTCCTGGCATGCAGCTGGACAATAAAGCCTGATCCAGCCCCCCCTCAGCATATGTCCGGCTCTGGCATTGGGGCGGGGCAACTTTGGGAGCAGCCCCAGCCCTGCTCCTGCTCCCGGCTGGGCACCCAGCTGCTGGGACACAGGTGTGTCCTGATGCCACCGTCTACTCCTTTGAGAAGGGGAGGACAGAGTGCATCAGGGAGTTTGGTGTGGCTTACATGCGGCAAGGAGAAGGTGCAGCCCCAAACTGGCTTTCACTTCTAGAACCTTTTGCTATTGCGGGAGCAGCTGCTGGAGCTTTTCAACCGAGCTGCAAGAGTGAAAAGTGTGATGGCATGTCTATCTGAGAAGGAAGGTTCGGTGCCGCAGCCTGTTGTGCACAATTTATATGCTGATAAGAGAAGGGGGTGCTTTTGGAACGTTTTCCTTCCTGACACTTCTGTCTCTGTGAGCTTTAGCTGCTTGGACTCAGGGATACCGAAGGTATGTGAAAGTGACTGGGATGCGAGAATCATGTTGCACAGGGAACAGGGAAGGTCAGCAAATGTTTCCTGTCCTGGCACATCTCTCAGTCTGAACTGCAGCTGCAGATGCTTCACTTCCGCCAAGGACTCTGCCACCTTGAGAGAAGGATGCGCTCTATGGAGTTGAGAAAGAAAGTGCGTCTCACTAGCTTCTTTCCTCTACTTCATAGACAGCAAAGGGGCTATGAAAGGCAGCACTGGCTTTTTGTTCTAGGACTTCTTCTTTACAAGCAGCTGCTGGATGTTTGGAAGGGGGTTTGGGATATGCAAAAATGAGAGGCTAAGATGGTAAGAGGGTAAGATGGAAGTCATCTGGCAAAAGCAGAGCTCACAAAAGGGCCAGCTGAGAAAGCTCTTGCTGCCTACAACTTCAACTGCACCCCTCAAAGCAGCAGCACACACGCTGCTCTCGGCACTTTCCTTCTCAGCTCTACGCACCATCCTAAGCCTTGCCTCTCCCACACTCAGGATCCAAAGACAACGGCACCAGGGACTGCTCACACACTAAAGGCACCAGGACAAAAGGCTCACCAGCTTGGCCTTTGCATTCCCGCTGACAGCTCCACAGCTTGAACCCAGAGAACTGCCTGCTGCCAACAGCCTTTCCAATCACTCTGAGCACCTCATGACAAGGAGTGTGGGGAATGAATCTCCAGCAGCCTCCTGCCCCAGGCTGTCCCCCGGGAGCAGCCCTGCTCCAGGCCGTGACTGCCACCTGCACAGCCAAAGGACCCAGAGCCGGTGTTACACACCACGGCTGTGCCTGGCACAGAACACCAGTGGCCACACAAGTGGCCATGGCACTGTCCACACACAGTCCCTGCTGCTGCTCCCCCAGCCGCTGGCACCAACTCCCAGCCACCCACTCCTAAAGCCACGGGGCCCACTGGGACACTGCGGGGGCTCGTGGAAGCCAGCGGCCATTGTGACACAGCGGGGCTGCACAGAGCCCACGGTGCTTTGTGACCCGTGGCTCCCAGGAGAGCCTTTGTGATGCTGGGGAACTACAAGGAAGCCTGGCTCCTCTGTGACACCACCACAGAAGCTCAGGGGAGCCCTGGAGACCGTGCTGATGCTATGGAACCTGATGCAACCCTGCCTCCTCTGGGACACCACAGAAGCTCTTGGAGCCCTGGAGACCGTGCTGATGCTATGGAACCTGATGCAACCCTGCCTCCTCTGTGACACCACAGAACCTCTGGGAGCCCTGGAGACCGTGCTGATGCTATGGAACCTGATGCAACCCTGCCTCCACTGTGACACCACAGAAGCTCAGGGAGCCCTGGAGACTGTGGTGATGCTATGGAACCTGATGCAACCCTGCCTCCACTGTGACACCACAGAACCTCTGGGAGCCCTGGAGACCGTGCTGATGCTATGGAACCTGATGCAACCCTGCCTCCACTGTGACACCACAGAAGCTCGGGGAGCTCTGCAGACCGTGGGGATGCTGGCGAAGCTGACGGAACCCTGGGCACCACAGTGACGCTCTGGAACCTGGTGGAACCGAGGGGCCACAGTGACACTGTGGGGCCTTTTGGAAGCAACAGGACCCTGGTGGGAAGCCACGGGATGATTAATCCTGCACGAACCTGCTCCAGGTGGGCTCCTCTCTCCCGGCTTCCACAGGTGCTGCTAGGATCCCACTCCGGCACTGGCTTGGCACGGGCTCACGGCTTCCTTTGGCAATGGCTCTGCTCCAGGATGGCATGCTGCAGAGAATGCAGGTAGATTTTGTGCTCACTCCTGGCATGCAGCTGGACAATAAAGCCTGATCCAGCCCCCCCTCAGCATATGTCCGGCTCTGGCATTGGGGCGGGGCAACTTTGGGAGCAGCCCCAGCCCTGCTCCTGCTCCCGGCTGGGCACCCAGCTGCTGGGACACAGGTGTGTCCTGATGCCACCGTCTACTCCTTTGAGAAGGGGAGGACAGAGTGCATCAGGGAGTTTGGTGTGGCTTACATGCGGCAAGGAGAAGGTGCAGCCCCAAACTGGCTTTCACTTCTAGAACCTTTTGCTATTGCGGGAGCAGCTGCTGGAGCTTTTCAACCGAGCTGCAAGAGTGAAAAGTGTGATGGCATGTCTATCTGAGAAGGAAGGTTCGGTGCCGCAGCCTGTTGTGCACAATTTATATGCTGATAAGAGAAGGGGGTGCTTTTGGAACGTTTTCCTTCCTGACACTTCTGTCTCTGTGAGCTTTAGCTGCTTGGACTCAGGGATACCGAAGGTATGTGAAAGTGACTGGGATGCGAGAATCATGTTGCACAGGGAACAGGGAAGGTCAGCAAATGTTTCCTGTCCTGGCACATCTCTCAGTCTGAACTGCAGCTGCAGATGCTTCACTTCCGCCAAGGACTCTGCCACCTTGAGAGAAGGATGCGCTCTATGGAGTTGAGAAAGAAAGTGCGTCTCACTAGCTTCTTTCCTCTACTTCATAGACAGCAAAGGGGCTATGAAAGGCAGCACTGGCTTTTTGTTCTAGGACTTCTTCTTTACAAGCAGCTGCTGGATGTTTGGAAGGGGGTTTGGGATATGCAAAAATGAGAGGCTAAGATGGTAAGAGGGTAAGATGGAAGTCATCTGGCAAAAGCAGAGCTCACAAAAGGGCCAGCTGAGAAAGCTCTTGCTGCCTACAACTTCAACTGCACCCCTCAAAGCAGCAGCACACACGCTGCTCTCGGCACTTTCCTTCTCAGCTCTACGCACCATCCTAAGCCTTGCCTCTCCCACACTCAGGATCCAAAGACAACGGCACCAGGGACTGCTCACACACTAAAGGCACCAGGACAAAAGGCTCACCAGCTTGGCCGTTGCATTCCCGCTGACAGCTCCACAGCTTGAACCCAGAGAACTGCCTGCTGCCAACAGCCTTTCCAATCACTCTGAGCACCTCATGACAAGGAGTGTGGGGAATGAATCTCCAGCAGCCTCCTGCCCCAGGCTGTCCCCCGGGAGCAGCCCTGCTCCAGGCCGTGACTGCCACCTGCACAGCCAAAGGACCCAGAGCCGGTGTTACACACCACGGCTGTGCCTGGCACAGAGACACCAGTGGCCACACAAGTGGCCATGGCACTGTCCACACACAGTCCCTGCTGCTGCTCCCCCAGCCGCTGGCACCAACTCCCAGCCACCCACTCCTAAAGCCACGGGGCCCACTGGGACACTGCGGGGGCTCGTGGAAGCCAGCGGCCATTGTGACACAGCGGGGCTGCACAGAGCCCACGGTGCTTTGTGACCCGTGGCTCCCAGGAGAGCCTTTGTGATGCTGGGGAACTACAAGGAAGCCTGGCTCCTCTGTGACACCACCACAGAAGCTCAGGGGAGCCCTGGAGACCGTGCTGATGCTATTGAACCTGATGCAACCCTGCCTCCTCTGTGACACCACAGAAGCTCAGGGAGCCCTGGAGACCGTGGTGATGCTATGGAACCTGATGCAACCCTGCCTCCTCTGTGACACCACAGAACCTCTGGGAGCCCTGGAGACCGTGCTGATGCTATGGAACCTGATGCAACCCTGCCTCCACTGTGACACCACAGAAGCTCAGGGAGCCCTGGAGACTGTGGTGATGCTATGGAACCTGATGCAACCCTGCCTCCACTGTGACACCACAGAACCTCTGGGAGCCCTGGAGACCGTGCTGATGCTATGGAACCTGATGCAACCCTGCCTCCACTGTGACACCACAGAAGCTCGGGGAGCTCTGCAGACCGTGGGGATGCTGGCGAAGCTGACGGAACCCTGGGCACCACAGTGACGCTATGGAACCTGGTGGAACCGAGGGGCCACAGTGACACTGTGGGGCCTTTTGGAAGCAACAGGACCCTGGTGGGAAGCCACGGGATGATTAATCCTGCACGAACCTGCTCCAGGTGGGCTCCTCTCTCCCGGCTTCCACAGGTGCTGCTAGGATCCCACTCCGGCACTGGCTTGGCACGGGCTCACGGCTTCCTTTGGCAATGGCTCTGCTCCAGGATGGCATGCTGCAGAGAATGCAGGTAGATTTTGTGCTCACTCCTGGCATGCAGCTGGACAATAAAGCCTGATCCAGCCCCCCCTCAGCATATGTCCGGCTCTGGCATTGGGGCGGGGCAACTTTGGGAGCAGCCCCAGCCCTGCTCCTGCTCCCGGCTGGGCACCCAGCTGCTGGGACACAGGTGTGTCCTGATGCCACCGTCTACTCCTTTGAGAAGGGGAGGACAGAGTGCATCAGGGAGTTTGGTGTGGCTTACATGCGGCAAGGAGAAGGTGCAGCCCCAAACTGGCTTTCACTTCTAGAACCTTTTGCTATTGCGGGAGCAGCTGCTGGAGCTTTTCAACCGAGCTGCAAGAGTGAAAAGTGTGATGGCATGTCTATCTGAGAAGGAAGGTTCGGTGCCGCAGCCTGTTGTGCACAATTTATATGCTGATAAGAGAAGGGGGTGCTTTTGGAACGTTTTCCTTCCTGACACTTCTGTCTCTGTGAGCTTTAGCTGCTTGGACTCAGGGATACCGAAGGTATGTGAAAGTGACTGGGATGCGAGAATCATGTTGCACAGGGAACAGGGAAGGTCAGCAAATGTTTCCTGTCCTGGCACATCTCTCAGTCTGAACTGCAGCTGCAGATGCTTCACTTCCGCCAAGGACTCTGCCACCTTGAGAGAAGGATGCGCTCTATGGAGTTGAGAAAGAAAGTGCGTCTCACTAGCTTCTTTCCTCTACTTCATAGACAGCAAAGGGGCTATGAAAGGCAGCACTGGCTTTTTGTTCTAGGACTTCTTCTTTACAAGCAGCTGCTGGATGTTTGGAAGGGGGTTTGGGATATGCAAAAATGAGAGGCTAAGATGGTAAGAGGGTAAGATGGAAGTCATCTGGCAAAAGCAGAGCTCACAAAAGGGCCAGCTGAGAAAGCTCTTGCTGCCTACAACTTCAACTGCACCCCTCAAAGCAGCAGCACACACGCTGCTCTCGGCACTTTCCTTCTCAGCTCTACGCACCATCCTAAGCCTTGCCTCTCCCACACTCAGGATCCAAAGACAACGGCACCAGGGACTGCTCACACACTAAAGGCACCAGGACAAAAGGCTCACCAGCTTGGCCTTTGCATTCCCGCTGACAGCTCCACAGCTTGAACCCAGAGAACTGCCTGCTGCCAACAGCCTTTCCAATCACTCTGAGCACCTCATGACAAGGAGTGTGGGGAATGAATCTCCAGCAGCCTCCTGCCCCAGGCTGTCCCCCGGGAGCAGCCCTGCTCCAGGCCGTGACTGCCACCTGCACAGCCAAAGGACCCAGAGCCGGTGTTACACACCACGGCTGTGCCTGGCACAGAGACACCAGTGGCCACACAAGTGGCCATGGCACTGTCCACACACAGTCCCTGCTGCTGCTCCCCCAGCCGCTGGCACCAACTCCCAGCCACCCACTCCTAAAGCCACGGGGCCCACTGGGACACTGCGGGGGCTCGTGGAAGCCAGCGGCCATTGTGACACAGCGGGGCTGCACAGAGCCCACGGTGCTTTGTGACCCGTGGCTCCCAGGAGAGCCTTTGTGATGCTGGGGAACTACAAGGAAGCCTGGCTCCTCTGTGACACCACCACAGAAGCTCAGGGGAGCCCTGGAGACCGTGCTGATGCTATTGAACCTGATGCAACCCTGCCTCCTCTGTGACACCACAGAAGCTCTTGGAGCCCTGGAGACCGTGCTGATGCTATGGAACCTGATGCAACCCTGCCTCCTCTGTGACACCACAGAACCTCTGGGAGCCCTGGAGACCGTGCTGATGCTATGGAACCTGATGCAACCCTGCCTCCACTGTGACACCACAGAAGCTCAGGGAGCCCTGGAGACTGTGGTGATGCTATGGAACCTGATGCAACCCTGCCTCCACTGTGACACCACAGAACCTCTGGGAGCCCTGGAGACCGTGCTGATGCTATGGAACCTGATGCAACCCTGCCTCCACTGTGACACCACAGAAGCTCGGGGAGCTCTGCAGACCGTGGGGATGCTGGCGAAGCTGACGGAACCCTGGGCACCACAGTGACGCTATGGAACCTGGTGGAACCGAGGGGCCACAGTGACACTGTGGGGCCTTTTGGAAGCAACAGGACCCTGGTGGGAAGCCACGGGATGATTAATCCTGCACGAACCTGCTCCAGGTGGGCTCCTCTCTCCCGGCTTCCACAGGTGCTGCTAGGATCCCACTCCGGCACTGGCTTGGCACGGGCTCACGGCTTCCTTTGGCAATGGCTCTGCTCCAGGATGGCATGCTGCAGAGAATGCAGGTAGATTTTGTGCTCACTCCTGGCATGCAGCTGGACAATAAAGCCTGATCCAGCCCCCCCTCAGCATATGTCCGGCTCTGGCATTGGGGCGGGGCAACTTTGGGAGCAGCCCCAGCCCTGCTCCTGCTCCCGGCTGGGCACCCAGCTGCTGGGACACAGGTGTGTCCTGATGCCACCGTCTACTCCTTTGAGAAGGGGAGGACAGAGTGCATCAGGGAGTTTGGTGTGGCTTACATGCGGCAAGGAGAAGGTGCAGCCCCAAACTGGCTTTCACTTCTAGAACCTTTTGCTATTGCGGGAGCAGCTGCTGGAGCTTTTCAACCGAGCTGCAAGAGTGAAAAGTGTGATGGCATGTCTATCTGAGAAGGAAGGTTCGGTGCCGCAGCCTGTTGTGCACAATTTATATGCTGATAAGAGAAGGGGGTGCTTTTGCAACGTTTTCCTTCCTGACACTTCTGTCTCTGTGAGCTTTAGCTGCTTGGACTCAGGGATACCGAAGGTATGTGAAAGTGACTGGGATGCGAGAATCATGTTGCACAGGGAACAGGGAAGGTCAGCAAATGTTTCCTGTCCTGGCACATCTCTCAGTCTGAACTGCAGCTGCAGATGCTTCACTTCCGCCAAGGACTCTGCCACCTTGAGAGAAGGATGCGCTCTATGGAGTTGAGAAAGAAAGTGCGTCTCACTAGCTTCTTTCCTCTACTTCATAGACAGCAAAGGGGCTATGAAAGGCAGCACTGGCTTTTTGTTCTAGGACTTCTTCTTTACAAGCAGCTGCTGGATGTTTGGAAGGGGGTTTGGGATATGCAAAAATGAGAGGCTAAGATGGTAAGAGGGTAAGATGGAAGTCATCTGGCAAAAGCAGAGCTCACAAAAGGGCCAGCTGAGAAAGCTCTTGCTGCCTACAACTTCAACTGCACCCCTCAAAGCAGCAGCACACACGCTGCTCTCGGCACTTTCCTTCTCAGCTCTACGCACCATCCTAAGCCTTGCCTCTCCCACACTCAGGATCCAAAGACAACGGCACCAGGGACTGCTCACACACTAAAGGCACCAGGACAAAAGGCTCACCAGCTTGGCCTTTGCATTCCCGCTGACAGCTCCACAGCTTGAACCCAGAGAACTGCCTGCTGCCAACAGCCTTTCCAATCACTCCGAGCACCTCATGACAAGGAGTGTGGGGAATGAATCTCCAGCAGCCTCCTGCCCCAGGCTGTCCCCCGGGAGCAGCCCTGCTCCAGGCCGTGACTGCCACCTGCACAGCCAAAGGACCCAGAGCCGGTGTTACACACCACGGCTGTGCCTGGCACAGAGACACCAGTGGCCACACAAGGGGCCATGGCACTGTCCACACACAGTCCCTGCTGCTGCTCCCCCAGCCGCTGGCACCAACTCCCAGCCACCCACTCCTAAAGCCACGGGGCCCACTGGGACACTGCGGGGGCTCGTGGAAGCCAGCGGCCATTGTGACACAGCGGGGCTGCACAGAGCCCACGGTGCTTTGTGACCCGTGGCTCCCAGGAGAGCCTTTGTGATGCTGGGGAACTACAAGGAAGCCTGGCTCCTCTGTGACACCACCACAGAAGCTCAGGGGAGCCCTGGAGACCGTGCTGATGCTATTGAACCTGATGCAACCCTGCCTCCTCTGTGACACCACAGAACCTCTGGGAGCCCTGGAGACCGTGGTGATGCTATGGAACCTGATGCAACCCTGCCTCCTCTGTGACACCACAGAACCTCTGGGAGCCCTGGAGACCGTGCTGATGCTATGGAACCTGATGCAACCCTGCCTCCACTGTGACACCACAGAACCTCTGGGAGCCCTGGAGACTGTGGTGATGCTATGGAACCTGATGCAACCCTGCCTCCACTGTGACACCACAGAACCTCTGGGAGCCCTGGAGACCGTGCTGATGCTATGGAACCTGATGCAACCCTGCCTCCACTGTGACACCACAGAAGCTCGGGGAGCTCTGCAGACCGTGGGGATGCTGGCGGAGCTGACGGAACCCTGGGCACCACAGTGACGCTATGGAACCTGGTGGAACCGAGGGGCCACAGTGACACTGTGGGGCCTTTTGGAAGCAACAGGACCCTGGTGGGAAGCCACGGGATGATTAATCCTGCACGAACCTGCTCCAGGTGGGCTCCTCTCTCCCGGCTTCCACAGGTGCTGCTAGGATCCCACTCCGGCACTGGCTTGGCACGGGCTCACGGCTTCCTTTGGCAATGGCTCTGCTCCAGGATGGCATGCTGCAGAGAATGCAGGTAGATTTTGTGCTCACTCCTGGCATGCAGCTGGACAATAAAGCCTGATCCAGCCCCCCCTCAGCATATGTCCGGCTCTGGCATTGGGGCGGGGCAACTTTGGGAGCAGCCCCAGCCCTGCTCCTGCTCCCGGCTGGGCACCCAGCTGCTGGGACACAGGTGTGTCCTGATGCCACCGTCTACTCCTTTGAGAAGGGGAGGACAGAGTGCATCAGGGAGTTTGGTGTGGCTTACATGCGGCAAGGAGAAGGTGCAGCCCCAAACTGGCTTTCACTTCTAGAACCTTTTGCTCTTGCGGGAGCAGCTGCTGGAGCTTTTCAACCGAGCTGCAAGAGTGAAAAGTGTGATGGCATGTCTATCTGAGAAGGAAGGTTCGGTGCCGCAGCCTGTTGTGCACAATTTATATGCTGATAAGAGAAGGGGGTGCTTTTGCAACGTTTTCCTTCCTGACACTTCTGTCTCTGTGAGCTTTAGCTGCTTGGACTCAGGGATACCGAAGGTATGTGAAAGTGACTGGGATGCGAGAATCATGTTGCACAGGGAACAGGGAAGGTCAGCAAATGTTTCCTGTCCTGGCACATCTCTCAGTCTGAACTGCAGCTGCAGATGCTTCACTTCCGCCAAGGACTCTGCCACCTTGAGAGAAGGATGCGCTCTATGGAGTTGAGAAAGAAAGTGCGTCTCACTAGCTTCTTTCCTCTACTTCATAGACAGCAAAGGGGCTATGAAAGGCAGCACTGGCTTTTTGTTCTAGGACTTCTTCTTTACAAGCAGCTGCTGGATGTTTGGAAGGGGGTTTGGGATATGCAAAAATGAGAGGCTAAGATGGTAAGAGGGTAAGATGGAAGTCATCTGGCAAAAGCAGAGCTCACAAAAGGGCCAGCTGAGAAAGCTCTTGCTGCCTACAACTTCAACTGCACCCCTCAAAGCAGCAGCACACACGCTGCTCTCGGCACTTTCCTTCTCAGCTCTACGCACCATCCTAAGCCTTGCCTCTCCCACACTCAGGATCCAAAGACAACGGCACCAGGGACTGCTCACACACTAAAGGCACCAGGACAAAAGGCTCACCAGCTTGGCCTTTGCATTCCCGCTGACAGCTCCACAGCTTGAACCCAGAGAACTGCCTGCTGCCAACAGCCTTTCCAATCACTCTGAGCACCTCATGACAAGGAGTGTGGGGAATGAATCTCCAGCAGCCTCCTGCCCCAGGCTGTCCCCCGGGAGCAGCCCTGCTCCAGGCCGTGACTGCCACCTGCACAGCCAAAGGACCCAGAGCCGGTGTTACACACCACGGCTGTGCCTGGCACAGAGACACCAGTGGCCACACAAGTGGCCATGGCACTGTCCACACACAGTCCCTGCTGCTGCTCCCCCAGCCGCTGGCACCAACTCCCAGCCACCCACTCCTAAAGCCACGGGGCCCACTGGGACACTGCGGGGGCTCGTGGAAGCCAGCGGCCATTGTGACACAGCGGGGCTGCACAGAGCCCACGGTGCTTTGTGACCCGTGGCTCCCAGGAGAGCCTTTGTGATGCTGGGGAACTACAAGGAAGCCTGGCTCCTCTGTGACACCACCACAGAAGCTCAGGGGAGCCCTGGAGACCGTGCTGATGCTATGGAACCTGATGCAACCCTGCCTCCTCTGTGACACCACAGAAGCTCTTGGAGCCCTGGAGACCGTGCTGATGCTATGGAACCTGATGCAACCCTGCCTCCTCTGTGACACCACAGAACCTCTGGGAGCCCTGGAGACCGTGCTGATGCTATGGAACCTGATGCAACCCTGCCTCCACTGTGACACCACAGAAGCTCAGGGAGCCTTGGAGACTGTGGTGATGCTATGGAACCTGATGCAACCCTGCCTCCACTGTGACACCACAGAACCTCTGGGAGCCCTGGAGACCGTGCTGATGCTATGGAACCTGATGCAACCCTGCCTCCACTGTGACACCACAGAAGCTCGGGGAGCTCTGCAGACCGTGGGGATGCTGGCGGAGCTGACGGAACCCTGGGCACCACAGTGACGCTATGGAACCTGGTGGAACCGAGGGGCCACAGTGACACTGTGGGGCCTTTTGGAAGCAACAGGACCCTGGTGGGAAGCCACGGGATGATTAATCCTGCACGAACCTGCTCCAGGTGGGCTCCTCTCTCCCGGCTTCCACAGGTGCTGCTAGGATCCCACTCCGGCACTGGCTTGGCACGGGCTCACGGCTTCCTTTGGCAATGGCTCTGCTCCAGGATGGCATGCTGCAGAGAATGCAGGTAGATTTTGTGCTCACTCCTGGCATGCAGCTGGACAATAAAGCCTGATCCAGCCCCCCCTCAGCATATGTCCGGCTCTGGCATTGGGGCGGGGCAACTTTGGGAGCAGCCCCAGCCCTGCTCCTGCTCCCGGCTGGGCACCCAGCTGCTGGGACACAGGTGTGTCCTGATGCCACCGTCTACTCCTTTGAGAAGGGGAGGACAGAGTGCATCAGGGAGTTTGGTGTGGCTTACATGCGGCAAGGAGAAGGTGCAGCCCCAAACTGGCTTTCACTTCTAGAACCTTTTGCTATTGCGGGAGCAGCTGCTGGAGCTTTTCAACCGAGCTGCAAGAGTGAAAAGTGTGATGGCATGTCTATCTGAGAAGGAAGGTTCGGTGCCGCAGCCTGTTGTGCACAATTTATATGCTGATAAGAGAAGGGGGTGCTTTTGGAACGTTTTCCTTCCTGACACTTCTGTCTCTGTGAGCTTTAGCTGCTTGGACTCAGGGATACCGAAGGTATGTGAAAGTGACTGGGATGCGAGAATCATGTTGCACAGGGAACAGGGAAGGTCAGCAAATGTTTCCTGTCCTGGCACATCTCTCAGTCTGAACTGCAGCTGCAGATGCTTCACTTCCGCCAAGGACTCTGCCACCTTGAGAGAAGGATGCGCTCTATGGAGTTGAGAAAGAAAGTGCGTCTCACTAGCTTCTTTCCTCTACTTCATAGACAGCAAAGGGGCTATGAAAGGCAGCACTGGCTTTTTGTTCTAGGACTTCTTCTTTACAAGCAGCTGCTGGATGTTTGGAAGGGGGTTTGGGATATGCAAAAATGAGAGGCTAAGATGGTAAGAGGGTAAGATGGAAGTCATCTGGCAAAAGCAGAGCTCACAAAAGGGCCAGCTGAGAAAGCTCTTGCTGCCTACAACTTCAACTGCACCCCTCAAAGCAGCAGCACACACGCTGCTCTCGGCACTTTCCTTCTCAGCTCTACGCACCATCCTAAGCCTTGCCTCTCCCACACTCAGGATCCAAAGACAACGGCACCAGGGACTGCTCACACACTAAAGGCACCAGGACAAAAGGCTCACCAGCTTGGCCGTTGCATTCCCGCTGACAGCTCCACAGCTTGAACCCAGAGAACTGCCTGCTGCCAACAGCCTTTCCAATCACTCTGAGCACCTCATGACAAGGAGTGTGGGGAATGAATCTCCAGCAGCCTCCTGCCCCAGGCTGTCCCCCGGGAGCAGCCCTGCTCCAGGCCGTGACTGCCACCTGCACAGCCAAAGGACCCAGAGCCGGTGTTACACACCACGGCTGTGCCTGGCACAGAGACACCAGTGGCCACACAAGTGGCCATGGCACTGTCCACACACAGTCCCTGCTGCTGCTCCCCCAGCCGCTGGCACCAACTCCCAGCCACCCACTCCTAAAGCCACGGGGCCCACTGGGACACTGCGGGGGCTCGTGGAAGCCAGCGGCCATTGTGACACAGCGGGGCTGCACAGAGCCCACGGTGCTTTGTGACCCGTGGCTCCCAGGAGAGCCTTTGTGATGCTGGGGAACTACAAGGAAGCCTGGCTCCTCTGTGACACCACCACAGAAGCTCAGGGGAGCCCTGGAGACCGTGCTGATGCTATGGAACCTGATGCAACCCTGCCTCCTCTGTGACACCACAGAAGCTCTTGGAGCCCTGGAGACCGTGGTGATGCTATGGAACCTGATGCAACCCTGCCTCCTCTGTGACACCACAGAACCTCTGGGAGCCCTGGAGACCGTGCTGATGCTATGGAACCTGATGCAACCCTGCCTCCACTGTGACACCACAGAACCTCTGGGAGCCCTGGAGACTGTGGTGATGCTATGGAACCTGATGCAACCCTGCCTCCACTGTGACACCACAGAAGCTCGGGGAGCTCTGCAGACCGTGGGGATGCTGGCGAAGCTGACGGAACCCTGGGCACCACAGTGACGCTCTGGAACCTGGTGGAACCGAGGGGCCACAGTGACACTGTGGGGCCTTTTGGAAGCAACAGGACCCTGGTGGGAAGCCACGGGATGATTAATCCTGCACGAACCTGCTCCAGGTGGGCTCCTCTCTCCCGGCTTCCACAGGTGCTGCTAGGATCCCACTCCGGCACTGGCTTGGCACGGGCTCACGGCTTCCTTTGGCAATGGCTCTGCTCCAGGATGGCATGCTGCAGAGAATGCAGGTAGATTTTGTGCTCACTCCTGGCATGCAGCTGGACAATAAAGCCTGATCCAGCCCCCCCTCAGCATATGTCCGGCTCTGGCATTGGGGCGGGGCAACTTTGGGAGCAGCCCCAGCCATGCTCCTGCTCCCGGCTGGGCACCCAGCTGCTGGGACACAGGTGTGTCCTGATGCCACCGTCTACTCCTTTGAGAAGGGGAGGACAGAGTGCATCAGGGAGTTTGGTGTGGCTTACATGCGGCAAGGAGAAGGTGCAGCCCCGAACTGGCTTTCACTTCTAGAACCTTTTGCTATTGCAGGAGCAGCTGGTGGAGCTTTTCAACCGAGCTGCAAGAGTGAAAAGTGTGATGGCATGTCTATCTGAGAAGGAAGGTTCGGTGCCGCAGCCTGTTGTGCACAATTTATATGCTGATAAGAGAAGGGGGTCTTTTGGAACGTTTTCCTTCCTGACACTTCTGTCTCTGTGAGCTTTAGCTGCTTGGACTCAGGGGTACCGAAGGTGTGTGAAAGTGACTGGGATGCGAGAATCATGTTGCACAGGGAACAGGGAAGGTCAGCAAATGTTTCCTGTCCTGGAACATCTCTCAGTCTGAACTGCAGCTGCAGATGCTTCACTTCCGCCAAGGACTCTGCCACCTTGAGAGAAGGATGCGCTCTATGGAGTTGAGAAAGAAAGTGCGTCTCACTAGCTTCTTTCCTCTACTTCATAGACAGCAAAGGGGCTATGAAAGGCAGCACTGGCTTTTTGTTCTAGGACTTCTTCTTTACAAGCAGCTGCTGGATGTTTGGAAGGGGGTTTGGGATATGCAAAAATGAGAGGCTAAGATGGTAAGAGGGTAAGATGGAAGTCATCTGGCAAAAGCAGAGCTCACAAAAGGGCCAGCTGAGAAAGCTCTTGCTGCCTACAACTTCAACTGCACCCCTCAAAGCAGCAGCACACACGCTGCTCTCAGCACTTTCCTTCTCAGCTCTACGCACCATCCTAAGCCTTGCCTCTCCCACACTCAGGATCCAAAGACAACGGCACCAGGGACTGCTCACACACTAAAGGCACCAGGACAAAAGGCTCACCAGCTTGGCCTTTGCATTCCCGCTGACAGCTCCACAGCTTGAACCCAGAGAACTGCCTGCTGCCAACAGCCTTTCCAATCACTCTGAGCACCTCATGACAAGGAGTGTGGGGAATGAATCTCCAGCAGCCTCCTGCCCCAGGCTGTCCCCCGGGAGCAGCCCTGCTCCAGGCCGTGACTGCCACCTGCACAGCCAAAGGACCCAGAGCCGGTGTTACACAACCACGGCTGTGCCTGGCACAGAGACACCAGTGGCCACACAAGTGGCCATGGCACTGTCCACACACAGTCCCTGCTGCTGCTCCCCCAGCCGCTGGCACCAACTCCCAGCCACCCACTCCTAAAGCCACGGGGCCCACTGGGACACTGCGGGGGCTCGTGGAAGCCAGCGGCCATTGTGACACAGCGGGGCTGCACAGAGCCCACGGTGCTTTGTGACCCGTGGCTCCCAGGAGAGCCTTTGTGATGCTGGGGAACTACAAGGAAGCCTGGCTCCTCTGTGACACCACCACAGAAGCTCAGGGGAGCCCTGGAGACCGTGCTGATGCTATTGAACCTGATGCAACCCTGCCTCCTCTGTGACACCACAGAAGCTCTTGGAGCCCTGGAGACCGTGCTGATGCTATGGAACCTGATGCAACCCTGCCTCCTCTGTGACACCACAGAACCTCTGGGAGCCCTGGAGACCGTGCTGATGCTATGGAACCTGATGCAACCCTGCCTCCACTGTGACACCACAGAACCTCTGGGAGCCCTGGAGACTGTGGTGATGCTATGGAACCTGATGCAACCCTGCCTCCACTGTGACACCACAGAACCTCTGGGAGCCCTGGAGACCGTGCTGATGCTATGGAACCTGATGCAACCCTGCCTCCACTGTGACACCACAGAAGCTCGGGGAGCTCTGCAGACCGTGGGGATGCTGGCGAAGCTGACGGAACCCTGGGCACCACAGTGACGCTATGGAACCTGGTGGAACCGAGGGGCCACAGTGACACTGTGGGGCCTTTTGGAAGCAACAGGACCCTGGTGGGAAGCCACGGGATGATTAATCCTGCACGAACCTGCTCCAGGTGGGCTCCTCTCTCCCGGCTTCCACAGGTGCTGCTAGGATCCCACTCCGGCACTGGCTTGGCACGGGCTCACGGCTTCCTTTGGCAATGGCTCTGCTCCAGGATGGCATGCTGCAGAGAATGCAGGTAGATTTTGTGCTCACTCCTGGCATGCAGCTGGACAATAAAGCCTGATCCAGCCCCCCCTCAGCATATGTCCGGCTCTGGCATTGGGGCGGGGCAACTTTGGGAGCAGCCCCAGCCCTGCTCCTGCTCCCGGCTGGGCACCCAGCTGCTGGGACACAGGTGTGTCCTGATGCCACCGTCTACTCCTTTGAGAAGGGGAGGACAGAGTGCATCAGGGAGTTTGGTGTGGCTTACATGCGGCAAGGAGAAGGTGCAGCCCCAAACTGGCTTTCACTTCTAGAACCTTTTGCTATTGCGGGAGCAGCTGCTGGAGCTTTTCAACCGAGCTGCAAGAGTGAAAAGTGTGATGGCATGTCTATCTGAGAAGGAAGGTTCGGTGCCGCAGCCTGTTGTGCACAATTTATATGCTGATAAGAGAAGGGGGTGCTTTTGGAACGTTTTCCTTCCTGACACTTCTGTCTCTGTGAGCTTTAGCTGCTTGGACTCAGGGATACCGAAGGTATGTGAAAGTGACTGGGATGCGAGAATCATGTTGCACAGGGAACAGGGAAGGTCAGCAAATGTTTCCTGTCCTGGCACATCTCTCAGTCTGAACTGCAGCTGCAGATGCTTCACTTCCGCCAAGGACTCTGCCACCTTGAGAGAAGGATGCGCTCTATGGAGTTGAGAAAGAAAGTGCGTCTCACTAGCTTCTTTCCTCTACTTCATAGACAGCAAAGGGGCTATGAAAGGCAGCACTGGCTTTTTGTTCTAGGACTTCTTCTTTACAAGCAGCTGCTGGATGTTTGGAAGGGGGTTTGGGATATGCAAAAATGAGAGGCTAAGATGGTAAGAGGGTAAGATGGAAGTCATCTGGCAAAAGCAGAGCTCACAAAAGGGCCAGCTGAGAAAGCTCTTGCTGCCTACAACTTCAACTGCACCCCTCAAAGCAGCAGCACACACGCTGCTCTCGGCACTTTCCTTCTCAGCTCTACGCACCATCCTAAGCCTTGCCTCTCCCACACTCAGGATCCAAAGACAACGGCACCAGGGACTGCTCACACACTAAAGGCACCAGGACAAAAGGCTCACCAGCTTGGCCTTTGCATTCCCGCTGACAGCTCCACAGCTTGAACCCAGAGAACTGCCTGCTGCCAACAGCCTTTCCAATCACTCTGAGCACCTCATGACAAGGAGTGTGGGGAATGAATCTCCAGCAGCCTCCTGCCCCAGGCTGTCCCCCGGGAGCAGCCCTGCTCCAGGCCGTGACTGCCACCTGCACAGCCAAAGGACCCAGAGCCGGTGTTACACACCACGGCTGTGCCTGGCACAGAACACCAGTGGCCACACAAGTGGCCATGGCACTGTCCACACACAGTCCCTGCTGCTGCTCCCCCAGCCGCTGGCACCAACTCCCAGCCACCCACTCCTAAAGCCACGGGGCCCACTGGGACACTGCGGGGGCTCGTGGAAGCCAGCGGCCATTGTGACACAGCGGGGCTGCACAGAGCCCACGGTGCTTTGTGACCCGTGGCTCCCAGGAGAGCCTTTGTGATGCTGGGGAACTACAAGGAAGCCTGGCTCCTCTGTGACACCACCACAGAAGCTCAGGGGAGCCCTGGAGACCGTGCTGATGCTATGGAACCTGATGCAACCCTGCCTCCTCTGGGACACCACAGAAGCTCTTGGAGCCCTGGAGACCGTGCTGATGCTATGGAACCTGATGCAACCCTGCCTCCTCTGTGACACCACAGAACCTCTGGGAGCCCTGGAGACCGTGCTGATGCTATGGAACCTGATGCAACCCTGCCTCCACTGTGACACCACAGAAGCTCAGGGAGCCCTGGAGACTGTGGTGATGCTATGGAACCTGATGCAACCCTGCCTCCACTGTGACACCACAGAACCTCTGGGAGCCCTGGAGACCGTGCTGATGCTATGGAACCTGATGCAACCCTGCCTCCACTGTGACACCACAGAAGCTCGGGGAGCTCTGCAGACCGTGGGGATGCTGGCGAAGCTGACGGAACCCTGGGCACCACAGTGACGCTCTGGAACCTGGTGGAACCGAGGGGCCACAGTGACACTGTGGGGCCTTTTGGAAGCAACAGGACCCTGGTGGGAAGCCACGGGATGATTAATCCTGCACGAACCTGCTCCAGGTGGGCTCCTCTCTCCCGGCTTCCACAGGTGCTGCTAGGATCCCACTCCGGCACTGGCTTGGCACGGGCTCACGGCTTCCTTTGGCAATGGCTCTGCTCCAGGATGGCATGCTGCAGAGAATGCAGGTAGATTTTGTGCTCACTCCTGGCATGCAGCTGGACAATAAAGCCTGATCCAGCCCCCCCTCAGCATATGTCCGGCTCTGGCATTGGGGCGGGGCAACTTTGGGAGCAGCCCCAGCCCTGCTCCTGCTCCCGGCTGGGCACCCAGCTGCTGGGACACAGGTGTGTCCTGATGCCACCGTCTACTCCTTTGAGAAGGGGAGGACAGAGTGCATCAGGGAGTTTGGTGTGGCTTACATGCGGCAAGGAGAAGGTGCAGCCCCAAACTGGCTTTCACTTCTAGAACCTTTTGCTATTGCGGGAGCAGCTGCTGGAGCTTTTCAACCGAGCTGCAAGAGTGAAAAGTGTGATGGCATGTCTATCTGAGAAGGAAGGTTCGGTGCCGCAGCCTGTTGTGCACAATTTATATGCTGATAAGAGAAGGGGGTGCTTTTGGAACGTTTTCCTTCCTGACACTTCTGTCTCTGTGAGCTTTAGCTGCTTGGACTCAGGGATACCGAAGGTATGTGAAAGTGACTGGGATGCGAGAATCATGTTGCACAGGGAACAGGGAAGGTCAGCAAATGTTTCCTGTCCTGGCACATCTCTCAGTCTGAACTGCAGCTGCAGATGCTTCACTTCCGCCAAGGACTCTGCCACCTTGAGAGAAGGATGCGCTCTATGGAGTTGAGAAAGAAAGTGCGTCTCACTAGCTTCTTTCCTCTACTTCATAGACAGCAAAGGGGCTATGAAAGGCAGCACTGGCTTTTTGTTCTAGGACTTCTTCTTTACAAGCAGCTGCTGGATGTTTGGAAGGGGGTTTGGGATATGCAAAAATGAGAGGCTAAGATGGTAAGAGGGTAAGATGGAAGTCATCTGGCAAAAGCAGAGCTCACAAAAGGGCCAGCTGAGAAAGCTCTTGCTGCCTACAACTTCAACTGCACCCCTCAAAGCAGCAGCACACACGCTGCTCTCGGCACTTTCCTTCTCAGCTCTACGCACCATCCTAAGCCTTGCCTCTCCCACACTCAGGATCCAAAGACAACGGCACCAGGGACTGCTCACACACTAAAGGCACCAGGACAAAAGGCTCACCAGCTTGGCCGTTGCATTCCCGCTGACAGCTCCACAGCTTGAACCCAGAGAACTGCCTGCTGCCAACAGCCTTTCCAATCACTCTGAGCACCTCATGACAAGGAGTGTGGGGAATGAATCTCCAGCAGCCTCCTGCCCCAGGCTGTCCCCCGGGAGCAGCCCTGCTCCAGGCCGTGACTGCCACCTGCACAGCCAAAGGACCCAGAGCCGGTGTTACACACCACGGCTGTGCCTGGCACAGAGACACCAGTGGCCACACAAGTGGCCATGGCACTGTCCACACACAGTCCCTGCTGCTGCTCCCCCAGCCGCTGGCACCAACTCCCAGCCACCCACTCCTAAAGCCACGGGGCCCACTGGGACACTGCGGGGGCTCGTGGAAGCCAGCGGCCATTGTGACACAGCGGGGCTGCACAGAGCCCACGGTGCTTTGTGACCCGTGGCTCCCAGGAGAGCCTTTGTGATGCTGGGGAACTACAAGGAAGCCTGGCTCCTCTGTGACACCACCACAGAAGCTCAGGGGAGCCCTGGAGACCGTGCTGATGCTATTGAACCTGATGCAACCCTGCCTCCTCTGTGACACCACAGAAGCTCAGGGAGCCCTGGAGACCGTGGTGATGCTATGGAACCTGATGCAACCCTGCCTCCTCTGTGACACCACAGAACCTCTGGGAGCCCTGGAGACCGTGCTGATGCTATGGAACCTGATGCAACCCTGCCTCCACTGTGACACCACAGAAGCTCAGGGAGCCCTGGAGACTGTGGTGATGCTATGGAACCTGATGCAACCCTGCCTCCACTGTGACACCACAGAACCTCTGGGAGCCCTGGAGACCGTGCTGATGCTATGGAACCTGATGCAACCCTGCCTCCACTGTGACACCACAGAAGCTCGGGGAGCTCTGCAGACCGTGGGGATGCTGGCGAAGCTGACGGAACCCTGGGCACCACAGTGACGCTATGGAACCTGGTGGAACCGAGGGGCCACAGTGACACTGTGGGGCCTTTTGGAAGCAACAGGACCCTGGTGGGAAGCCACGGGATGATTAATCCTGCACGAACCTGCTCCAGGTGGGCTCCTCTCTCCCGGCTTCCACAGGTGCTGCTAGGATCCCACTCCGGCACTGGCTTGGCACGGGCTCACGGCTTCCTTTGGCAATGGCTCTGCTCCAGGATGGCATGCTGCAGAGAATGCAGGTAGATTTTGTGCTCACTCCTGGCATGCAGCTGGACAATAAAGCCTGATCCAGCCCCCCCTCAGCATATGTCCGGCTCTGGCATTGGGGCGGGGCAACTTTGGGAGCAGCCCCAGCCCTGCTCCTGCTCCCGGCTGGGCACCCAGCTGCTGGGACACAGGTGTGTCCTGATGCCACCGTCTACTCCTTTGAGAAGGGGAGGACAGAGTGCATCAGGGAGTTTGGTGTGGCTTACATGCGGCAAGGAGAAGGTGCAGCCCCAAACTGGCTTTCACTTCTAGAACCTTTTGCTATTGCGGGAGCAGCTGCTGGAGCTTTTCAACCGAGCTGCAAGAGTGAAAAGTGTGATGGCATGTCTATCTGAGAAGGAAGGTTCGGTGCCGCAGCCTGTTGTGCACAATTTATATGCTGATAAGAGAAGGGGGTGCTTTTGGAACGTTTTCCTTCCTGACACTTCTGTCTCTGTGAGCTTTAGCTGCTTGGACTCAGGGATACCGAAGGTATGTGAAAGTGACTGGGATGCGAGAATCATGTTGCACAGGGAACAGGGAAGGTCAGCAAATGTTTCCTGTCCTGGCACATCTCTCAGTCTGAACTGCAGCTGCAGATGCTTCACTTCCGCCAAGGACTCTGCCACCTTGAGAGAAGGATGCGCTCTATGGAGTTGAGAAAGAAAGTGCGTCTCACTAGCTTCTTTCCTCTACTTCATAGACAGCAAAGGGGCTATGAAAGGCAGCACTGGCTTTTTGTTCTAGGACTTCTTCTTTACAAGCAGCTGCTGGATGTTTGGAAGGGGGTTTGGGATATGCAAAAATGAGAGGCTAAGATGGTAAGAGGGTAAGATGGAAGTCATCTGGCAAAAGCAGAGCTCACAAAAGGGCCAGCTGAGAAAGCTCTTGCTGCCTACAACTTCAACTGCACCCCTCAAAGCAGCAGCACACACGCTGCTCTCGGCACTTTCCTTCTCAGCTCTACGCACCATCCTAAGCCTTGCCTCTCCCACACTCAGGATCCAAAGACAACGGCACCAGGGACTGCTCACACACTAAAGGCACCAGGACAAAAGGCTCACCAGCTTGGCCTTTGCATTCCCGCTGACAGCTCCACAGCTTGAACCCAGAGAACTGCCTGCTGCCAACAGCCTTTCCAATCACTCTGAGCACCTCATGACAAGGAGTGTGGGGAATGAATCTCCAGCAGCCTCCTGCCCCAGGCTGTCCCCCGGGAGCAGCCCTGCTCCAGGCCGTGACTGCCACCTGCACAGCCAAAGGACCCAGAGCCGGTGTTACACACCACGGCTGTGCCTGGCACAGAGACACCAGTGGCCACACAAGTGGCCATGGCACTGTCCACACACAGTCCCTGCTGCTGCTCCCCCAGCCGCTGGCACCAACTCCCAGCCACCCACTCCTAAAGCCACGGGGCCCACTGGGACACTGCGGGGGCTCGTGGAAGCCAGCGGCCATTGTGACACAGCGGGGCTGCACAGAGCCCACGGTGCTTTGTGACCCGTGGCTCCCAGGAGAGCCTTTGTGATGCTGGGGAACTACAAGGAAGCCTGGCTCCTCTGTGACACCACCACAGAAGCTCAGGGGAGCCCTGGAGACCGTGCTGATGCTATTGAACCTGATGCAACCCTGCCTCCTCTGTGACACCACAGAAGCTCTTGGAGCCCTGGAGACCGTGCTGATGCTATGGAACTTGATGCAACCCTGCCTCCTCTGTGACACCACAGAACCTCTGGGAGCCCTGGAGACCGTGCTGATGCTATGGAACCTGATGCAACCCTGCCTCCACTGTGACACCACAGAAGCTCAGGGAGCCCTGGAGACTGTGGTGATGCTATGGAACCTGATGCAACCCTGCCTCCACTGTGACACCACAGAACCTCTGGGAGCCCTGGAGACCGTGCTGATGCTATGGAACCTGATGCAACCCTGCCTCCACTGTGACACCACAGAAGCTCGGGGAGCTCTGCAGACCGTGGGGATGCTGGCGAAGCTGACGGAACCCTGGGCACCACAGTGACGCTATGGAACCTGGTGGAACCGAGGGGCCACAGTGACACTGTGGGGCCTTTTGGAAGCAACAGGACCCTGGTGGGAAGCCACGGGATGATTAATCCTGCACGAACCTGCTCCAGGTGGGCTCCTCTCTCCCGGCTTCCACAGGTGCTGCTAGGATCCCACTCCGGCACTGGCTTGGCACGGGCTCACGGCTTCCTTTGGCAATGGCTCTGCTCCAGGATGGCATGCTGCAGAGAATGCAGGTAGATTTTGTGCTCACTCCTGGCATGCAGCTGGACAATAAAGCCTGATCCAGCCCCCCCTCAGCATATGTCCGGCTCTGGCATTGGGGCGGGGCAACTTTGGGAGCAGCCCCAGCCCTGCTCCTGCTCCCGGCTGGGCACCCAGCTGCTGGGACACAGGTGTGTCCTGATGCCACCGTCTACTCCTTTGAGAAGGGGAGGACAGAGTGCATCAGGGAGTTTGGTGTGGCTTACATGCGGCAAGGAGAAGGTGCAGCCCCAAACTGGCTTTCACTTCTAGAACCTTTTGCTATTGCGGGAGCAGCTGCTGGAGCTTTTCAACCGAGCTGCAAGAGTGAAAAGTGTGATGGCATGTCTATCTGAGAAGGAAGGTTCGGTGCCGCAGCCTGTTGTGCACAATTTATATGCTGATAAGAGAAGGGGGTGCTTTTGCAACGTTTTCCTTCCTGACACTTCTGTCTCTGTGAGCTTTAGCTGCTTGGACTCAGGGATACCGAAGGTATGTGAAAGTGACTGGGATGCGAGAATCATGTTGCACAGGGAACAGGGAAGGTCAGCAAATGTTTCCTGTCCTGGCACATCTCTCAGTCTGAACTGCAGCTGCAGATGCTTCACTTCCGCCAAGGACTCTGCCACCTTGAGAGAAGGATGCGCTCTATGGAGTTGAGAAAGAAAGTGCGTCTCACTAGCTTCTTTCCTCTACTTCATAGACAGCAAAGGGGCTATGAAAGGCAGCACTGGCTTTTTGTTCTAGGACTTCTTCTTTACAAGCAGCTGCTGGATGTTTGGAAGGGGGTTTGGGATATGCAAAAATGAGAGGCTAAGATGGTAAGAGGGTAAGATGGAAGTCATCTGGCAAAAGCAGAGCTCACAAAAGGGCCAGCTGAGAAAGCTCTTGCTGCCTACAACTTCAACTGCACCCCTCAAAGCAGCAGCACACACGCTGCTCTCGGCACTTTCCTTCTCAGCTCTACGCACCATCCTAAGCCTTGCCTCTCCCACACTCAGGATCCAAAGACAACGGCACCAGGGACTGCTCACACACTAAAGGCACCAGGACAAAAGGCTCACCAGCTTGGCCTTTGCATTCCCGCTGACAGCTCCACAGCTTGAACCCAGAGAACTGCCTGCTGCCAACAGCCTTTCCAATCACTCCGAGCACCTCATGACAAGGAGTGTGGGGAATGAATCTCCAGCAGCCTCCTGCCCCAGGCTGTCCCCCGGGAGCAGCCCTGCTCCAGGCCGTGACTGCCACCTGCACAGCCAAAGGACCCAGAGCCGGTGTTACACACCACGGCTGTGCCTGGCACAGAGACACCAGTGGCCACACAAGGGGCCATGGCACTGTCCACACACAGTCCCTGCTGCTGCTCCCCCAGCCGCTGGCACCAACTCCCAGCCACCCACTCCTAAAGCCACGGGGCCCACTGGGACACTGCGGGGGCTCGTGGAAGCCAGCGGCCATTGTGACACAGCGGGGCTGCACAGAGCCCACGGTGCTTTGTGACCCGTGGCTCCCAGGAGAGCCTTTGTGATGCTGGGGAACTACAAGGAAGCCTGGCTCCTCTGTGACACCACCACAGAAGCTCAGGGGAGCCCTGGAGACCGTGCTGATGCTATTGAACCTGATGCAACCCTGCCTCCTCTGTGACACCACAGAACCTCTGGGAGCCCTGGAGACCGTGGTGATGCTATGGAACCTGATGCAACCCTGCCTCCTCTGTGACACCACAGAACCTCTGGGAGCCCTGGAGACCGTGCTGATGCTATGGAACCTGATGCAACCCTGCCTCCACTGTGACACCACAGAACCTCTGGGAGCCCTGGAGACTGTGGTGATGCTATGGAACCTGATGCAACCCTGCCTCCACTGTGACACCACAGAACCTCTGGGAGCCCTGGAGACCGTGCTGATGCTATGGAACCTGATGCAACCCTGCCTCCACTGTGACACCACAGAAGCTCGGGGAGCTCTGCAGACCGTGGGGATGCTGGCGGAGCTGACGGAACCCTGGGCACCACAGTGACGCTATGGAACCTGGTGGAACCGAGGGGCCACAGTGACACTGTGGGGCCTTTTGGAAGCAACAGGACCCTGGTGGGAAGCCACGGGATGATTAATCCTGCACGAACCTGCTCCAGGTGGGCTCCTCTCTCCCGGCTTCCACAGGTGCTGCTAGGATCCCACTCCGGCACTGGCTTGGCACGGGCTCACGGCTTCCTTTGGCAATGGCTCTGCTCCAGGATGGCATGCTGCAGAGAATGCAGGTAGATTTTGTGCTCACTCCTGGCATGCAGCTGGACAATAAAGCCTGATCCAGCCCCCCCTCAGCATATGTCCGGCTCTGGCATTGGGGCGGGGCAACTTTGGGAGCAGCCCCAGCCCTGCTCCTGCTCCCGGCTGGGCACCCAGCTGCTGGGACACAGGTGTGTCCTGATGCCACCGTCTACTCCTTTGAGAAGGGGAGGACAGAGTGCATCAGGGAGTTTGGTGTGGCTTACATGCGGCAAGGAGAAGGTGCAGCCCCAAACTGGCTTTCACTTCTAGAACCTTTTGCTCTTGCGGGAGCAGCTGCTGGAGCTTTTCAACCGAGCTGCAAGAGTGAAAAGTGTGATGGCATGTCTATCTGAGAAGGAAGGTTCGGTGCCGCAGCCTGTTGTGCACAATTTATATGCTGATAAGAGAAGGGGGTGCTTTTGCAACGTTTTCCTTCCTGACACTTCTGTCTCTGTGAGCTTTAGCTGCTTGGACTCAGGGATACCGAAGGTATGTGAAAGTGACTGGGATGCGAGAATCATGTTGCACAGGGAACAGGGAAGGTCAGCAAATGTTTCCTGTCCTGGCACATCTCTCAGTCTGAACTGCAGCTGCAGATGCTTCACTTCCGCCAAGGACTCTGCCACCTTGAGAGAAGGATGCGCTCTATGGAGTTGAGAAAGAAAGTGCGTCTCACTAGCTTCTTTCCTCTACTTCATAGACAGCAAAGGGGCTATGAAAGGCAGCACTGGCTTTTTGTTCTAGGACTTCTTCTTTACAAGCAGCTGCTGGATGTTTGGAAGGGGGTTTGGGATATGCAAAAATGAGAGGCTAAGATGGTAAGAGGGTAAGATGGAAGTCATCTGGCAAAAGCAGAGCTCACAAAAGGGCCAGCTGAGAAAGCTCTTGCTGCCTACAACTTCAACTGCACCCCTCAAAGCAGCAGCACACACGCTGCTCTCGGCACTTTCCTTCTCAGCTCTACGCACCATCCTAAGCCTTGCCTCTCCCACACTCAGGATCCAAAGACAACGGCACCAGGGACTGCTCACACACTAAAGGCACCAGGACAAAAGGCTCACCAGCTTGGCCTTTGCATTCCCGCTGACAGCTCCACAGCTTGAACCCAGAGAACTGCCTGCTGCCAACAGCCTTTCCAATCACTCTGAGCACCTCATGACAAGGAGTGTGGGGAATGAATCTCCAGCAGCCTCCTGCCCCAGGCTGTCCCCCGGGAGCAGCCCTGCTCCAGGCCGTGACTGCCACCTGCACAGCCAAAGGACCCAGAGCCGGTGTTACACACCACGGCTGTGCCTGGCACAGAGACACCAGTGGCCACACAAGTGGCCATGGCACTGTCCACACACAGTCCCTGCTGCTGCTCCCCCAGCCGCTGGCACCAACTCCCAGCCACCCACTCCTAAAGCCACGGGGCCCACTGGGACACTGCGGGGGCTCGTGGAAGCCAGCGGCCATTGTGACACAGCGGGGCTGCACAGAGCCCACGGTGCTTTGTGACCCGTGGCTCCCAGGAGAGCCTTTGTGATGCTGGGGAACTACAAGGAAGCCTGGCTCCTCTGTGACACCACCACAGAAGCTCAGGGGAGCCCTGGAGACCGTGCTGATGCTATGGAACCTGATGCAACCCTGCCTCCTCTGTGACACCACAGAAGCTCTTGGAGCCCTGGAGACCGTGCTGATGCTATGGAACCTGATGCAACCCTGCCTCCTCTGTGACACCACAGAACCTCTGGGAGCCCTGGAGACCGTGCTGATGCTATGGAACCTGATGCAACCCTGCCTCCACTGTGACACCACAGAAGCTCAGGGAGCCCTGGAGACTGTGGTGATGCTATGGAACCTGATGCAACCCTGCCTCCACTGTGACACCACAGAAGCTCGGGGAGCTCTGCAGACCGTGGGGATGCTGGCGAAGCTGACGGAACCCTGGGCACCACAGTGACGCTCTGGAACCTGGTGGAACCGAGGGGCCACAGTGACACTGTGGGGCCTTTTGGAAGCAACAGGACCCTGGTGGGAAGCCACGGGATGATTAATCCTGCACGAACCTGCTCCAGGTGGGCTCCTCTCTCCCGGCTTCCACAGGTGCTGCTAGGATCCCACTCCGGCACTGGCTTGGCACGGGCTCACGGCTTCCTTTGGCAATGGCTCTGCTCCAGGATGGCATGCTGCAGAGAATGCAGGTAGATTTTGTGCTCACTCCTGGCATGCAGCTGGACAATAAAGCCTGATCCAGCCCCCCCTCAGCATATGTCCGGCTCTGGCATTGGGGCGGGGCAACTTTGGGAGCAGCCCCAGCCCTGCTCCTGCTCCCGGCTGGGCACCCAGCTGCTGGGACACAGGTGTGTCCTGATGCCACCGTCTACTCCTTTGAGAAGGGGAGGACAGAGTGCATCAGGGAGTTTGGTGTGGCTTACATGCGGCAAGGAGAAGGTGCAGCCCCAAACTGGCTTTCACTTCTAGAACCTTTTGCTATTGCGGGAGCAGCTGCTGGAGCTTTTCAACCGAGCTGCAAGAGTGAAAAGTGTGATGGCATGTCTATCTGAGAAGGAAGGTTCGGTGCCGCAGCCTGTTGTGCACAATTTATATGCTGATAAGAGAAGGGGGTGCTTTTGGAACGTTTTCCTTCCTGACACTTCTGTCTCTGTGAGCTTTAGCTGCTTGGACTCAGGGATACCGAAGGTATGTGAAAGTGACTGGGATGCGAGAATCATGTTGCACAGGGAACAGGGAAGGTCAGCAAATGTTTCCTGTCCTGGCACATCTCTCAGTCTGAACTGCAGCTGCAGATGCTTCACTTCCGCCAAGGACTCTGCCACCTTGAGAGAAGGATGCGCTCTATGGAGTTGAGAAAGAAAGTGCGTCTCACTAGCTTCTTTCCTCTACTTCATAGACAGCAAAGGGGCTATGAAAGGCAGCACTGGCTTTTTGTTCTAGGACTTCTTCTTTACAAGCAGCTGCTGGATGTTTGGAAGGGGGTTTGGGATATGCAAAAATGAGAGGCTAAGATGGTAAGAGGGTAAGATGGAAGTCATCTGGCAAAAGCAGAGCTCACAAAAGGGCCAGCTGAGAAAGCTCTTGCTGCCTACAACTTCAACTGCACCCCTCAAAGCAGCAGCACACACGCTGCTCTCGGCACTTTCCTTCTCAGCTCTACGCACCATCCTAAGCCTTGCCTCTCCCACACTCAGGATCCAAAGACAACGGCACCAGGGACTGCTCACACACTAAAGGCACCAGGACAAAAGGCTCACCAGCTTGGCCTTTGCATTCCCGCTGACAGCTCCACAGCTTGAACCCAGAGAACTGCCTGCTGCCAACAGCCTTTCCAATCACTCTGAGCACCTCATGACAAGGAGTGTGGGGAATGAATCTCCAGCAGCCTCCTGCCCCAGGCTGTCCCCCGGGAGCAGCCCTGCTCCAGGCCGTGACTGCCACCTGCACAGCCAAAGGACCCAGAGCCGGTGTTACACACCACGGCTGTGCCTGGCACAGAGACACCAGTGGCCACACAAGTGGCCATGGCACTGTCCACACACAGTCCCTGCTGCTGCTCCCCCAGCCGCTGGCACCAACTCCCAGCCACCCACTCCTAAAGCCACGGGGCCCACTGGGACACTGCGGGGGCTCGTGGAAGCCAGCGGCCATTGTGACACAGCGGGGCTGCACAGAGCCCACGGTGCTTTGTGACCCGTGGCTCCCAGGAGAGCCTTTGTGATGCTGGGGAACTACAAGGAAGCCTGGCTCCTCTGTGACACCACCACAGAAGCTCAGGGGAGCCCTGGAGACCGTGCTGATGCTATGGAACCTGATGCAACCCTGCCTCCTCTGTGACACCACAGAAGCTCTTGGAGCCCTGGAGACCGTGCTGATGCTATGGAACCTGATGCAACCCTGCCTCCTCTGTGACACCACAGAACCTCTGGGAGCCCTGGAGACCGTGCTGATGCTATGGAACCTGATGCAACCCTGCCTCCACTGTGACACCACAGAAGCTCAGGGAGCCCTGGAGACTGTGGTGATGCTATGGAACCTGATGCAACCCTGCCTCCACTGTGACACCACAGAACCTCTGGGAGCCCTGGAGACCGTGCTGATGCTATGGAACCTGATGCAACCCTGCCTCCACTGTGACACCACAGAAGCTCGGGGAGCTCTGCAGACCGTGGGGATGCTGGCGGAGCTGACGGAACCCTGGGCACCACAGTGACGCTATGGAACCTGGTGGAACCGAGGGGCCACAGTGACACTGTGGGGCCTTTTGGAAGCAACAGGACCCTGGTGGGAAGCCACGGGATGATTAATCCTGCACGAACCTGCTCCAGGTGGGCTCCTCTCTCCCGGCTTCCACAGGTGCTGCTAGGATCCCACTCCGGCACTGGCTTGGCACGGGCTCACGGCTTCCTTTGGCAATGGCTCTGCTCCAGGATGGCATGCTGCAGAGAATGCAGGTAGATTTTGTGCTCACTCCTGGCATGCAGCTGGACAATAAAGCCTGATCCAGCCCCCCCTCAGCATATGTCCGGCTCTGGCATTGGGGCGGGGCAACTTTGGGAGCAGCCCCAGCCCTGCTCCTGCTCCCGGCTGGGCACCCAGCTGCTGGGACACAGGTGTGTCCTGATGCCACCGTCTACTCCTTTGAGAAGGGGAGGACAGAGTGCATCAGGGAGTTTGGTGTGGCTTACATGCGGCAAGGAGAAGGTGCAGCCCCAAACTGGCTTTCACTTCTAGAACCTTTTGCTATTGCGGGAGCAGCTGCTGGAGCTTTTCAACCGAGCTGCAAGAGTGAAAAGTGTGATGGCATGTCTATCTGAGAAGGAAGGTTCGGTGCCGCAGCCTGTTGTGCACAATTTATATGCTGATAAGAGAAGGGGGTGCTTTTGGAACGTTTTCCTTCCTGACACTTCTGTCTCTGTGAGCTTTAGCTGCTTGGACTCAGGGATACCGAAGGTATGTGAAAGTGACTGGGATGCGAGAATCATGTTGCACAGGGAACAGGGAAGGTCAGCAAATGTTTCCTGTCCTGGCACATCTCTCAGTCTGAACTGCAGCTGCAGATGCTTCACTTCCGCCAAGGACTCTGCCACCTTGAGAGAAGGATGCGCTCTATGGAGTTGAGAAAGAAAGTGCGTCTCACTAGCTTCTTTCCTCTACTTCATAGACAGCAAAGGGGCTATGAAAGGCAGCACTGGCTTTTTGTTCTAGGACTTCTTCTTTACAAGCAGCTGCTGGATGTTTGGAAGGGGGTTTGGGATATGCAAAAATGAGAGGCTAAGATGGTAAGAGGGTAAGATGGAAGTCATCTGGCAAAAGCAGAGCTCACAAAAGGGCCAGCTGAGAAAGCTCTTGCTGCCTACAACTTCAACTGCACCCCTCAAAGCAGCAGCACACACGCTGCTCTCGGCACTTTCCTTCTCAGCTCTACGCACCATCCTAAGCCTTGCCTCTCCCACACTCAGGATCCAAAGACAACGGCACCAGGGACTGCTCACACACTAAAGGCACCAGGACAAAAGGCTCACCAGCTTGGCCGTTGCATTCCCGCTGACAGCTCCACAGCTTGAACCCAGAGAACTGCCTGCTGCCAACAGCCTTTCCAATCACTCTGAGCACCTCATGACAAGGAGTGTGGGGAATGAATCTCCAGCAGCCTCCTGCCCCAGGCTGTCCCCCGGGAGCAGCCCTGCTCCAGGCCGTGACTGCCACCTGCACAGCCAAAGGACCCAGAGCCGGTGTTACACACCACGGCTGTGCCTGGCACAGAGACACCAGTGGCCACACAAGTGGCCATGGCACTGTCCACACACAGTCCCTGCTGCTGCTCCCCCAGCCGCTGGCACCAACTCCCAGCCACCCACTCCTAAAGCCACGGGGCCCACTGGGACACTGCGGGGGCTCGTGGAAGCCAGCGGCCATTGTGACACAGCGGGGCTGCACAGAGCCCACGGTGCTTTGTGACCCGTGGCTCCCAGGAGAGCCTTTGTGATGCTGGGGAACTACAAGGAAGCCTGGCTCCTCTGTGACACCACCACAGAAGCTCAGGGGAGCCCTGGAGACCGTGCTGATGCTATTGAACCTGATGCAACCCTGCCTCCTCTGTGACACCACAGAAGCTCAGGGAGCCCTGGAGACCGTGGTGATGCTATGGAACCTGATGCAACCCTGCCTCCTCTGTGACACCACAGAACCTCTGGGAGCCCTGGAGACCGTGCTGATGCTATGGAACCTGATGCAACCCTGCCTCCACTGTGACACCACAGAAGCTCAGGGAGCCCTGGAGACTGTGGTGATGCTATGGAACCTGATGCAACCCTGCCTCCACTGTGACACCACAGAACCTCTGGGAGCCCTGGAGACCGTGCTGATGCTATGGAACCTGATGCAACCCTGCCTCCACTGTGACACCACAGAAGCTCGGGGAGCTCTGCAGACCGTGGGGATGCTGGCGAAGCTGACGGAACCCTGGGCACCACAGTGACGCTATGGAACCTGGTGGAACCGAGGGGCCACAGTGACACTGTGGGGCCTTTTGGAAGCAACAGGACCCTGGTGGGAAGCCACGGGATGATTAATCCTGCACGAACCTGCTCCAGGTGGGCTCCTCTCTCCCGGCTTCCACAGGTGCTGCTAGGATCCCACTCCGGCACTGGCTTGGCACGGGCTCACGGCTTCCTTTGGCAATGGCTCTGCTCCAGGATGGCATGCTGCAGAGAATGCAGGTAGATTTTGTGCTCACTCCTGGCATGCAGCTGGACAATAAAGCCTGATCCAGCCCCCCCTCAGCATATGTCCGGCTCTGGCATTGGGGCGGGGCAACTTTGGGAGCAGCCCCAGCCCTGCTCCTGCTCCCGGCTGGGCACCCAGCTGCTGGGACACAGGTGTGTCCTGATGCCACCGTCTACTCCTTTGAGAAGGGGAGGACAGAGTGCATCAGGGAGTTTGGTGTGGCTTACATGCGGCAAGGAGAAGGTGCAGCCCCAAACTGGCTTTCACTTCTAGAACCTTTTGCTATTGCGGGAGCAGCTGCTGGAGCTTTTCAACCGAGCTGCAAGAGTGAAAAGTGTGATGGCATGTCTATCTGAGAAGGAAGGTTCGGTGCCGCAGCCTGTTGTGCACAATTTATATGCTGATAAGAGAAGGGGGTGCTTTTGGAACGTTTTCCTTCCTGACACTTCTGTCTCTGTGAGCTTTAGCTGCTTGGACTCAGGGATACCGAAGGTATGTGAAAGTGACTGGGATGCGAGAATCATGTTGCACAGGGAACAGGGAAGGTCAGCAAATGTTTCCTGTCCTGGCACATCTCTCAGTCTGAACTGCAGCTGCAGATGCTTCACTTCCGCCAAGGACTCTGCCACCTTGAGAGAAGGATGCGCTCTATGGAGTTGAGAAAGAAAGTGCGTCTCACTAGCTTCTTTCCTCTACTTCATAGACAGCAAAGGGGCTATGAAAGGCAGCACTGGCTTTTTGTTCTAGGACTTCTTCTTTACAAGCAGCTGCTGGATGTTTGGAAGGGGGTTTGGGATATGCAAAAATGAGAGGCTAAGATGGTAAGAGGGTAAGATGGAAGTCATCTGGCAAAAGCAGAGCTCACAAAAGGGCCAGCTGAGAAAGCTCTTGCTGCCTACAACTTCAACTGCACCCCTCAAAGCAGCAGCACACACGCTGCTCTCGGCACTTTCCTTCTCAGCTCTACGCACCATCCTAAGCCTTGCCTCTCCCACACTCAGGATCCAAAGACAACGGCACCAGGGACTGCTCACACACTAAAGGCACCAGGACAAAAGGCTCACCAGCTTGGCCTTTGCATTCCCGCTGACAGCTCCACAGCTTGAACCCAGAGAACTGCCTGCTGCCAACAGCCTTTCCAATCACTCTGAGCACCTCATGACAAGGAGTGTGGGGAATGAATCTCCAGCAGCCTCCTGCCCCAGGCTGTCCCCCGGGAGCAGCCCTGCTCCAGGCCGTGACTGCCACCTGCACAGCCAAAGGACCCAGAGCCGGTGTTACACACCACGGCTGTGCCTGGCACAGAGACACCAGTGGCCACACAAGTGGCCATGGCACTGTCCACACACAGTCCCTGCTGCTGCTCCCCCAGCCGCTGGCACCAACTCCCAGCCACCCACTCCTAAAGCCACGGGGCCCACTGGGACACTGCGGGGGCTCGTGGAAGCCAGCGGCCATTGTGACACAGCGGGGCTGCACAGAGCCCACGGTGCTTTGTGACCCGTGGCTCCCAGGAGAGCCTTTGTGATGCTGGGGAACTACAAGGAAGCCTGGCTCCTCTGTGACACCACCACAGAAGCTCAGGGGAGCCCTGGAGACCGTGCTGATGCTATTGAACCTGATGCAACCCTGCCTCCTCTGTGACACCACAGAAGCTCTTGGAGCCCTGGAGACCGTGCTGATGCTATGGAACTTGATGCAACCCTGCCTCCTCTGTGACACCACAGAACCTCTGGGAGCCCTGGAGACCGTGCTGATGCTATGGAACCTGATGCAACCCTGCCTCCACTGTGACACCACAGAAGCTCAGGGAGCCCTGGAGACTGTGGTGATGCTATGGAACCTGATGCAACCCTGCCTCCACTGTGACACCACAGAACCTCTGGGAGCCCTGGAGACCGTGCTGATGCTATGGAACCTGATGCAACCCTGCCTCCACTGTGACACCACAGAAGCTCGGGGAGCTCTGCAGACCGTGGGGATGCTGGCGAAGCTGACGGAACCCTGGGCACCACAGTGACGCTATGGAACCTGGTGGAACCGAGGGGCCACAGTGACACTGTGGGGCCTTTTGGAAGCAACAGGACCCTGGTGGGAAGCCACGGGATGATTAATCCTGCACGAACCTGCTCCAGGTGGGCTCCTCTCTCCCGGCTTCCACAGGTGCTGCTAGGATCCCACTCCGGCACTGGCTTGGCACGGGCTCACGGCTTCCTTTGGCAATGGCTCTGCTCCAGGATGGCATGCTGCAGAGAATGCAGGTAGATTTTGTGCTCACTCCTGGCATGCAGCTGGACAATAAAGCCTGATCCAGCCCCCCCTCAGCATATGTCCGGCTCTGGCATTGGGGCGGGGCAACTTTGGGAGCAGCCCCAGCCCTGCTCCTGCTCCCGGCTGGGCACCCAGCTGCTGGGACACAGGTGTGTCCTGATGCCACCGTCTACTCCTTTGAGAAGGGGAGGACAGAGTGCATCAGGGAGTTTGGTGTGGCTTACATGCGGCAAGGAGAAGGTGCAGCCCCAAACTGGCTTTCACTTCTAGAACCTTTTGCTATTGCGGGAGCAGCTGCTGGAGCTTTTCAACCGAGCTGCAAGAGTGAAAAGTGTGATGGCATGTCTATCTGAGAAGGAAGGTTCGGTGCCGCAGCCTGTTGTGCACAATTTATATGCTGATAAGAGAAGGGGGTGCTTTTGCAACGTTTTCCTTCCTGACACTTCTGTCTCTGTGAGCTTTAGCTGCTTGGACTCAGGGATACCGAAGGTATGTGAAAGTGACTGGGATGCGAGAATCATGTTGCACAGGGAACAGGGAAGGTCAGCAAATGTTTCCTGTCCTGGCACATCTCTCAGTCTGAACTGCAGCTGCAGATGCTTCACTTCCGCCAAGGACTCTGCCACCTTGAGAGAAGGATGCGCTCTATGGAGTTGAGAAAGAAAGTGCGTCTCACTAGCTTCTTTCCTCTACTTCATAGACAGCAAAGGGGCTATGAAAGGCAGCACTGGCTTTTTGTTCTAGGACTTCTTCTTTACAAGCAGCTGCTGGATGTTTGGAAGGGGGTTTGGGATATGCAAAAATGAGAGGCTAAGATGGTAAGAGGGTAAGATGGAAGTCATCTGGCAAAAGCAGAGCTCACAAAAGGGCCAGCTGAGAAAGCTCTTGCTGCCTACAACTTCAACTGCACCCCTCAAAGCAGCAGCACACACGCTGCTCTCGGCACTTTCCTTCTCAGCTCTACGCACCATCCTAAGCCTTGCCTCTCCCACACTCAGGATCCAAAGACAACGGCACCAGGGACTGCTCACACACTAAAGGCACCAGGACAAAAGGCTCACCAGCTTGGCCTTTGCATTCCCGCTGACAGCTCCACAGCTTGAACCCAGAGAACTGCCTGCTGCCAACAGCCTTTCCAATCACTCCGAGCACCTCATGACAAGGAGTGTGGGGAATGAATCTCCAGCAGCCTCCTGCCCCAGGCTGTCCCCCGGGAGCAGCCCTGCTCCAGGCCGTGACTGCCACCTGCACAGCCAAAGGACCCAGAGCCGGTGTTACACACCACGGCTGTGCCTGGCACAGAGACACCAGTGGCCACACAAGGGGCCATGGCACTGTCCACACACAGTCCCTGCTGCTGCTCCCCCAGCCGCTGGCACCAACTCCCAGCCACCCACTCCTAAAGCCACGGGGCCCACTGGGACACTGCGGGGGCTCGTGGAAGCCAGCGGCCATTGTGACACAGCGGGGCTGCACAGAGCCCACGGTGCTTTGTGACCCGTGGCTCCCAGGAGAGCCTTTGTGATGCTGGGGAACTACAAGGAAGCCTGGCTCCTCTGTGACACCACCACAGAAGCTCAGGGGAGCCCTGGAGACCGTGCTGATGCTATTGAACCTGATGCAACCCTGCCTCCTCTGTGACACCACAGAACCTCTGGGAGCCCTGGAGACCGTGGTGATGCTATGGAACCTGATGCAACCCTGCCTCCTCTGTGACACCACAGAACCTCTGGGAGCCCTGGAGACCGTGCTGATGCTATGGAACCTGATGCAACCCTGCCTCCACTGTGACACCACAGAACCTCTGGGAGCCCTGGAGACTGTGGTGATGCTATGGAACCTGATGCAACCCTGCCTCCACTGTGACACCACAGAACCTCTGGGAGCCCTGGAGACCGTGCTGATGCTATGGAACCTGATGCAACCCTGCCTCCACTGTGACACCACAGAAGCTCGGGGAGCTCTGCAGACCGTGGGGATGCTGGCGGAGCTGACGGAACCCTGGGCACCACAGTGACGCTATGGAACCTGGTGGAACCGAGGGGCCACAGTGACACTGTGGGGCCTTTTGGAAGCAACAGGACCCTGGTGGGAAGCCACGGGATGATTAATCCTGCACGAACCTGCTCCAGGTGGGCTCCTCTCTCCCGGCTTCCACAGGTGCTGCTAGGATCCCACTCCGGCACTGGCTTGGCACGGGCTCACGGCTTCCTTTGGCAATGGCTCTGCTCCAGGATGGCATGCTGCAGAGAATGCAGGTAGATTTTGTGCTCACTCCTGGCATGCAGCTGGACAATAAAGCCTGATCCAGCCCCCCCTCAGCATATGTCCGGCTCTGGCATTGGGGCGGGGCAACTTTGGGAGCAGCCCCAGCCCTGCTCCTGCTCCCGGCTGGGCACCCAGCTGCTGGGACACAGGTGTGTCCTGATGCCACCGTCTACTCCTTTGAGAAGGGGAGGACAGAGTGCATCAGGGAGTTTGGTGTGGCTTACATGCGGCAAGGAGAAGGTGCAGCCCCAAACTGGCTTTCACTTCTAGAACCTTTTGCTCTTGCGGGAGCAGCTGCTGGAGCTTTTCAACCGAGCTGCAAGAGTGAAAAGTGTGATGGCATGTCTATCTGAGAAGGAAGGTTCGGTGCCGCAGCCTGTTGTGCACAATTTATATGCTGATAAGAGAAGGGGGTGCTTTTGCAACGTTTTCCTTCCTGACACTTCTGTCTCTGTGAGCTTTAGCTGCTTGGACTCAGGGATACCGAAGGTATGTGAAAGTGACTGGGATGCGAGAATCATGTTGCACAGGGAACAGGGAAGGTCAGCAAATGTTTCCTGTCCTGGCACATCTCTCAGTCTGAACTGCAGCTGCAGATGCTTCACTTCCGCCAAGGACTCTGCCACCTTGAGAGAAGGATGCGCTCTATGGAGTTGAGAAAGAAAGTGCGTCTCACTAGCTTCTTTCCTCTACTTCATAGACAGCAAAGGGGCTATGAAAGGCAGCACTGGCTTTTTGTTCTAGGACTTCTTCTTTACAAGCAGCTGCTGGATGTTTGGAAGGGGGTTTGGGATATGCAAAAATGAGAGGCTAAGATGGTAAGAGGGTAAGATGGAAGTCATCTGGCAAAAGCAGAGCTCACAAAAGGGCCAGCTGAGAAAGCTCTTGCTGCCTACAACTTCAACTGCACCCCTCAAAGCAGCAGCACACACGCTGCTCTCGGCACTTTCCTTCTCAGCTCTACGCACCATCCTAAGCCTTGCCTCTCCCACACTCAGGATCCAAAGACAACGGCACCAGGGACTGCTCACACACTAAAGGCACCAGGACAAAAGGCTCACCAGCTTGGCCTTTGCATTCCCGCTGACAGCTCCACAGCTTGAACCCAGAGAACTGCCTGCTGCCAACAGCCTTTCCAATCACTCTGAGCACCTCATGACAAGGAGTGTGGGGAATGAATCTCCAGCAGCCTCCTGCCCCAGGCTGTCCCCCGGGAGCAGCCCTGCTCCAGGCCGTGACTGCCACCTGCACAGCCAAAGGACCCAGAGCCGGTGTTACACACCACGGCTGTGCCTGGCACAGAGACACCAGTGGCCACACAAGTGGCCATGGCACTGTCCACACACAGTCCCTGCTGCTGCTCCCCCAGCCGCTGGCACCAACTCCCAGCCACCCACTCCTAAAGCCACGGGGCCCACTGGGACACTGCGGGGGCTCGTGGAAGCCAGCGGCCATTGTGACACAGCGGGGCTGCACAGAGCCCACGGTGCTTTGTGACCCGTGGCTCCCAGGAGAGCCTTTGTGATGCTGGGGAACTACAAGGAAGCCTGGCTCCTCTGTGACACCACCACAGAAGCTCAGGGGAGCCCTGGAGACCGTGCTGATGCTATGGAACCTGATGCAACCCTGCCTCCTCTGTGACACCACAGAAGCTCTTGGAGCCCTGGAGACCGTGCTGATGCTATGGAACCTGATGCAACCCTGCCTCCTCTGTGACACCACAGAACCTCTGGGAGCCCTGGAGACCGTGCTGATGCTATGGAACCTGATGCAACCCTGCCTCCACTGTGACACCACAGAAGCTCAGGGAGCCCTGGAGACTGTGGTGATGCTATGGAACCTGATGCAACCCTGCCTCCACTGTGACACCACAGAACCTCTGGGAGCCCTGGAGACCGTGCTGATGCTATGGAACCTGATGCAACCCTGCCTCCACTGTGACACCACAGAAGCTCGGGGAGCTCTGCAGACCGTGGGGATGCTGGCGGAGCTGACGGAACCCTGGGCACCACAGTGACGCTATGGAACCTGGTGGAACCGAGGGGCCACAGTGACACTGTGGGGCCTTTTGGAAGCAACAGGACCCTGGTGGGAAGCCACGGGATGATTAATCCTGCACGAACCTGCTCCAGGTGGGCTCCTCTCTCCCGGCTTCCACAGGTGCTGCTAGGATCCCACTCCGGCACTGGCTTGGCACGGGCTCACGGCTTCCTTTGGCAATGGCTCTGCTCCAGGATGGCATGCTGCAGAGAATGCAGGTAGATTTTGTGCTCACTCCTGGCATGCAGCTGGACAATAAAGCCTGATCCAGCCCCCCCTCAGCATATGTCCGGCTCTGGCATTGGGGCGGGGCAACTTTGGGAGCAGCCCCAGCCCTGCTCCTGCTCCCGGCTGGGCACCCAGCTGCTGGGACACAGGTGTGTCCTGATGCCACCGTCTACTCCTTTGAGAAGGGGAGGACAGAGTGCATCAGGGAGTTTGGTGTGGCTTACATGCGGCAAGGAGAAGGTGCAGCCCCAAACTGGCTTTCACTTCTAGAACCTTTTGCTATTGCGGGAGCAGCTGCTGGAGCTTTTCAACCGAGCTGCAAGAGTGAAAAGTGTGATGGCATGTCTATCTGAGAAGGAAGGTTCGGTGCCGCAGCCTGTTGTGCACAATTTATATGCTGATAAGAGAAGGGGGTGCTTTTGGAACGTTTTCCTTCCTGACACTTCTGTCTCTGTGAGCTTTAGCTGCTTGGACTCAGGGATACCGAAGGTATGTGAAAGTGACTGGGATGCGAGAATCATGTTGCACAGGGAACAGGGAAGGTCAGCAAATGTTTCCTGTCCTGGCACATCTCTCAGTCTGAACTGCAGCTGCAGATGCTTCACTTCCGCCAAGGACTCTGCCACCTTGAGAGAAGGATGCGCTCTATGGAGTTGAGAAAGAAAGTGCGTCTCACTAGCTTCTTTCCTCTACTTCATAGACAGCAAAGGGGCTATGAAAGGCAGCACTGGCTTTTTGTTCTAGGACTTCTTCTTTACAAGCAGCTGCTGGATGTTTGGAAGGGGGTTTGGGATATGCAAAAATGAGAGGCTAAGATGGTAAGAGGGTAAGATGGAAGTCATCTGGCAAAAGCAGAGCTCACAAAAGGGCCAGCTGAGAAAGCTCTTGCTGCCTACAACTTCAACTGCACCCCTCAAAGCAGCAGCACACACGCTGCTCTCGGCACTTTCCTTCTCAGCTCTACGCACCATCCTAAGCCTTGCCTCTCCCACACTCAGGATCCAAAGACAACGGCACCAGGGACTGCTCACACACTAAAGGCACCAGGACAAAAGGCTCACCAGCTTGGCCGTTGCATTCCCGCTGACAGCTCCACAGCTTGAACCCAGAGAACTGCCTGCTGCCAACAGCCTTTCCAATCACTCTGAGCACCTCATGACAAGGAGTGTGGGGAATGAATCTCCAGCAGCCTCCTGCCCCAGGCTGTCCCCCGGGAGCAGCCCTGCTCCAGGCCGTGACTGCCACCTGCACAGCCAAAGGACCCAGAGCCGGTGTTACACACCACGGCTGTGCCTGGCACAGAGACACCAGTGGCCACACAAGTGGCCATGGCACTGTCCACACACAGTCCCTGCTGCTGCTCCCCCAGCCGCTGGCACCAACTCCCAGCCACCCACTCCTAAAGCCACGGGGCCCACTGGGACACTGCGGGGGCTCGTGGAAGCCAGCGGCCATTGTGACACAGCGGGGCTGCACAGAGCCCACGGTGCTTTGTGACCCGTGGCTCCCAGGAGAGCCTTTGTGATGCTGGGGAACTACAAGGAAGCCTGGCTCCTCTGTGACACCACCACAGAAGCTCAGGGGAGCCCTGGAGACCGTGCTGATGCTATGGAACCTGATGCAACCCTGCCTCCTCTGTGACACCACAGAAGCTCTTGGAGCCCTGGAGACCGTGGTGATGCTATGGAACCTGATGCAACCCTGCCTCCTCTGTGACACCACAGAACCTCTGGGAGCCCTGGAGACCGTGCTGATGCTATGGAACCTGATGCAACCCTGCCTCCACTGTGACACCACAGAAGCTCAGGGAGCCCTGGAGACTGTGGTGATGCTATGGAACCTGATGCAACCCTGCCTCCACTGTGACACCACAGAAGCTCGGGGAGCTCTGCAGACCGTGGGGATGCTGGCGAAGCTGACGGAACCCTGGGCACCACAGTGACGCTCTGGAACCTGGTGGAACCGAGGGGCCACAGTGACACTGTGGGGCCTTTTGGAAGCAACAGGACCCTGGTGGGAAGCCACGGGATGATTAATCCTGCACGAACCTGCTCCAGGTGGGCTCCTCTCTCCCGGCTTCCACAGGTGCTGCTAGGATCCCACTCCGGCACTGGCTTGGCACGGGCTCACGGCTTCCTTTGGCAATGGCTCTGCTCCAGGATGGCATGCTGCAGAGAATGCAGGTAGATTTTGTGCTCACTCCTGGCATGCAGCTGGACAATAAAGCCTGATCCAGCCCCCCCTCAGCATATGTCCGGCTCTGGCATTGGGGCGGGGCAACTTTGGGAGCAGCCCCAGCCCTGCTCCTGCTCCCGGCTGGGCACCCAGCTGCTGGGACACAGGTGTGTCCTGATGCCACCGTCTACTCCTTTGAGAAGGGGAGGACAGAGTGCATCAGGGAGTTTGGTGTGGCTTACATGCGGCAAGGAGAAGGTGCAGCCCCAAACTGGCTTTCACTTCTAGAACCTTTTGCTATTGCGGGAGCAGCTGCTGGAGCTTTTCAACCGAGCTGCAAGAGTGAAAAGTGTGATGGCATGTCTATCTGAGAAGGAAGGTTCGGTGCCGCAGCCTGTTGTGCACAATTTATATGCTGATAAGAGAAGGGGGTGCTTTTGGAACGTTTTCCTTCCTGACACTTCTGTCTCTGTGAGCTTTAGCTGCTTGGACTCAGGGATACCGAAGGTATGTGAAAGTGACTGGGATGCGAGAATCATGTTGCACAGGGAACAGGGAAGGTCAGCAAATGTTTCCTGTCCTGGCACATCTCTCAGTCTGAACTGCAGCTGCAGATGCTTCACTTCCGCCAAGGACTCTGCCACCTTGAGAGAAGGATGCGCTCTATGGAGTTGAGAAAGAAAGTGCGTCTCACTAGCTTCTTTCCTCTACTTCATAGACAGCAAAGGGGCTATGAAAGGCAGCACTGGCTTTTTGTTCTAGGACTTCTTCTTTACAAGCAGCTGCTGGATGTTTGGAAGGGGGTTTGGGATATGCAAAAATGAGAGGCTAAGATGGTAAGAGGGTAAGATGGAAGTCATCTGGCAAAAGCAGAGCTCACAAAAGGGCCAGCTGAGAAAGCTCTTGCTGCCTACAACTTCAACTGCACCCCTCAAAGCAGCAGCACACACGCTGCTCTCGGCACTTTCCTTCTCAGCTCTACGCACCATCCTAAGCCTTGCCTCTCCCACACTCAGGATCCAAAGACAACGGCACCAGGGACTGCTCACACACTAAAGGCACCAGGACAAAAGGCTCACCAGCTTGGCCTTTGCATTCCCGCTGACAGCTCCACAGCTTGAACCCAGAGAACTGCCTGCTGCCAACAGCCTTTCCAATCACTCTGAGCACCTCATGACAAGGAGTGTGGGGAATGAATCTCCAGCAGCCTCCTGCCCCAGGCTGTCCCCCGGGAGCAGCCCTGCTCCAGGCCGTGACTGCCACCTGCACAGCCAAAGGACCCAGAGCCGGTGTTACACACCACGGCTGTGCCTGGCACAGAGACACCAGTGGCCACACAAGTGGCCATGGCACTGTCCACACACAGTCCCTGCTGCTGCTCCCCCAGCCGCTGGCACCAACTCCCAGCCACCCACTCCTAAAGCCACGGGGCCCACTGGGACACTGCGGGGGCTCGTGGAAGCCAGCGGCCATTGTGACACAGCGGGGCTGCACAGAGCCCACGGTGCTTTGTGACCCGTGGCTCCCAGGAGAGCCTTTGTGATGCTGGGGAACTACAAGGAAGCCTGGCTCCTCTGTGACACCACCACAGAAGCTCAGGGGAGCCCTGGAGACCGTGCTGATGCTATGGAACCTGATGCAACCCTGCCTCCTCTGTGACACCACAGAAGCTCTTGGAGCCCTGGAGACCGTGCTGATGCTATGGAACCTGATGCAACCCTGCCTCCTCTGTGACACCACAGAACCTCTGGGAGCCCTGGAGACCGTGCTGATGCTATGGAACCTGATGCAACCCTGCCTCCACTGTGACACCACAGAAGCTCAGGGAGCCCTGGAGACTGTGGTGATGCTATGGAACCTGATGCAACCCTGCCTCCACTGTGACACCACAGAACCTCTGGGAGCCCTGGAGACCGTGCTGATGCTATGGAACCTGATGCAACCCTGCCTCCACTGTGACACCACAGAAGCTCGGGGAGCTCTGCAGACCGTGGGGATGCTGGCGGAGCTGACGGAACCCTGGGCACCACAGTGACGCTATGGAACCTGGTGGAACCGAGGGGCCACAGTGACACTGTGGGGCCTTTTGGAAGCAACAGGACCCTGGTGGGAAGCCACGGGATGATTAATCCTGCACGAACCTGCTCCAGGTGGGCTCCTCTCTCCCGGCTTCCACAGGTGCTGCTAGGATCCCACTCCGGCACTGGCTTGGCACGGGCTCACGGCTTCCTTTGGCAATGGCTCTGCTCCAGGATGGCATGCTGCAGAGAATGCAGGTAGATTTTGTGCTCACTCCTGGCATGCAGCTGGACAATAAAGCCTGATCCAGCCCCCCCTCAGCATATGTCCGGCTCTGGCATTGGGGCGGGGCAACTTTGGGAGCAGCCCCAGCCCTGCTCCTGCTCCCGGCTGGGCACCCAGCTGCTGGGACACAGGTGTGTCCTGATGCCACCGTCTACTCCTTTGAGAAGGGGAGGACAGAGTGCATCAGGGAGTTTGGTGTGGCTTACATGCGGCAAGGAGAAGGTGCAGCCCCAAACTGGCTTTCACTTCTAGAACCTTTTGCTATTGCGGGAGCAGCTGCTGGAGCTTTTCAACCGAGCTGCAAGAGTGAAAAGTGTGATGGCATGTCTATCTGAGAAGGAAGGTTCGGTGCCGCAGCCTGTTGTGCACAATTTATATGCTGATAAGAGAAGGGGGTGCTTTTGGAACGTTTTCCTTCCTGACACTTCTGTCTCTGTGAGCTTTAGCTGCTTGGACTCAGGGATACCGAAGGTATGTGAAAGTGACTGGGATGCGAGAATCATGTTGCACAGGGAACAGGGAAGGTCAGCAAATGTTTCCTGTCCTGGCACATCTCTCAGTCTGAACTGCAGCTGCAGATGCTTCACTTCCGCCAAGGACTCTGCCACCTTGAGAGAAGGATGCGCTCTATGGAGTTGAGAAAGAAAGTGCGTCTCACTAGCTTCTTTCCTCTACTTCATAGACAGCAAAGGGGCTATGAAAGGCAGCACTGGCTTTTTGTTCTAGGACTTCTTCTTTACAAGCAGCTGCTGGATGTTTGGAAGGGGGTTTGGGATATGCAAAAATGAGAGGCTAAGATGGTAAGAGGGTAAGATGGAAGTCATCTGGCAAAAGCAGAGCTCACAAAAGGGCCAGCTGAGAAAGCTCTTGCTGCCTACAACTTCAACTGCACCCCTCAAAGCAGCAGCACACACGCTGCTCTCGGCACTTTCCTTCTCAGCTCTACGCACCATCCTAAGCCTTGCCTCTCCCACACTCAGGATCCAAAGACAACGGCACCAGGGACTGCTCACACACTAAAGGCACCAGGACAAAAGGCTCACCAGCTTGGCCGTTGCATTCCCGCTGACAGCTCCACAGCTTGAACCCAGAGAACTGCCTGCTGCCAACAGCCTTTCCAATCACTCTGAGCACCTCATGACAAGGAGTGTGGGGAATGAATCTCCAGCAGCCTCCTGCCCCAGGCTGTCCCCCGGGAGCAGCCCTGCTCCAGGCCGTGACTGCCACCTGCACAGCCAAAGGACCCAGAGCCGGTGTTACACACCACGGCTGTGCCTGGCACAGAGACACCAGTGGCCACACAAGTGGCCATGGCACTGTCCACACACAGTCCCTGCTGCTGCTCCCCCAGCCGCTGGCACCAACTCCCAGCCACCCACTCCTAAAGCCACGGGGCCCACTGGGACACTGCGGGGGCTCGTGGAAGCCAGCGGCCATTGTGACACAGCGGGGCTGCACAGAGCCCACGGTGCTTTGTGACCCGTGGCTCCCAGGAGAGCCTTTGTGATGCTGGGGAACTACAAGGAAGCCTGGCTCCTCTGTGACACCACCACAGAAGCTCAGGGGAGCCCTGGAGACCGTGCTGATGCTATGGAACCTGATGCAACCCTGCCTCCTCTGTGACACCACAGAAGCTCTTGGAGCCCTGGAGACCGTGGTGATGCTATGGAACCTGATGCAACCCTGCCTCCTCTGTGACACCACAGAACCTCTGGGAGCCCTGGAGACCGTGCTGATGCTATGGAACCTGATGCAACCCTGCCTCCACTGTGACACCACAGAAGCTCAGGGAGCCCTGGAGACTGTGGTGATGCTATGGAACCTGATGCAACCCTGCCTCCACTGTGACACCACAGAAGCTCGGGGAGCTCTGCAGACCGTGGGGATGCTGGCGAAGCTGACGGAACCCTGGGCACCACAGTGACGCTCTGGAACCTGGTGGAACCGAGGGGCCACAGTGACACTGTGGGGCCTTTTGGAAGCAACAGGACCCTGGTGGGAAGCCACGGGATGATTAATCCTGCACGAACCTGCTCCAGGTGGGCTCCTCTCTCCCGGCTTCCACAGGTGCTGCTAGGATCCCACTCCGGCACTGGCTTGGCACGGGCTCACGGCTTCCTTTGGCAATGGCTCTGCTCCAGGATGGCATGCTGCAGAGAATGCAGGTAGATTTTGTGCTCACTCCTGGCATGCAGCTGGACAATAAAGCCTGATCCAGCCCCCCCTCAGCATATGTCCGGCTCTGGCATTGGGGCGGGGCAACTTTGGGAGCAGCCCCAGCCCTGCTCCTGCTCCCGGCTGGGCACCCAGCTGCTGGGACACAGGTGTGTCCTGATGCCACCGTCTACTCCTTTGAGAAGGGGAGGACAGAGTGCATCAGGGAGTTTGGTGTGGCTTACATGCGGCAAGGAGAAGGTGCAGCCCCAAACTGGCTTTCACTTCTAGAACCTTTTGCTATTGCGGGAGCAGCTGCTGGAGCTTTTCAACCGAGCTGCAAGAGTGAAAAGTGTGATGGCATGTCTATCTGAGAAGGAAGGTTCGGTGCCGCAGCCTGTTGTGCACAATTTATATGCTGATAAGAGAAGGGGGTGCTTTTGGAACGTTTTCCTTCCTGACACTTCTGTCTCTGTGAGCTTTAGCTGCTTGGACTCAGGGATACCGAAGGTATGTGAAAGTGACTGGGATGCGAGAATCATGTTGCACAGGGAACAGGGAAGGTCAGCAAATGTTTCCTGTCCTGGCACATCTCTCAGTCTGAACTGCAGCTGCAGATGCTTCACTTCCGCCAAGGACTCTGCCACCTTGAGAGAAGGATGCGCTCTATGGAGTTGAGAAAGAAAGTGCGTCTCACTAGCTTCTTTCCTCTACTTCATAGACAGCAAAGGGGCTATGAAAGGCAGCACTGGCTTTTTGTTCTAGGACTTCTTCTTTACAAGCAGCTGCTGGATGTTTGGAAGGGGGTTTGGGATATGCAAAAATGAGAGGCTAAGATGGTAAGAGGGTAAGATGGAAGTCATCTGGCAAAAGCAGAGCTCACAAAAGGGCCAGCTGAGAAAGCTCTTGCTGCCTACAACTTCAACTGCACCCCTCAAAGCAGCAGCACACACGCTGCTCTCGGCACTTTCCTTCTCAGCTCTACGCACCATCCTAAGCCTTGCCTCTCCCACACTCAGGATCCAAAGACAACGGCACCAGGGACTGCTCACACACTAAAGGCACCAGGACAAAAGGCTCACCAGCTTGGCCTTTGCATTCCCGCTGACAGCTCCACAGCTTGAACCCAGAGAACTGCCTGCTGCCAACAGCCTTTCCAATCACTCTGAGCACCTCATGACAAGGAGTGTGGGGAATGAATCTCCAGCAGCCTCCTGCCCCAGGCTGTCCCCCGGGAGCAGCCCTGCTCCAGGCCGTGACTGCCACCTGCACAGCCAAAGGACCCAGAGCCGGTGTTACACACCACGGCTGTGCCTGGCACAGAGACACCAGTGGCCACACAAGTGGCCATGGCACTGTCCACACACAGTCCCTGCTGCTGCTCCCCCAGCCGCTGGCACCAACTCCCAGCCACCCACTCCTAAAGCCACGGGGCCCACTGGGACACTGCGGGGGCTCGTGGAAGCCAGCGGCCATTGTGACACAGCGGGGCTGCACAGAGCCCACGGTGCTTTGTGACCCGTGGCTCCCAGGAGAGCCTTTGTGATGCTGGGGAACTACAAGGAAGCCTGGCTCCTCTGTGACACCACCACAGAAGCTCAGGGGAGCCCTGGAGACCGTGCTGATGCTATTGAACCTGATGCAACCCTGCCTCCTCTGTGACACCACAGAAGCTCTTGGAGCCCTGGAGACCGTGCTGATGCTATGGAACCTGATGCAACCCTGCCTCCTCTGTGACACCACAGAACCTCTGGGAGCCCTGGAGACCGTGCTGATGCTATGGAACCTGATGCAACCCTGCCTCCACTGTGACACCACAGAACCTCTGGGAGCCCTGGAGACTGTGGTGATGCTATGGAACCTGATGCAACCCTGCCTCCACTGTGACACCACAGAACCTCTGGGAGCCCTGGAGACCGTGCTGATGCTATGGAACCTGATGCAACCCTGCCTCCACTGTGACACCACAGAAGCTCGGGGAGCTCTGCAGACCGTGGGGATGCTGGCGGAGCTGACGGAACCCTGGGCACCACAGTGACGCTATGGAACCTGGTGGAACCGAGGGGCCACAGTGACACTGTGGGGCCTTTTGGAAGCAACAGGACCCTGGTGGGAAGCCACGGGATGATTAATCCTGCACGAACCTGCTCCAGGTGGGCTCCTCTCTCCCGGCTTCCACAGGTGCTGCTAGGATCCCACTCCGGCACTGGCTTGGCACGGGCTCACGGCTTCCTTTGGCAATGGCTCTGCTCCAGGATGGCATGCTGCAGAGAATGCAGGTAGATTTTGTGCTCACTCCTGGCATGCAGCTGGACAATAAAGCCTGATCCAGCCCCCCCTCAGCATATGTCCGGCTCTGGCATTGGGGCGGGGCAACTTTGGGAGCAGCCCCAGCCCTGCTCCTGCTCCCGGCTGGGCACCCAGCTGCTGGGACACAGGTGTGTCCTGATGCCACCGTCTACTCCTTTGAGAAGGGGAGGACAGAGTGCATCAGGGAGTTTGGTGTGGCTTACATGCGGCAAGGAGAAGGTGCAGCCCCAAACTGGCTTTCACTTCTAGAACCTTTTGCTCTTGCGGGAGCAGCTGCTGGAGCTTTTCAACCGAGCTGCAAGAGTGAAAAGTGTGATGGCATGTCTATCTGAGAAGGAAGGTTCGGTGCCGCAGCCTGTTGTGCACAATTTATATGCTGATAAGAGAAGGGGGTGCTTTTGCAACGTTTTCCTTCCTGACACTTCTGTCTCTGTGAGCTTTAGCTGCTTGGACTCAGGGATACCGAAGGTATGTGAAAGTGACTGGGATGCGAGAATCATGTTGCACAGGGAACAGGGAAGGTCAGCAAATGTTTCCTGTCCTGGCACATCTCTCAGTCTGAACTGCAGCTGCAGATGCTTCACTTCCGCCAAGGACTCTGCCACCTTGAGAGAAGGATGCGCTCTATGGAGTTGAGAAAGAAAGTGCGTCTCACTAGCTTCTTTCCTCTACTTCATAGACAGCAAAGGGGCTATGAAAGGCAGCACTGGCTTTTTGTTCTAGGACTTCTTCTTTACAAGCAGCTGCTGGATGTTTGGAAGGGGGTTTGGGATATGCAAAAATGAGAGGCTAAGATGGTAAGAGGGTAAGATGGAAGTCATCTGGCAAAAGCAGAGCTCACAAAAGGGCCAGCTGAGAAAGCTCTTGCTGCCTACAACTTCAACTGCACCCCTCAAAGCAGCAGCACACACGCTGCTCTCGGCACTTTCCTTCTCAGCTCTACGCACCATCCTAAGCCTTGCCTCTCCCACACTCAGGATCCAAAGACAACGGCACCAGGGACTGCTCACACACTAAAGGCACCAGGACAAAAGGCTCACCAGCTTGGCCGTTGCATTCCCGCTGACAGCTCCACAGCTTGAACCCAGAGAACTGCCTGCTGCCAACAGCCTTTCCAATCACTCTGAGCACCTCATGACAAGGAGTGTGGGGAATGAATCTCCAGCAGCCTCCTGCCCCAGGCTGTCCCCCGGGAGCAGCCCTGCTCCAGGCCGTGACTGCCACCTGCACAGCCAAAGGACCCAGAGCCGGTGTTACACACCACGGCTGTGCCTGGCACAGAGACACCAGTGGCCACACAAGTGGCCATGGCACTGTCCACACACAGTCCCTGCTGCTGCTCCCCCAGCCGCTGGCACCAACTCCCAGCCACCCACTCCTAAAGCCACGGGGCCCACTGGGACACTGCGGGGGCTCGTGGAAGCCAGCGGCCATTGTGACACAGCGGGGCTGCACAGAGCCCACGGTGCTTTGTGACCCGTGGCTCCCAGGAGAGCCTTTGTGATGCTGGGGAACTACAAGGAAGCCTGGCTCCTCTGTGACACCACCACAGAAGCTCAGGGGAGCCCTGGAGACCGTGCTGATGCTATTGAACCTGATGCAACCCTGCCTCCTCTGTGACACCACAGAAGCTCTTGGAGCCCTGGAGACCGTGGTGATGCTATGGAACCTGATGCAACCCTGCCTCCTCTGTGACACCACAGAACCTCTGGGAGCCCTGGAGACCGTGCTGATGCTATGGAACCTGATGCAACCCTGCCTCCACTGTGACACCACAGAACCTCTGGGAGCCCTGGAGACCGTGGTGATGCTATGGAACCTGATGCAACCCTGCCTCCTCTGTGACACCACAGAACCTCTGGGAGCCCTGGAGACCGTGCTGATGCTATGGAACCTGATGCAACCCTGCCTCCACTGTGACACCACAGAAGCTCAGGGAGCCCTGGAGACTGTGGTGATGCTATGGAACCTGATGCAACCCTGCCTCCACTGTGACACCACAGAACCTCTGGGAGCCCTGGAGACCGTGCTGATGCTATGGAACCTGATGCAACCCTGCCTCCACTGTGACACCACAGAAGCTCGGGGAGCTCTGCAGACCGTGGGGATGCTGGCGAAGCTGACGGAACCCTGGGCACCACAGTGACGCTATGGAACCTGGTGGAACCGAGGGGCCACAGTGACACTGTGGGGCCTTTTGGAAGCAACAGGACCCTGGTGGGAAGCCACGGGATGATTAATCCTGCACGAACCTGCTCCAGGTGGGCTCCTCTCTCCCGGCTTCCACAGGTGCTGCTAGGATCCCACTCCGGCACTGGCTTGGCACGGGCTCACGGCTTCCTTTGGCAATGGCTCTGCTCCAGGATGGCATGCTGCAGAGAATGCAGGTAGATTTTGTGCTCACTCCTGGCATGCAGCTGGACAATAAAGCCTGATCCAGCCCCCCCTCAGCATATGTCCGGCTCTGGCATTGGGGCGGGGCAACTTTGGGAGCAGCCCCAGCCCTGCTCCTGCTCCCGGCTGGGCACCCAGCTGCTGGGACACAGGTGTGTCCTGATGCCACCGTCTACTCCTTTGAGAAGGGGAGGACAGAGTGCATCAGGGAGTTTGGTGTGGCTTACATGCGGCAAGGAGAAGGTGCAGCCCCAAACTGGCTTTCACTTCTAGAACCTTTTGCTCTTGCGGGAGCAGCTGCTGGAGCTTTTCAACCGAGCTGCAAGAGTGAAAAGTGTGATGGCATGTCTATCTGAGAAGGAAGGTTCGGTGCCGCAGCCTGTTGTGCACAATTTATATGCTGATAAGAGAAGGGGGTGCTTTTGGAACGTTTTCCTTCCTGACACTTCTGTCTCTGTGAGCTTTAGCTGCTTGGACTCAGGGATACCGAAGGTATGTGAAAGTGACTGGGATGCGAGAATCATGTTGCACAGGGAACAGGGAAGGTCAGCAAATGTTTCCTGTCCTGGCACATCTCTCAGTCTGAACTGCAGCTGCAGATGCTTCACTTCCGCCAAGGACTCTGCCACCTTGAGAGAAGGATGCGCTCTATGGAGTTGAGAAAGAAAGTGCGTCTCACTAGCTTCTTTCCTCTACTTCATAGACAGCAAAGGGGCTATGAAAGGCAGCACTGGCTTTTTGTTCTAGGACTTCTTCTTTACAAGCAGCTGCTGGATGTTTGGAAGGGGGTTTGGGATATGCAAAAATGAGAGGCTAAGATGGTAAGAGGGTAAGATGGAAGTCATCTGGCAAAAGCAGAGCTCACAAAAGGGCCAGCTGAGAAAGCTCTTGCTGCCTACAACTTCAACTGCACCCCTCAAAGCAGCAGCACACACGCTGCTCTCGGCACTTTCCTTCTCAGCTCTACGCACCATCCTAAGCCTTGCCTCTCCCACACTCAGGATCCAAAGACAACGGCACCAGGGACTGCTCACACACTAAAGGCACCAGGACAAAAGGCTCACCAGCTTGGCCGTTGCATTCCCGCTGACAGCTCCACAGCTTGAACCCAGAGAACTGCCTGCTGCCAACAGCCTTTCCAATCACTCTGAGCACCTCATGACAAGGAGTGTGGGGAATGAATCTCCAGCAGCCTCCTGCCCCAGGCTGTCCCCCGGGAGCAGCCCTGCTCCAGGCCGTGACTGCCACCTGCACAGCCAAAGGACCCAGAGCCGGTGTTACACACCACGGCTGTGCCTGGCACAGAGACACCAGTGGCCACACAAGTGGCCATGGCACTGTCCACACACAGTCCCTGCTGCTGCTCCCCCAGCCGCTGGCACCAACTCCCAGCCACCTACTCCTAAAGCCACGGGGCCCACTGGGACACTGCGGGGGCTCGTGGAAGCCAGCGGCCATTGTGACACAGCGGGGCTGCACAGAGCCCACGGTGCTTTGTGACCCGTGGCTCCCAGGAGAGCCTTTGTGATGCTGGGGAACTACAAGGAAGCCTGGCTCCTCTGTGACACCACCACAGAAGCTCAGGGGAGCCCTGGAGACCGTGCTGATGCTATTGAACCTGATGCAACCCTGCCTCCTCTGTGACACCACAGAAGCTCTTGGAGCCCTGGAGACCGTGGTGATGCTATGGAACCTGATGCAACCCTGCCTCCTCTGTGACACCACAGAACCTCTGGGAGCCCTGGAGACCGTGCTGATGCTATGGAACCTGATGCAACCCTGCCTCCACTGTGACACCACAGAACCTCTGGGAGCCCTGGAGACTGTGGTGATGCTATGGAACCTGATGCAACCCTGCCTCCACTGTGACACCACAGAACCTCTGGGAGCCCTGGAGACCGTGCTGATGCTATGGAACCTGATGCAACCCTGCCTCCACTGTGACACCACAGAAGCTCGGGGAGCTCTGCAGACCGTGGGGATGCTGGCGAAGCTGACGGAACCCTGGGCACCACAGTGACGCTATGGAACCTGGTGGAACCGAGGGGCCACAGTGACACTGTGGGGCCTTTTGGAAGCAACAGGACCCTGGTGGGAAGCCACGGGATGATTAATCCTGCACGAACCTGCTCCAGGTGGGCTCCTCTCTCCCGGCTTCCACAGGTGCTGCTAGGATCCCACTCCGGCACTGGCTTGGCACGGGCTCACGGCTTCCTTTGGCAATGGCTCTGCTCCAGGATGGCATGCTGCAGAGAATGCAGGTAGATTTTGTGCTCACTCCTGGCATGCAGCTGGACAATAAAGCCTGATCCAGCCCCCCCTCAGCATATGTCCGGCTCTGGCATTGGGGCGGGGCAACTTTGGGAGCAGCCCCAGCCCTGCTCCTGCTCCCGGCTGGGCACCCAGCTGCTGGGACACAGGTGTGTCCTGATGCCACCGTCTACTCCTTTGAGAAGGGGAGGACAGAGTGCATCAGGGAGTTTGGTGTGGCTTACATGCGGCAAGGAGAAGGTGCAGCCCCAAACTGGCTTTCACTTCTAGAACCTTTTGCTATTGCGGGAGCAGCTGCTGGAGCTTTTCAACCGAGCTGCAAGAGTGAAAAGTGTGATGGCATGTCTATCTGAGAAGGAAGGTTCGGTGCCGCAGCCTGTTGTGCACAATTTATATGCTGATAAGAGAAGGGGGTGCTTTTGCAACGTTTTCCTTCCTGACACTTCTGTCTCTGTGAGCTTTAGCTGCTTGGACTCAGGGATACCGAAGGTATGTGAAAGTGACTGGGATGCGAGAATCATGTTGCACAGGGAACAGGGAAGGTCAGCAAATGTTTCCTGTCCTGGCACATCTCTCAGTCTGAACTGCAGCTGCAGATGCTTCACTTCCGCCAAGGACTCTGCCACCTTGAGAGAAGGATGCGCTCTATGGAGTTGAGAAAGAAAGTGCGTCTCACTAGCTTCTTTCCTCTACTTCATAGACAGCAAAGGGGCTATGAAAGGCAGCACTGGCTTTTTGTTCTAGGACTTCTTCTTTACAAGCAGCTGCTGGATGTTTGGAAGGGGGTTTGGGATATGCAAAAATGAGAGGCTAAGATGGTAAGAGGGTAAGATGGAAGTCATCTGGCAAAAGCAGAGCTCACAAAAGGGCCAGCTGAGAAAGCTCTTGCTGCCTACAACTTCAACTGCACCCCTCAAAGCAGCAGCACACACGCTGCTCTCGGCACTTTCCTTCTCAGCTCTACGCACCATCCTAAGCCTTGCCTCTCCCACACTCAGGATCCAAAGACAACGGCACCAGGGACTGCTCACACACTAAAGGCACCAGGACAAAAGGCTCACCAGCTTGGCCGTTGCATTCCCGCTGACAGCTCCACAGCTTGAACCCAGAGAACTGCCTGCTGCCAACAGCCTTTCCAATCACTCTGAGCACCTCATGACAAGGAGTGTGGGGAATGAATCTCCAGCAGCCTCCTGCCCCAGGCTGTCCCCCGGGAGCAGCCCTGCTCCAGGCCGTGACTGCCACCTGCACAGCCAAAGGACCCAGAGCCGGTGTTACACACCACGGCTGTGCCTGGCACAGAGACACCAGTGGCCACACAAGTGGCCATGGCACTGTCCACACACAGTCCCTGCTGCTGCTCCCCCAGCCGCTGGCACCAACTCCCAGCCACCCACTCCTAAAGCCACGGGGCCCACTGGGACACTGCGGGGGCTCGTGGAAGCCAGCGGCCATTGTGACACAGCGGGGCTGCACAGAGCCCACGGTGCTTTGTGACCCGTGGCTCCCAGGAGAGCCTTTGTGATGCTGGGGAACTACAAGGAAGCCTGGCTCCTCTGTGACACCACCACAGAAGCTCAGGGGAGCCCTGGAGACCGTGCTGATGCTATTGAACCTGATGCAACCCTGCCTCCTCTGTGACACCACAGAACCTCTGGGAGCCCTGGAGACCGTGCTGATGCTATGGAACCTGATGCAACCCTGCCTCCTCTGTGACACCACAGAACCTCTGGGAGCCCTGGAGACCGTGCTGATGCTATGGAACCTGATGCAACCCTGCCTCCACTGTGACACCACAGAAGCTCAGGGAGCCCTGGAGACTGTGGTGATGCTATGGAACCTGATGCAACCCTGCCTCCACTGTGACACCACAGAACCTCTGGGAGCCCTGGAGACCGTGCTGATGCTATGGAACCTGATGCAACCCTGCCTCCACTGTGACACCACAGAAGCTCGGGGAGCTCTGCAGACCGTGGGGATGCTGGCGAAGCTGACGGAACCCTGGGCACCACAGTGACGCTATGGAACCTGGTGGAACCGAGGGGCCACAGTGACACTGTGGGGCCTTTTGGAAGCAACAGGACCCTGGTGGGAAGCCACGGGATGATTAATCCTGCACGAACCTGCTCCAGGTGGGCTCCTCTCTCCCGGCTTCCACAGGTGCTGCTAGGATCCCACTCCGGCACTGGCTTGGCACGGGCTCACGGCTTCCTTTGGCAATGGCTCTGCTCCAGGATGGCATGCTGCAGAGAATGCAGGTAGATTTTGTGCTCACTCCTGGCATGCAGCTGGACAATAAAGCCTGATCCAGCCCCCCCTCAGCATATGTCCGGCTCTGGCATTGGGGCGGGGCAACTTTGGGAGCAGCCCCAGCCCTGCTCCTGCTCCCGGCTGGGCACCCAGCTGCTGGGACACAGGTGTGTCCTGATGCCACCGTCTACTCCTTTGAGAAGGGGAGGACAGAGTGCATCAGGGAGTTTGGTGTGGCTTACATGCGGCAAGGAGAAGGTGCAGCCCCAAACTGGCTTTCACTTCTAGAACCTTTTGCTATTGCGGGAGCAGCTGCTGGAGCTTTTCAACCGAGCTGCAAGAGTGAAAAGTGTGATGGCATGTCTATCTGAGAAGGAAGGTTCGGTGCCGCAGCCTGTTGTGCACAATTTATATGCTGATAAGAGAAGGGGGTGCTTTTGCAACGTTTTCCTTCCTGACACTTCTGTCTCTGTGAGCTTTAGCTGCTTGGACTCAGGGATACCGAAGGTATGTGAAAGTGACTGGGATGCGAGAATCATGTTGCACAGGGAACAGGGAAGGTCAGCAAATGTTTCCTGTCCTGGCACATCTCTCAGTCTGAACTGCAGCTGCAGATGCTTCACTTCCGCCAAGGACTCTGCCACCTTGAGAGAAGGATGCGCTCTATGGAGTTGAGAAAGAAAGTGCGTCTCACTAGCTTCTTTCCTCTACTTCATAGACAGCAAAGGGGCTATGAAAGGCAGCACTGGCTTTTTGTTCTAGGACTTCTTCTTTACAAGCAGCTGCTGGATGTTTGGAAGGGGGTTTGGGATATGCAAAAATGAGAGGCTAAGATGGTAAGAGGGTAAGATGGAAGTCATCTGGCAAAAGCAGAGCTCACAAAAGGGCCAGCTGAGAAAGCTCTTGCTGCCTACAACTTCAACTGCACCCCTCAAAGCAGCAGCACACACGCTGCTCTCGGCACTTTCCTTCTCAGCTCTACGCACCATCCTAAGCCTTGCCTCTCCCACACTCAGGATCCAAAGACAACGGCACCAGGGACTGCTCACACACTAAAGGCACCAGGACAAAAGGCTCACCAGCTTGGCCGTTGCATTCCCGCTGACAGCTCCACAGCTTGAACCCAGAGAACTGCCTGCTGCCAACAGCCTTTCCAATCACTCTGAGCACCTCATGACAAGGAGTGTGGGGAATGAATCTCCAGCAGCCTCCTGCCCCAGGCTGTCCCCCGGGAGCAGCCCTGCTCCAGGCCGTGACTGCCACCTGCACAGCCAAAGGACCCAGAGCCGGTGTTACACACCACGGCTGTGCCTGGCACAGAGACACCAGTGGCCACACAAGTGGCCATGGCACTGTCCACACACAGTCCCTGCTGCTGCTCCCCCAGCCGCTGGCACCAACTCCCAGCCACCCACTCCTAAAGCCACGGGGCCCACTGGGACACTGCGGGGGCTCGTGGAAGCCAGCGGCCATTGTGACACAGCGGGGCTGCACAGAGCCCACGGTGCTTTGTGACCCGTGGCTCCCAGGAGAGCCTTTGTGATGCTGGGGAACTACAAGGAAGCCTGGCTCCTCTGTGACACCACCACAGAAGCTCAGGGGAGCCCTGGAGACCGTGCTGATGCTATTGAACCTGATGCAACCCTGCCTCCTCTGTGACACCACAGAACCTCTGGGAGCCCTGGAGACCGTGCTGATGCTATGGAACCTGATGCAACCCTGCCTCCTCTGTGACACCACAGAACCTCTGGGAGCCCTGGAGACCGTGCTGATGCTATGGAACCTGATGCAACCCTGCCTCCACTGTGACACCACAGAAGCTCAGGGAGCCCTGGAGACTGTGGTGATGCTATGGAACCTGATGCAACCCTGCCTCCACTGTGACACCACAGAACCTCTGGGAGCCCTGGAGACCGTGCTGATGCTATGGAACCTGATGCAACCCTGCCTCCACTGTGACACCACAGAAGCTCGGGGAGCTCTGCAGACCGTGGGGATGCTGGCGAAGCTGACGGAACCCTGGGCACCACAGTGACGCTATGGAACCTGGTGGAACCGAGGGGCCACAGTGACACTGTGGGGCCTTTTGGAAGCAACAGGACCCTGGTGGGAAGCCACGGGATGATTAATCCTGCACGAACCTGCTCCAGGTGGGCTCCTCTCTCCCGGCTTCCACAGGTGCTGCTAGGATCCCACTCCGGCACTGGCTTGGCACGGGCTCACGGCTTCCTTTGGCAATGGCTCTGCTCCAGGATGGCATGCTGCAGAGAATGCAGGTAGATTTTGTGCTCACTCCTGGCATGCAGCTGGACAATAAAGCCTGATCCAGCCCCCCCTCAGCATATGTCCGGCTCTGGCATTGGGGCGGGGCAACTTTGGGAGCAGCCCCAGCCCTGCTCCTGCTCCCGGCTGGGCACCCAGCTGCTGGGACACAGGTGTGTCCTGATGCCACCGTCTACTCCTTTGAGAAGGGGAGGACAGAGTGCATCAGGGAGTTTGGTGTGGCTTACATGCGGCAAGGAGAAGGTGCAGCCCCAAACTGGCTTTCACTTCTAGAACCTTTTGCTATTGCGGGAGCAGCTGCTGGAGCTTTTCAACCGAGCTGCAAGAGTGAAAAGTGTGATGGCATGTCTATCTGAGAAGGAAGGTTCGGTGCCGCAGCCTGTTGTGCACAATTTATATGCTGATAAGAGAAGGGGGTGCTTTTGCAACGTTTTCCTTCCTGACACTTCTGTCTCTGTGAGCTTTAGCTGCTTGGACTCAGGGATACCGAAGGTATGTGAAAGTGACTGGGATGCGAGAATCATGTTGCACAGGGAACAGGGAAGGTCAGCAAATGTTTCCTGTCCTGGCACATCTCTCAGTCTGAACTGCAGCTGCAGATGCTTCACTTCCGCCAAGGACTCTGCCACCTTGAGAGAAGGATGCGCTCTATGGAGTTGAGAAAGAAAGTGCGTCTCACTAGCTTCTTTCCTCTACTTCATAGACAGCAAAGGGGCTATGAAAGGCAGCACTGGCTTTTTGTTCTAGGACTTCTTCTTTACAAGCAGCTGCTGGATGTTTGGAAGGGGGTTTGGGATATGCAAAAATGAGAGGCTAAGATGGTAAGAGGGTAAGATGGAAGTCATCTGGCAAAAGCAGAGCTCACAAAAGGGCCAGCTGAGAAAGCTCTTGCTGCCTACAACTTCAACTGCACCCCTCAAAGCAGCAGCACACACGCTGCTCTCGGCACTTTCCTTCTCAGCTCTACGCACCATCCTAAGCCTTGCCTCTCCCACACTCAGGATCCAAAGACAACGGCACCAGGGACTGCTCACACACTAAAGGCACCAGGACAAAAGGCTCACCAGCTTGGCCTTTGCATTCCCGCTGACAGCTCCACAGCTTGAACCCAGAGAACTGCCTGCTGCCAACAGCCTTTCCAATCACTCCGAGCACCTCATGACAAGGAGTGTGGGGAATGAATCTCCAGCAGCCTCCTGCCCCAGGCTGTCCCCCGGGAGCAGCCCTGCTCCAGGCCGTGACTGCCACCTGCACAGCCAAAGGACCCAGAGCCGGTGTTACACACCACGGCTGTGCCTGGCACAGAGACACCAGTGGCCACACAAGTGGCCATGGCACTGTCCACACACAGTCCCTGCTGCTGCTCCCCCAGCCGCTGGCACCAACTCCCAGCCACCCACTCCTAAAGCCACGGGGCCCACTGGGACACTGCGGGGGCTCGTGGAAGCCAGCGGCCATTGTGACACAGCGGGGCTGCACAGAGCCCACGGTGCTTTGTGACCCGTGGCTCCCAGGAGAGCCTTTGTGATGCTGGGGAACTACAAGGAAGCCTGGCTCCTCTGTGACACCACCACAGAAGCTCAGGGGAGCCCTGGAGACCGTGCTGATGCTATTGAACCTGATGCAACCCTGCCTCCTCTGTGACACCACAGAACCTCTGGGAGCCCTGGAGACCGTGGTGATGCTATGGAACCTGATGCAACCCTGCCTCCTCTGTGACACCACAGAACCTCTGGGAGCCCTGGAGACCGTGCTGATGCTATGGAACCTGATGCAACCCTGCCTCCACTGTGACACCACAGAACCTCTGGGAGCCCTGGAGACTGTGGTGATGCTATGGAACCTGATGCAACCCTGCCTCCACTGTGACACCACAGAACCTCTGGGAGCCCTGGAGACCGTGCTGATGCTATGGAACCTGATGCAACCCTGCCTCCACTGTGACACCACAGAAGCTCGGGGAGCTCTGCAGACCGTGGGGATGCTGGCGGAGCTGACGGAACCCTGGGCACCACAGTGACGCTATGGAACCTGGTGGAACCGAGGGGCCACAGTGACACTGTGGGGCCTTTTGGAAGCAACAGGACCCTGGTGGGAAGCCACGGGATGATTAATCCTGCACGAACCTGCTCCAGGTGGGCTCCTCTCTCCCGGCTTCCACAGGTGCTGCTAGGATCCCACTCCGGCACTGGCTTGGCACGGGCTCACGGCTTCCTTTGGCAATGGCTCTGCTCCAGGATGGCATGCTGCAGAGAATGCAGGTAGATTTTGTGCTCACTCCTGGCATGCAGCTGGACAATAAAGCCTGATCCAGCCCCCCCTCAGCATATGTCCGGCTCTGGCATTGGGGCGGGGCAACTTTGGGAGCAGCCCCAGCCCTGCTCCTGCTCCCGGCTGGGCACCCAGCTGCTGGGACACAGGTGTGTCCTGATGCCACCGTCTACTCCTTTGAGAAGGGGAGGACAGAGTGCATCAGGGAGTTTGGTGTGGCTTACATGCGGCAAGGAGAAGGTGCAGCCCCAAACTGGCTTTCACTTCTAGAACCTTTTGCTCTTGCGGGAGCAGCTGCTGGAGCTTTTCAACCGAGCTGCAAGAGTGAAAAGTGTGATGGCATGTCTATCTGAGAAGGAAGGTTCGGTGCCGCAGCCTGTTGTGCACAATTTATATGCTGATAAGAGAAGGGGGTGCTTTTGGAACGTTTTCCTTCCTGACACTTCTGTCTCTGTGAGCTTTAGCTGCTTGGACTCAGGGATACCGAAGGTATGTGAAAGTGACTGGGATGCGAGAATCATGTTGCACAGGGAACAGGGAAGGTCAGCAAATGTTTCCTGTCCTGGCACATCTCTCAGTCTGAACTGCAGCTGCAGATGCTTCACTTCCGCCAAGGACTCTGCCACCTTGAGAGAAGGATGCGCTCTATGGAGTTGAGAAAGAAAGTGCGTCTCACTAGCTTCTTTCCTCTACTTCATAGACAGCAAAGGGGCTATGAAAGGCAGCACTGGCTTTTTGTTCTAGGACTTCTTCTTTACAAGCAGCTGCTGGATGTTTGGAAGGGGGTTTGGGATATGCAAAAATGAGAGGCTAAGATGGTAAGAGGGTAAGATGGAAGTCATCTGGCAAAAGCAGAGCTCACAAAAGGGCCAGCTGAGAAAGCTCTTGCTGCCTACAACTTCAACTGCACCCCTCAAAGCAGCAGCACACACGCTGCTCTCGGCACTTTCCTTCTCAGCTCTACGCACCATCCTAAGCCTTGCCTCTCCCACACTCAGGATCCAAAGACAACGGCACCAGGGACTGCTCACACACTAAAGGCACCAGGACAAAAGGCTCACCAGCTTGGCCGTTGCATTCCCGCTGACAGCTCCACAGCTTGAACCCAGAGAACTGCCTGCTGCCAACAGCCTTTCCAATCACTCTGAGCACCTCATGACAAGGAGTGTGGGGAATGAATCTCCAGCAGCCTCCTGCCCCAGGCTGTCCCCCGGGAGCAGCCCTGCTCCAGGCCGTGACTGCCACCTGCACAGCCAAAGGACCCAGAGCCGGTGTTACACACCACGGCTGTGCCTGGCACAGAGACACCAGTGGCCACACAAGTGGCCATGGCACTGTCCACACACAGTCCCTGCTGCTGCTCCCCCAGCCGCTGGCACCAACTCCCAGCCACCTACTCCTAAAGCCACGGGGCCCACTGGGACACTGCGGGGGCTCGTGGAAGCCAGCGGCCATTGTGACACAGCGGGGCTGCACAGAGCCCACGGTGCTTTGTGACCCGTGGCTCCCAGGAGAGCCTTTGTGATGCTGGGGAACTACAAGGAAGCCTGGCTCCTCTGTGACACCACCACAGAAGCTCAGGGGAGCCCTGGAGACCGTGCTGATGCTATTGAACCTGATGCAACCCTGCCTCCTCTGTGACACCACAGAAGCTCTTGGAGCCCTGGAGACCGTGGTGATGCTATGGAACCTGATGCAACCCTGCCTCCTCTGTGACACCACAGAACCTCTGGGAGCCCTGGAGACCGTGCTGATGCTATGGAACCTGATGCAACCCTGCCTCCACTGTGACACCACAGAACCTCTGGGAGCCCTGGAGACTGTGGTGATGCTATGGAACCTGATGCAACCCTGCCTCCACTGTGACACCACAGAACCTCTGGGAGCCCTGGAGACCGTGCTGATGCTATGGAACCTGATGCAACCCTGCCTCCACTGTGACACCACAGAAGCTCGGGGAGCTCTGCAGACCGTGGGGATGCTGGCGAAGCTGACGGAACCCTGGGCACCACAGTGACGCTATGGAACCTGGTGGAACCGAGGGGCCACAGTGACACTGTGGGGCCTTTTGGAAGCAACAGGACCCTGGTGGGAAGCCACGGGATGATTAATCCTGCACGAACCTGCTCCAGGTGGGCTCCTCTCTCCCGGCTTCCACAGGTGCTGCTAGGATCCCACTCCGGCACTGGCTTGGCACGGGCTCACGGCTTCCTTTGGCAATGGCTCTGCTCCAGGATGGCATGCTGCAGAGAATGCAGGTAGATTTTGTGCTCACTCCTGGCATGCAGCTGGACAATAAAGCCTGATCCAGCCCCCCCTCAGCATATGTCCGGCTCTGGCATTGGGGCGGGGCAACTTTGGGAGCAGCCCCAGCCCTGCTCCTGCTCCCGGCTGGGCACCCAGCTGCTGGGACACAGGTGTGTCCTGATGCCACCGTCTACTCCTTTGAGAAGGGGAGGACAGAGTGCATCAGGGAGTTTGGTGTGGCTTACATGCGGCAAGGAGAAGGTGCAGCCCCAAACTGGCTTTCACTTCTAGAACCTTTTGCTATTGCGGGAGCAGCTGCTGGAGCTTTTCAACCGAGCTGCAAGAGTGAAAAGTGTGATGGCATGTCTATCTGAGAAGGAAGGTTCGGTGCCGCAGCCTGTTGTGCACAATTTATATGCTGATAAGAGAAGGGGGTGCTTTTGCAACGTTTTCCTTCCTGACACTTCTGTCTCTGTGAGCTTTAGCTGCTTGGACTCAGGGATACCGAAGGTATGTGAAAGTGACTGGGATGCGAGAATCATGTTGCACAGGGAACAGGGAAGGTCAGCAAATGTTTCCTGTCCTGGCACATCTCTCAGTCTGAACTGCAGCTGCAGATGCTTCACTTCCGCCAAGGACTCTGCCACCTTGAGAGAAGGATGCGCTCTATGGAGTTGAGAAAGAAAGTGCGTCTCACTAGCTTCTTTCCTCTACTTCATAGACAGCAAAGGGGCTATGAAAGGCAGCACTGGCTTTTTGTTCTAGGACTTCTTCTTTACAAGCAGCTGCTGGATGTTTGGAAGGGGGTTTGGGATATGCAAAAATGAGAGGCTAAGATGGTAAGAGGGTAAGATGGAAGTCATCTGGCAAAAGCAGAGCTCACAAAAGGGCCAGCTGAGAAAGCTCTTGCTGCCTACAACTTCAACTGCACCCCTCAAAGCAGCAGCACACACGCTGCTCTCGGCACTTTCCTTCTCAGCTCTACGCACCATCCTAAGCCTTGCCTCTCCCACACTCAGGATCCAAAGACAACGGCACCAGGGACTGCTCACACACTAAAGGCACCAGGACAAAAGGCTCACCAGCTTGGCCTTTGCATTCCCGCTGACAGCTCCACAGCTTGAACCCAGAGAACTGCCTGCTGCCAACAGCCTTTCCAATCACTCCGAGCACCTCATGACAAGGAGTGTGGGGAATGAATCTCCAGCAGCCTCCTGCCCCAGGCTGTCCCCCGGGAGCAGCCCTGCTCCAGGCCGTGACTGCCACCTGCACAGCCAAAGGACCCAGAGCCGGTGTTACACACCACGGCTGTGCCTGGCACAGAGACACCAGTGGCCACACAAGTGGCCATGGCACTGTCCACACACAGTCCCTGCTGCTGCTCCCCCAGCCGCTGGCACCAACTCCCAGCCACCCACTCCTAAAGCCACGGGGCCCACTGGGACACTGCGGGGGCTCGTGGAAGCCAGCGGCCATTGTGACACAGCGGGGCTGCACAGAGCCCACGGTGCTTTGTGACCCGTGGCTCCCAGGAGAGCCTTTGTGATGCTGGGGAACTACAAGGAAGCCTGGCTCCTCTGTGACACCACCACAGAAGCTCAGGGGAGCCCTGGAGACCGTGCTGATGCTATTGAACCTGATGCAACCCTGCCTCCTCTGTGACACCACAGAAGCTCTTGGAGCCCTGGAGACCGTGCTGATGCTATGGAACCTGATGCAACCCTGCCTCCTCTGTGACACCACAGAACCTCTGGGAGCCCTGGAGACCGTGCTGATGCTATGGAACCTGATGCAACCCTGCCTCCACTGTGACACCACAGAAGCTCAGGGAGCCCTGGAGACTGTGGTGATGCTATGGAACCTGATGCAACCCTGCCTCCACTGTGACACCACAGAACCTCTGGGAGCCCTGGAGACCGTGCTGATGCTATGGAACCTGATGCAACCCTGCCTCCACTGTGACACCACAGAAGCTCGGGGAGCTCTGCAGACCGTGGGGATGCTGGCGAAGCTGACGGAACCCTGGGCACCACAGTGACGCTATGGAACCTGGTGGAACCGAGGGGCCACAGTGACACTGTGGGGCCTTTTGGAAGCAACAGGACCCTGGTGGGAAGCCACGGGATGATTAATCCTGCACGAACCTGCTCCAGGTGGGCTCCTCTCTCCCGGCTTCCACAGGTGCTGCTAGGATCCCACTCCGGCACTGGCTTGGCACGGGCTCACGGCTTCCTTTGGCAATGGCTCTGCTCCAGGATGGCATGCTGCAGAGAATGCAGGTAGATTTTGTGCTCACTCCTGGCATGCAGCTGGACAATAAAGCCTGATCCAGCCCCCCCTCAGCATATGTCCGGCTCTGGCATTGGGGCGGGGCAACTTTGGGAGCAGCCCCAGCCCTGCTCCTGCTCCCGGCTGGGCACCCAGCTGCTGGGACACAGGTGTGTCCTGATGCCACCGTCTACTCCTTTGAGAAGGGGAGGACAGAGTGCATCAGGGAGTTTGGTGTGGCTTACATGCGGCAAGGAGAAGGTGCAGCCCCAAACTGGCTTTCACTTCTAGAACCTTTTGCTATTGCGGGAGCAGCTGCTGGAGCTTTTCAACCGAGCTGCAAGAGTGAAAAGTGTGATGGCATGTCTATCTGAGAAGGAAGGTTCGGTGCCGCAGCCTGTTGTGCACAATTTATATGCTGATAAGAGAAGGGGGTGCTTTTGCAACGTTTTCCTTCCTGACACTTCTGTCTCTGTGAGCTTTAGCTGCTTGGACTCAGGGATACCGAAGGTATGTGAAAGTGACTGGGATGCGAGAATCATGTTGCACAGGGAACAGGGAAGGTCAGCAAATGTTTCCTGTCCTGGCACATCTCTCAGTCTGAACTGCAGCTGCAGATGCTTCACTTCCGCCAAGGACTCTGCCACCTTGAGAGAAGGATGCGCTCTATGGAGTTGAGAAAGAAAGTGCGTCTCACTAGCTTCTTTCCTCTACTTCATAGACAGCAAAGGGGCTATGAAAGGCAGCACTGGCTTTTTGTTCTAGGACTTCTTCTTTACAAGCAGCTGCTGGATGTTTGGAAGGGGGTTTGGGATATGCAAAAATGAGAGGCTAAGATGGTAAGAGGGTAAGATGGAAGTCATCTGGCAAAAGCAGAGCTCACAAAAGGGCCAGCTGAGAAAGCTCTTGCTGCCTACAACTTCAACTGCACCCCTCAAAGCAGCAGCACACACGCTGCTCTCGGCACTTTCCTTCTCAGCTCTACGCACCATCCTAAGCCTTGCCTCTCCCACACTCAGGATCCAAAGACAACGGCACCAGGGACTGCTCACACACTAAAGGCACCAGGACAAAAGGCTCACCAGCTTGGCCTTTGCATTCCCGCTGACAGCTCCACAGCTTGAACCCAGAGAACTGCCTGCTGCCAACAGCCTTTCCAATCACTCCGAGCACCTCATGACAAGGAGTGTGGGGAATGAATCTCCAGCAGCCTCCTGCCCCAGGCTGTCCCCCGGGAGCAGCCCTGCTCCAGGCCGTGACTGCCACCTGCACAGCCAAAGGACCCAGAGCCGGTGTTACACACCACGGCTGTGCCTGGCACAGAGACACCAGTGGCCACACAAGTGGCCATGGCACTGTCCACACACAGTCCCTGCTGCTGCTCCCCCAGCCGCTGGCACCAACTCCCAGCCACCCACTCCTAAAGCCACGGGGCCCACTGGGACACTGCGGGGGCTCGTGGAAGCCAGCGGCCATTGTGACACAGCGGGGCTGCACAGAGCCCACGGTGCTTTGTGACCCGTGGCTCCCAGGAGAGCCTTTGTGATGCTGGGGAACTACAAGGAAGCCTGGCTCCTCTGTGACACCACCACAGAAGCTCAGGGGAGCCCTGGAGACCGTGCTGATGCTATTGAACCTGATGCAACCCTGCCTCCTCTGTGACACCACAGAAGCTCTTGGAGCCCTGGAGACCGTGGTGATGCTATGGAACCTGATGCAACCCTGCCTCCTCTGTGACACCACAGAACCTCTGGGAGCCCTGGAGACCGTGCTGATGCTATGGAACCTGATGCAACCCTGCCTCCACTGTGACACCACAGAACCTCTGGGAGCCCTGGAGACTGTGGTGATGCTATGGAACCTGATGCAACCCTGCCTCCACTGTGACACCACAGAACCTCTGGGAGCCCTGGAGACCGTGCTGATGCTATGGAACCTGATGCAACCCTGCCTCCACTGTGACACCACAGAAGCTCGGGGAGCTCTGCAGACCGTGGGGATGCTGGCGGAGCTGACGGAACCCTGGGCACCACAGTGACGCTATGGAACCTGGTGGAACCGAGGGGCCACAGTGACACTGTGGGGCCTTTTGGAAGCAACAGGACCCTGGTGGGAAGCCACGGGATGATTAATCCTGCACGAACCTGCTCCAGGTGGGCTCCTCTCTCCCGGCTTCCACAGGTGCTGCTAGGATCCCACTCCGGCACTGGCTTGGCACGGGCTCACGGCTTCCTTTGGCAATGGCTCTGCTCCAGGATGGCATGCTGCAGAGAATGCAGGTAGATTTTGTGCTCACTCCTGGCATGCAGCTGGACAATAAAGCCTGATCCAGCCCCCCCTCAGCATATGTCCGGCTCTGGCATTGGGGCGGGGCAACTTTGGGAGCAGCCCCAGCCCTGCTCCTGCTCCCGGCTGGGCACCCAGCTGCTGGGACACAGGTGTGTCCTGATGCCACCGTCTACTCCTTTGAGAAGGGGAGGACAGAGTGCATCAGGGAGTTTGGTGTGGCTTACATGCGGCAAGGAGAAGGTGCAGCCCCAAACTGGCTTTCACTTCTAGAACCTTTTGCTCTTGCGGGAGCAGCTGCTGGAGCTTTTCAACCGAGCTGCAAGAGTGAAAAGTGTGATGGCATGTCTATCTGAGAAGGAAGGTTCGGTGCCGCAGCCTGTTGTGCACAATTTATATGCTGATAAGAGAAGGGGGTGCTTTTGCAACGTTTTCCTTCCTGACACTTCTGTCTCTGTGAGCTTTAGCTGCTTGGACTCAGGGATACCGAAGGTATGTGAAAGTGACTGGGATGCGAGAATCATGTTGCACAGGGAACAGGGAAGGTCAGCAAATGTTTCCTGTCCTGGCACATCTCTCAGTCTGAACTGCAGCTGCAGATGCTTCACTTCCGCCAAGGACTCTGCCACCTTGAGAGAAGGATGCGCTCTATGGAGTTGAGAAAGAAAGTGCGTCTCACTAGCTTCTTTCCTCTACTTCATAGACAGCAAAGGGGCTATGAAAGGCAGCACTGGCTTTTTGTTCTAGGACTTCTTCTTTACAAGCAGCTGCTGGATGTTTGGAAGGGGGTTTGGGATATGCAAAAATGAGAGGCTAAGATGGTAAGAGGGTAAGATGGAAGTCATCTGGCAAAAGCAGAGCTCACAAAAGGGCCAGCTGAGAAAGCTCTTGCTGCCTACAACTTCAACTGCACCCCTCAAAGCAGCAGCACACACGCTGCTCTCGGCACTTTCCTTCTCAGCTCTACGCACCATCCTAAGCCTTGCCTCTCCCACACTCAGGATCCAAAGACAACGGCACCAGGGACTGCTCACACACTAAAGGCACCAGGACAAAAGGCTCACCAGCTTGGCCTTTGCATTCCCGCTGACAGCTCCACAGCTTGAACCCAGAGAACTGCCTGCTGCCAACAGCCTTTCCAATCACTCTGAGCACCTCATGACAAGGAGTGTGGGGAATGAATCTCCAGCAGCCTCCTGCCCCAGGCTGTCCCCCGGGAGCAGCCCTGCTCCAGGCCGTGACTGCCACCTGCACAGCCAAAGGACCCAGAGCCGGTGTTACACACCACGGCTGTGCCTGGCACAGAGACACCAGTGGCCACACAAGTGGCCATGGCACTGTCCACACACAGTCCCTGCTGCTGCTCCCCCAGCCGCTGGCACCAACTCCCAGCCACCCACTCCTAAAGCCACGGGGCCCACTGGGACACTGCGGGGGCTCGTGGAAGCCAGCGGCCATTGTGACACAGCGGGGCTGCACAGAGCCCACGGTGCTTTGTGACCCGTGGCTCCCAGGAGAGCCTTTGTGATGCTGGGGAACTACAAGGAAGCCTGGCTCCTCTGTGACACCACCACAGAAGCTCAGGGGAGCCCTGGAGACCGTGCTGATGCTATTGAACCTGATGCAACCCTGCCTCCTCTGTGACACCACAGAAGCTCTTGGAGCCCTGGAGACCGTGCTGATGCTATGGAACCTGATGCAACCCTGCCTCCTCTGTGACACCACAGAACCTCTGGGAGCCCTGGAGACCGTGCTGATGCTATGGAACCTGATGCAACCCTGCCTCCACTGTGACACCACAGAAGCTCAGGGAGCCCTGGAGACTGTGGTGATGCTATGGAACCTGATGCAACCCTGCCTCCACTGTGACACCACAGAACCTCTGGGAGCCCTGGAGACCGTGCTGATGCTATGGAACCTGATGCAACCCTGCCTCCACTGTGACACCACAGAAGCTCGGGGAGCTCTGCAGACCGTGGGGATGCTGGCGAAGCTGACGGAACCCTGGGCACCACAGTGACGCTATGGAACCTGGTGGAACCGAGGGGCCACAGTGACACTGTGGGGCCTTTTGGAAGCAACAGGACCCTGGTGGGAAGCCACGGGATGATTAATCCTGCACGAACCTGCTCCAGGTGGGCTCCTCTCTCCCGGCTTCCACAGGTGCTGCTAGGATCCCACTCCGGCACTGGCTTGGCACGGGCTCACGGCTTCCTTTGGCAATGGCTCTGCTCCAGGATGGCATGCTGCAGAGAATGCAGGTAGATTTTGTGCTCACTCCTGGCATGCAGCTGGACAATAAAGCCTGATCCAGCCCCCCCTCAGCATATGTCCGGCTCTGGCATTGGGGCGGGGCAACTTTGGGAGCAGCCCCAGCCCTGCTCCTGCTCCCGGCTGGGCACCCAGCTGCTGGGACACAGGTGTGTCCTGATGCCACCGTCTACTCCTTTGAGAAGGGGAGGACAGAGTGCATCAGGGAGTTTGGTGTGGCTTACATGCGGCAAGGAGAAGGTGCAGCCCCAAACTGGCTTTCACTTCTAGAACCTTTTGCTATTGCGGGAGCAGCTGCTGGAGCTTTTCAACCGAGCTGCAAGAGTGAAAAGTGTGATGGCATGTCTATCTGAGAAGGAAGGTTCGGTGCCGCAGCCTGTTGTGCACAATTTATATGCTGATAAGAGAAGGGGGTGCTTTTGCAACGTTTTCCTTCCTGACACTTCTGTCTCTGTGAGCTTTAGCTGCTTGGACTCAGGGATACCGAAGGTATGTGAAAGTGACTGGGATGCGAGAATCATGTTGCACAGGGAACAGGGAAGGTCAGCAAATGTTTCCTGTCCTGGCACATCTCTCAGTCTGAACTGCAGCTGCAGATGCTTCACTTCCGCCAAGGACTCTGCCACCTTGAGAGAAGGATGCGCTCTATGGAGTTGAGAAAGAAAGTGCGTCTCACTAGCTTCTTTCCTCTACTTCATAGACAGCAAAGGGGCTATGAAAGGCAGCACTGGCTTTTTGTTCTAGGACTTCTTCTTTACAAGCAGCTGCTGGATGTTTGGAAGGGGGTTTGGGATATGCAAAAATGAGAGGCTAAGATGGTAAGAGGGTAAGATGGAAGTCATCTGGCAAAAGCAGAGCTCACAAAAGGGCCAGCTGAGAAAGCTCTTGCTGCCTACAACTTCAACTGCACCCCTCAAAGCAGCAGCACACACGCTGCTCTCGGCACTTTCCTTCTCAGCTCTACGCACCATCCTAAGCCTTGCCTCTCCCACACTCAGGATCCAAAGACAACGGCACCAGGGACTGCTCACACACTAAAGGCACCAGGACAAAAGGCTCACCAGCTTGGCCGTTGCATTCCCGCTGACAGCTCCACAGCTTGAACCCAGAGAACTGCCTGCTGCCAACAGCCTTTCCAATCACTCTGAGCACCTCATGACAAGGAGTGTGGGGAATGAATCTCCAGCAGCCTCCTGCCCCAGGCTGTCCCCCGGGAGCAGCCCTGCTCCAGGCCGTGACTGCCACCTGCACAGCCAAAGGACCCAGAGCCGGTGTTACACACCACGGCTATGCCTGGCACAGAGACACCAGTGGCCACACAAGTGGCCATGGCACTGTCCACACACAGTCCCTGCTGCTGCTCCCCCAGCCGCTGGCACCAACTCCCAGCCACCCACTCCTAAAGCCACGGGGCCCACTGGGACACTGCGGGGGCTCGTGGAAGCCAGCGGCCATTGTGACACAGCGGGGCTGCACAGAGCCCACGGTGCTTTGTGACCCGTGGCTCCCAGGAGAGCCTTTGTGATGCTGGGGAACTACAAGGAAGCCTGGCTCCTCTGTGACACCACCACAGAAGCTCAGGGGAGCCCTGGAGACCGTGCTGATGCTATTGAACCTGATGCAACCCTGCCTCCTCTGTGACACCACAGAAGCTCTTGGAGCCCTGGAGACCGTGGTGATGCTATGGAACCTGATGCAACCCTGCCTCCTCTGTGACACCACAGAACCTCTGGGAGCCCTGGAGACCGTGCTGATGCTATGGAACCTGATGCAACCCTGCCTCCACTGTGACACCACAGAAGCTCAGGGAGCCCTGGAGACCGTGCTGATGCTATGGAACCTGATGCAACCCTGCCTCCACTGTGACACCACAGAAGCTCGGGGAGCTCTGCAGACCGTGGGGATGCTGGCGAAGCTGACGGAACCCTGGGCACCACAGTGACGCTATGGAACCTGGTGGAACCGAGGGGCCACAGTGACACTGTGGGGCCTTTTGGAAGCAACAGGACCCTGGTGGGAAGCCACGGGATGATTAATCCTGCACGAACCTGCTCCAGGTGGGCTCCTCTCTCCCGGCTTCCACAGGTGCTGCTAGGATCCCACTCCGGCACTGGCTTGGCACGGGCTCACGGCTTCCTTTGGCAATGGCTCTGCTCCAGGATGGCATGCTGCAGAGAATGCAGGTAGATTTTGTGCTCACTCCTGGCATGCAGCTGGACAATAAAGCCTGATCCAGCCCCCCCTCAGCATATGTCCGGCTCTGGCATTGGGGCGGGGCAACTTTGGGAGCAGCCCCAGCCCTGCTCCTGCTCCCGGCTGGGCACCCAGCTGCTGGGACACAGGTGTGTCCTGATGCCACCGTCTACTCCTTTGAGAAGGGGAGGACAGAGTGCATCAGGGAGTTTGGTGTGGCTTACATGCGGCAAGGAGAAGGTGCAGCCCCAAACTGGCTTTCACTTCTAGAACCTTTTGCTATTGCGGGAGCAGCTGCTGGAGCTTTTCAACCGAGCTGCAAGAGTGAAAAGTGTGATGGCATGTCTATCTGAGAAGGAAGGTTCGGTGCCGCAGCCTGTTGTGCACAATTTATATGCTGATAAGAGAAGGGGGTGCTTTTGGAACGTTTTCCTTCCTGACACTTCTGTCTCTGTGAGCTTTAGCTGCTTGGACTCAGGGATACCGAAGGTATGTGAAAGTGACTGGGATGCGAGAATCATGTTGCACAGGGAACAGGGAAGGTCAGCAAATGTTTCCTGTCCTGGCACATCTCTCAGTCTGAACTGCAGCTGCAGATGCTTCACTTCCGCCAAGGACTCTGCCACCTTGAGAGAAGGATGCGCTCTATGGAGTTGAGAAAGAAAGTGCGTCTCACTAGCTTCTTTCCTCTACTTCATAGACAGCAAAGGGGCTATGAAAGGCAGCACTGGCTTTTTGTTCTAGGACTTCTTCTTTACAAGCAGCTGCTGGATGTTTGGAAGGGGGTTTGGGATATGCAAAAATGAGAGGCTAAGATGGTAAGAGGGTAAGATGGAAGTCATCTGGCAAAAGCAGAGCTCACAAAAGGGCCAGCTGAGAAAGCTCTTGCTGCCTACAACTTCAACTGCACCCCTCAAAGCAGCAGCACACACGCTGCTCTCGGCACTTTCCTTCTCAGCTCTACGCACCATCCTAAGCCTTGCCTCTCCCACACTCAGGATCCAAAGACAACGGCACCAGGGACTGCTCACACACTAAAGGCACCAGGACAAAAGGCTCACCAGCTTGGCCTTTGCATTCCCGCTGACAGCTCCACAGCTTGAACCCAGAGAACTGCCTGCTGCCAACAGCCTTTCCAATCACTCTGAGCACCTCATGACAAGGAGTGTGGGGAATGAATCTCCAGCAGCCTCCTGCCCCAGGCTGTCCCCCGGGAGCAGCCCTGCTCCAGGCCGTGACTGCCACCTGCACAGCCAAAGGACCCAGAGCCGGTGTTACACACCACGGCTGTGCCTGGCACAGAGACACCAGTGGCCACACAAGTGGCCATGGCACTGTCCACACACAGTCCCTGCTGCTGCTCCCCCAGCCGCTGGCACCAACTCCCAGCCACCCACTCCTAAAGCCACGGGGCCCACTGGGACACTGCGGGGGCTCGTGGAAGCCAGCGGCCATTGTGACACAGCGGGGCTGCACAGAGCCCACGGTGCTTTGTGACCCGTGGCTCCCAGGAGAGCCTTTGTGATGCTGGGGAACTACAAGGAAGCCTGGCTCCTCTGTGACACCACCACAGAAGCTCAGGGGAGCCCTGGAGACCGTGCTGATGCTATTGAACCTGATGCAACCCTGCCTCCTCTGTGACACCACAGAAGCTCTTGGAGCCCTGGAGACCGTGCTGATGCTATGGAACCTGATGCAACCCTGCCTCCTCTGTGACACCACAGAACCTCTGGGAGCCCTGGAGACCGTGCTGATGCTATGGAACCTGATGCAACCCTGCCTCCACTGTGACACCACAGAACCTCTGGGAGCCCTGGAGACTGTGGTGATGCTATGGAACCTGATGCAACCCTGCCTCCACTGTGACACCACAGAACCTCTGGGAGCCCTGGAGACCGTGCTGATGCTATGGAACCTGATGCAACCCTGCCTCCACTGTGACACCACAGAAGCTCGGGGAGCTCTGCAGACCGTGGGGATGCTGGCGGAGCTGACGGAACCCTGGGCACCACAGTGACGCTATGGAACCTGGTGGAACCGAGGGGCCACAGTGACACTGTGGGGCCTTTTGGAAGCAACAGGACCCTGGTGGGAAGCCACGGGATGATTAATCCTGCACGAACCTGCTCCAGGTGGGCTCCTCTCTCCCGGCTTCCACAGGTGCTGCTAGGATCCCACTCCGGCACTGGCTTGGCACGGGCTCACGGCTTCCTTTGGCAATGGCTCTGCTCCAGGATGGCATGCTGCAGAGAATGCAGGTAGATTTTGTGCTCACTCCTGGCATGCAGCTGGACAATAAAGCCTGATCCAGCCCCCCCTCAGCATATGTCCGGCTCTGGCATTGGGGCGGGGCAACTTTGGGAGCAGCCCCAGCCCTGCTCCTGCTCCCGGCTGGGCACCCAGCTGCTGGGACACAGGTGTGTCCTGATGCCACCGTCTACTCCTTTGAGAAGGGGAGGACAGAGTGCATCAGGGAGTTTGGTGTGGCTTACATGCGGCAAGGAGAAGGTGCAGCCCCAAACTGGCTTTCACTTCTAGAACCTTTTGCTCTTGCGGGAGCAGCTGCTGGAGCTTTTCAACCGAGCTGCAAGAGTGAAAAGTGTGATGGCATGTCTATCTGAGAAGGAAGGTTCGGTGCCGCAGCCTGTTGTGCACAATTTATATGCTGATAAGAGAAGGGGGTGCTTTTGCAACGTTTTCCTTCCTGACACTTCTGTCTCTGTGAGCTTTAGCTGCTTGGACTCAGGGATACCGAAGGTATGTGAAAGTGACTGGGATGCGAGAATCATGTTGCACAGGGAACAGGGAAGGTCAGCAAATGTTTCCTGTCCTGGCACATCTCTCAGTCTGAACTGCAGCTGCAGATGCTTCACTTCCGCCAAGGACTCTGCCACCTTGAGAGAAGGATGCGCTCTATGGAGTTGAGAAAGAAAGTGCGTCTCACTAGCTTCTTTCCTCTACTTCATAGACAGCAAAGGGGCTATGAAAGGCAGCACTGGCTTTTTGTTCTAGGACTTCTTCTTTACAAGCAGCTGCTGGATGTTTGGAAGGGGGTTTGGGATATGCAAAAATGAGAGGCTAAGATGGTAAGAGGGTAAGATGGAAGTCATCTGGCAAAAGCAGAGCTCACAAAAGGGCCAGCTGAGAAAGCTCTTGCTGCCTACAACTTCAACTGCACCCCTCAAAGCAGCAGCACACACGCTGCTCTCAGCACTTTCCTTCTCAGCTCTACGCACCATCCTAAGCCTTGCCTCTCCCACACTCAGGATCCAAAGACAACGGCACCAGGGACTGCTCACACACTAAAGGCACCAGGACAAAAGGCTCACCAGCTTGGCCTTTGCATTCCCGCTGACAGCTCCACAGCTTGAACCCAGAGAACTGCCTGCTGCCAACAGCCTTTCCAATCACTCTGAGCACCTCATGACAAGGAGTGTGGGGAATGAATCTCCAGCAGCCTCCTGCCCCAGGCTGTCCCCCGGGAGCAGCCCTGCTCCAGGCCGTGACTGCCACCTGCACAGCCAAAGGACCCAGAGCCGGTGTTACACACCACGGCTGTGCCTGGCACAGAGACACCAGTGGCCACACAAGTGGCCATGGCACTGTCCACACACAGTCCCTGCTGCTGCTCCCCCAGCCGCTGGCACCAACTCCCAGCCACCCACTCCTAAAGCCACGGGGCCCACTGGGACACTGCGGGGGCTCGTGGAAGCCAGCGGCCATTGTGACACAGCGGGGCTGCACAGAGCCCACGGTGCTTTGTGACCCGTGGCTCCCAGGAGAGCCTTTGTGATGCTGGGGAACTACAAGGAAGCCTGGCTCCTCTGTGACACCACCACAGAAGCTCAGGGGAGCCCTGGAGACCGTGCTGATGCTATTGAACCTGATGCAACCCTGCCTCCTCTGTGACACCACAGAAGCTCTTGGAGCCCTGGAGACCGTGGTGATGCTATGGAACCTGATGCAACCCTGCCTCCTCTGTGACACCACAGAACCTCTGGGAGCCCTGGAGACCGTGCTGATGCTATGGAACCTGATGCAACCCTGCCTCCTCTGTGACACCACAGAAGCTCAGGGAGCCCTGGAGACCGTGGTGATGCTATGGAACCTGATGCAACCCTGCCTCCTCTGTGACACCACAGAACCTCTGGGAGCCCTGGAGACCGTGCTGATGCTATGGAACCTGATGCAACCCTGCCTCCACTGTGACACCACAGAAGCTCAGGGAGCCCTGGAGACTGTGGTGATGCTATGGAACCTGATGCAACCCTGCCTCCACTGTGACACCACAGAACCTCTGGGAGCCCTGGAGACCGTGCTGATGCTATGGAACCTGATGCAACCCTGCCTCCACTGTGACACCACAGAAGCTCGGGGAGCTCTGCAGACCGTGGGGATGCTGGCGAAGCTGACGGAACCCTGGGCACCACAGTGACGCTATGGAACCTGGTGGAACCGAGGGGCCACAGTGACACTGTGGGGCCTTTTGGAAGCAACAGGACCCTGGTGGGAAGCCACGGGATGATTAATCCTGCACGAACCTGCTCCAGGTGGGCTCCTCTCTCCCGGCTTCCACAGGTGCTGCTAGGATCCCACTCCGGCACTGGCTTGGCACGGGCTCACGGCTTCCTTTGGCAATGGCTCTGCTCCAGGATGGCATGCTGCAGAGAATGCAGGTAGATTTTGTGCTCACTCCTGGCATGCAGCTGGACAATAAAGCCTGATCCAGCCCCCCCTCAGCATATGTCCGGCTCTGGCATTGGGGCGGGGCAACTTTGGGAGCAGCCCCAGCCCTGCTCCTGCTCCCGGCTGGGCACCCAGCTGCTGGGACACAGGTGTGTCCTGATGCCACCGTCTACTCCTTTGAGAAGGGGAGGACAGAGTGCATCAGGGAGTTTGGTGTGGCTTACATGCGGCAAGGAGAAGGTGCAGCCCCAAACTGGCTTTCACTTCTAGAACCTTTTGCTATTGCGGGAGCAGCTGCTGGAGCTTTTCAACCGAGCTGCAAGAGTGAAAAGTGTGATGGCATGTCTATCTGAGAAGGAAGGTTCGGTGCCGCAGCCTGTTTTGCACAATTTATATGCTGATAAGAGAAGGGGGTGCTTTTGCAACGTTTTCCTTCCTGACACTTCTGTCTCTGTGAGCTTTAGCTGCTTGGACTCAGGGATACCGAAGGTATGTGAAAGTGACTGGGATGCGAGAATCATGTTGCACAGGGAACAGGGAAGGTCAGCAAATGTTTCCTGTCCTGGCACATCTCTCAGTCTGAACTGCAGCTGCAGATGCTTCACTTCCGCCAAGGACTCTGCCACCTTGAGAGAAGGATGCGCTCTATGGAGTTGAGAAAGAAAGTGCGTCTCACTAGCTTCTTTCCTCTACTTCATAGACAGCAAAGGGGCTATGAAAGGCAGCACTGGCTTTTTGTTCTAGGACTTCTTCTTTACAAGCAGCTGCTGGATGTTTGGAAGGGGGTTTGGGATATGCAAAAATGAGAGGCTAAGATGGTAAGAGGGTAAGATGGAAGTCATCTGGCAAAAGCAGAGCTCACAAAAGGGCCAGCTGAGAAAGCTCTTGCTGCCTACAACTTCAACTGCACCCCTCAAAGCAGCAGCACACACGCTGCTCTCGGCACTTTTCCTTCTCAGCTCTACGCACCATCCTAAGCCTTGCCTCTCCCACACTCAGGATCCAAAGACAACGGCACCAGGGACTGCTCACACACTAAAGGCACCAGGACAAAAGGCTCACCAGCTTGGCCTTTGCATTCCCGCTGACAGCTCCACAGCTTGAACCCAGAGAACTGCCTGCTGCCAACAGCCTTTCCAATCACTCTGAGCACCTCATGACAAGGAGTGTGGGGAATGAATCTCCAGCAGCCTCCTGCCCCAGGCTGTCCCCCGGGAGCAGCCCTGCTCCAGGCCGTGACTGCCACCTGCACAGCCAAAGGACCCAGAGCCGGTGTTACACACCACGGCTGTGCCTGGCACAGAGACACCAGTGGCCACACAAGTGGCCATGGCACTGTCCACACACAGTCCCTGCTGCTGCTCCCCCAGCCGCTGGCACCAACTCCCAGCCACCCACTCCTAAAGCCACGGGGCCCACTGGGACACTGCGGGGGCTCGTGGAAGCCAGCGGCCATTGTGACACAGCGGGGCTGCACAGAGCCCACGGTGCTTTGTGACCCGTGGCTCCCAGGAGAGCCTTTGTGATGCTGGGGAACTACAAGGAAGCCTGGCTCCTCTGTGACACCACCACAGAAGCTCAGGGGAGCCCTGGAGACCGTGCTGATGCTATTGAACCTGATGCAACCCTGCCTCCTCTGTGACACCACAGAAGCTCTTGGAGCCCTGGAGACCGTGGTGATGCTATGGAACCTGATGCAACCCTGCCTCCTCTGTGACACCACAGAACCTCTGGGAGCCCTGGAGACCGTGCTGATGCTATGGAACCTGATGCAACCCTGCCTCCACTGTGACACCACAGAAGCTCAGGGAGCCCTGGAGACTGTGGTGATGCTATGGAACCTGATGCAACCCTGCCTCCACTGTGACACCACAGAACCTCTGGGAGCCCTGGAGACCGTGCTGATGCTATGGAACCTGATGCAACCCTGCCTCCACTGTGACACCACAGAAGCTCGGGGAGCTCTGCAGACCGTGGGGATGCTGGCGAAGCTGACGGAACCCTGGGCACCACAGTGACGCTATGGAACCTGGTGGAACCGAGGGGCCACAGTGACACTGTGGGGCCTTTTGGAAGCAACAGGACCCTGGTGGGAAGCCACGGGATGATTAATCCTGCACGAACCTGCTCCAGGTGGGCTCCTCTCTCCCGGCTTCCACAGGTGCTGCTAGGATCCCACTCCGGCACTGGCTTGGCACGGGCTCACGGCTTCCTTTGGCAATGGCTCTGCTCCAGGATGGCATGCTGCAGAGAATGCAGGTAGATTTTGTGCTCACTCCTGGCATGCAGCTGGACAATAAAGCCTGATCCAGCCCCCCCTCAGCATATGTCCGGCTCTGGCATTGGGGCGGGGCAACTTTGGGAGCAGCCCCAGCCCTGCTCCTGCTCCCGGCTGGGCACCCAGCTGCTGGGACACAGGTGTGTCCTGATGCCACCGTCTACTCCTTTGAGAAGGGGAGGACAGAGTGCATCAGGGAGTTTGGTGTGGCTTACATGCGGCAAGGAGAAGGTGCAGCCCCAAACTGGCTTTCACTTCTAGAACCTTTTGCTATTGCGGGAGCAGCTGCTGGAGCTTTTCAACCGAGCTGCAAGAGTGAAAAGTGTGATGGCATGTCTATCTGAGAAGGAAGGTTCGGTGCCGCAGCCTGTTGTGCACAATTTATATGCTGATAAGAGAAGGGGGTGCTTTTGGAACGTTTTCCTTCCTGACACTTCTGTCTCTGTGAGCTTTAGCTGCTTGGACTCAGGGATACCGAAGGTATGTGAAAGTGACTGGGATGCGAGAATCATGTTGCACAGGGAACAGGGAAGGTCAGCAAATGTTTCCTGTCCTGGCACATCTCTCAGTCTGAACTGCAGCTGCAGATGCTTCACTTCCGCCAAGGACTCTGCCACCTTGAGAGAAGGATGCGCTCTATGGAGTTGAGAAAGAAAGTGCGTCTCACTAGCTTCTTTCCTCTACTTCATAGACAGCAAAGGGGCTATGAAAGGCAGCACTGGCTTTTTGTTCTAGGACTTCTTCTTTACAAGCAGCTGCTGGATGTTTGGAAGGGGGTTTGGGATATGCAAAAATGAGAGGCTAAGATGGTAAGAGGGTAAGATGGAAGTCATCTGGCAAAAGCAGAGCTCACAAAAGGGCCAGCTGAGAAAGCTCTTGCTGCCTACAACTTCAACTGCACCCCTCAAAGCAGCAGCACACACGCTGCTCTCGGCACTTTCCTTCTCAGCTCTACGCACCATCCTAAGCCTTGCCTCTCCCACACTCAGGATCCAAAGACAACGGCACCAGGGACTGCTCACACACTAAAGGCACCAGGACAAAAGGCTCACCAGCTTGGCCGTTGCATTCCCGCTGACAGCTCCACAGCTTGAACCCAGAGAACTGCCTGCTGCCAACAGCCTTTCCAATCACTCTGAGCACCTCATGACAAGGAGTGTGGGGAATGAATCTCCAGCAGCCTCCTGCCCCAGGCTGTCCCCCGGGAGCAGCCCTGCTCCAGGCCGTGACTGCCACCTGCACAGCCAAAGGACCCAGAGCCGGTGTTACACACCACGGCTGTGCCTGGCACAGAGACACCAGTGGCCACACAAGTGGCCATGGCACTGTCCACACACAGTCCCTGCTGCTGCTCCCCCAGCCGCTGGCACCAACTCCCAGCCACCCACTCCTAAAGCCACGGGGCCCACTGGGACACTGCGGGGGCTCGTGGAAGCCAGCGGCCATTGTGACACAGCGGGGCTGCACAGAGCCCACGGTGCTTTGTGACCCGTGGCTCCCAGGAGAGCCTTTGTGATGCTGGGGAACTACAAGGAAGCCTGGCTCCTCTGTGACACCACCACAGAAGCTCAGGGGAGCCCTGGAGACCGTGCTGATGCTATTGAACCTGATGCAACCCTGCCTCCTCTGTGACACCACAGAAGCTCTTGGAGCCCTGGAGACCGTGGTGATGCTATGGAACCTGATGCAACCCTGCCTCCTCTGTGACACCACAGAACCTCTGGGAGCCCTGGAGACCGTGCTGATGCTATGGAACCTGATGCAACCCTGCCTCCACTGTGACACCACAGAACCTCTGGGAGCCCTGGAGACTGTGGTGATGCTATGGAACCTGATGCAACCCTGCCTCCACTGTGACACCACAGAACCTCTGGGAGCCCTGGAGACCGTGCTGATGCTATGGAACCTGATGCAACCCTGCCTCCACTGTGACACCACAGAAGCTCGGGGAGCTCTGCAGACCGTGGGGATGCTGGCGGAGCTGACGGAACCCTGGGCACCACAGTGACGCTATGGAACCTGGTGGAACCGAGGGGCCACAGTGACACTGTGGGGCCTTTTGGAAGCAACAGGACCCTGGTGGGAAGCCACGGGATGATTAATCCTGCACGAACCTGCTCCAGGTGGGCTCCTCTCTCCCGGCTTCCACAGGTGCTGCTAGGATCCCACTCCGGCACTGGCTTGGCACGGGCTCACGGCTTCCTTTGGCAATGGCTCTGCTCCAGGATGGCATGCTGCAGAGAATGCAGGTAGATTTTGTGCTCACTCCTGGCATGCAGCTGGACAATAAAGCCTGATCCAGCCCCCCCTCAGCATATGTCCGGCTCTGGCATTGGGGCGGGGCAACTTTGGGAGCAGCCCCAGCCCTGCTCCTGCTCCCGGCTGGGCACCCAGCTGCTGGGACACAGGTGTGTCCTGATGCCACCGTCTACTCCTTTGAGAAGGGGAGGACAGAGTGCATCAGGGAGTTTGGTGTGGCTTACATGCGGCAAGGAGAAGGTGCAGCCCCAAACTGGCTTTCACTTCTAGAACCTTTTGCTATTGCGGGAGCAGCTGCTGGAGCTTTTCAACCGAGCTGCAAGAGTGAAAAGTGTGATGGCATGTCTATCTGAGAAGGAAGGTTCGGTGCCGCAGCCTGTTGTGCACAATTTATATGCTGATAAGAGAAGGGGGTGCTTTTGGAACGTTTTCCTTCCTGACACTTCTGTCTCTGTGAGCTTTAGCTGCTTGGACTCAGGGATACCGAAGGTATGTGAAAGTGACTGGGATGCGAGAATCATGTTGCACAGGGAACAGGGAAGGTCAGCAAATGTTTCCTGTCCTGGCACATCTCTCAGTCTGAACTGCAGCTGCAGATGCTTCACTTCCGCCAAGGACTCTGCCACCTTGAGAGAAGGATGCGCTCTATGGAGTTGAGAAAGAAAGTGCGTCTCACTAGCTTCTTTCCTCTACTTCATAGACAGCAAAGGGGCTATGAAAGGCAGCACTGGCTTTTTGTTCTAGGACTTCTTCTTTACAAGCAGCTGCTGGATGTTTGGAAGGGGGTTTGGGATATGCAAAAATGAGAGGCTAAGATGGTAAGAGGGTAAGATGGAAGTCATCTGGCAAAAGCAGAGCTCACAAAAGGGCCAGCTGAGAAAGCTCTTGCTGCCTACAACTTCAACTGCACCCCTCAAAGCAGCAGCACACACGCTGCTCTCGGCACTTTCCTTCTCAGCTCTACGCACCATCCTAAGCCTTGCCTCTCCCACACTCAGGATCCAAAGACAACGGCACCAGGGACTGCTCACACACTAAAGGCACCAGGACAAAAGGCTCACCAGCTTGGCCTTTGCATTCCCGCTGACAGCTCCACAGCTTGAACCCAGAGAACTGCCTGCTGCCAACAGCCTTTCCAATCACTCTGAGCACCTCATGACAAGGAGTGTGGGGAATGAATCTCCAGCAGCCTCCTGCCCCAGGCTGTCCCCCGGGAGCAGCCCTGCTCCAGGCCGTGACTGCCACCTGCACAGCCAAAGGACCCAGAGCCGGTGTTACACACCACGGCTGTGCCTGGCACAGAGACACCAGTGGCCACACAAGTGGCCATGGCACTGTCCACACACAGTCCCTGCTGCTGCTCCCCCAGCCGCTGGCACCAACTCCCAGCCACCCACTCCTAAAGCCACGGGGCCCACTGGGACACTGCGGGGGCTCGTGGAAGCCAGCGGCCATTGTGACACAGCGGGGCTGCACAGAGCCCACGGTGCTTTGTGACCCGTGGCTCCCAGGAGAGCCTTTGTGATGCTGGGGAACTACAAGGAAGCCTGGCTCCTCTGTGACACCACCACAGAAGCTCAGGGGAGCCCTGGAGACCGTGCTGATGCTATTGAACCTGATGCAACCCTGCCTCCTCTGTGACACCACAGAAGCTCTTGGAGCCCTGGAGACCGTGGTGATGCTATGGAACCTGATGCAACCCTGCCTCCTCTGTGACACCACAGAACCTCTGGGAGCCCTGGAGACCGTGCTGATGCTATGGAACCTGATGCAACCCTGCCTCCACTGTGACACCACAGAAGCTCAGGGAGCCCTGGAGACTGTGGTGATGCTATGGAACCTGATGCAACCCTGCCTCCACTGTGACACCACAGAAGCTCGGGGAGCTCTGCAGACCGTGGGGATGCTGGCGAAGCTGACGGAACCCTGGGCACCACAGTGACGCTATGGAACCTGGTGGAACCGAGGGGCCACAGTGACACTGTGGGGCCTTTTGGAAGCAACAGGACCCTGGTGGGAAGCCATGGGATGATTAATCCTGCACGAACCTGCTCCAGGTGGGCTCCTCTCTCCCGGCTTCCACAGGTGCTGCTAGGATCCCACTCCGGCACTGGCTTGGCACGGGCTCACGGCTTCCTTTGGCAATGGCTCTGCTCCAGGATGGCATGCTGCAGAGAATGCAGGTAGATTTTGTGCTCACTCCTGGCATGCAGCTGGACAATAAAGCCTGATCCAGCCCCCCCTCAGCATATGTCCGGCTCTGGCATTGGGGCGGGGCAACTTTGGGAGCAGCCCCAGCCCTGCTCCTGCTCCCGGCTGGGCACCCAGCTGCTGGGACACAGGTGTGTCCTGATGCCACCGTCTACTCCTTTGAGAAGGGGAGGACAGAGTGCATCAGGGAGTTTGGTGTGGCTTACATGCGGCAAGGAGAAGGTGCAGCCCCAAACTGGCTTTCACTTCTAGAACCTTTTGCTATTGCGGGAGCAGCTGCTGGAGCTTTTCAACCGAGCTGCAAGAGTGAAAAGTGTGATGGCATGTCTATCTGAGAAGGAAGGTTCGGTGCCGCAGCCTGTTGTGCACAATTTATATGCTGATAAGAGAAGGGGGTGCTTTTGCAACGTTTTCCTTCCTGACACTTCTGTCTCTGTGAGCTTTAGCTGCTTGGACTCAGGGATACCGAAGGTATGTGAAAGTGACTGGGATGCGAGAATCATGTTGCACAGGGAACAGGGAAGGTCAGCAAATGTTTCCTGTCCTGGCACATCTCTCAGTCTGAACTGCAGCTGCAGATGCTTCACTTCCGCCAAGGACTCTGCCACCTTGAGAGAAGGATGCGCTCTATGGAGTTGAGAAAGAAAGTGCGTCTCACTAGCTTCTTTCCTCTACTTCATAGACAGCAAAGGGGCTATGAAAGGCAGCACTGGCTTTTTGTTCTAGGACTTCTTCTTTACAAGCAGCTGCTGGATGTTTGGAAGGGGGTTTGGGATATGCAAAAATGAGAGGCTAAGATGGTAAGAGGGTAAGATGGAAGTCATCTGGCAAAAGCAGAGCTCACAAAAGGGCCAGCTGAGAAAGCTCTTGCTGCCTACAACTTCAACTGCACCCCTCAAAGCAGCAGCACACACGCTGCTCTCGGCACTTTCCTTCTCAGCTCTACGCACCATCCTAAGCCTTGCCTCTCCCACACTCAGGATCCAAAGACAACGGCACCAGGGACTGCTCACACACTAAAGGCACCAGGACAAAAGGCTCACCAGCTTGGCCTTTGCATTCCCGCTGACAGCTCCACAGCTTGAACCCAGAGAACTGCCTGCTGCCAACAGCCTTTCCAATCACTCTGAGCACCTCATGACAAGGAGTGTGGGGAATGAATCTCCAGCAGCCTCCTGCCCCAGGCTGTCCCCCGGGAGCAGCCCTGCTCCAGGCCGTGACTGCCACCTGCACAGCCAAAGGACCCAGAGCCGGTGTTACACACCACGGCTGTGCCTGGCACAGAGACACCAGTGGCCACACAAGTGGCCATGGCACTGTCCACACACAGTCCCTGCTGCTGCTCCCCCAGCCGCTGGCACCAACTCCCAGCCACCCACTCCTAAAGCCACGGGGCCCACTGGGACACTGCGGGGGCTCGTGGAAGCCAGCGGCCATTGTGACACAGCGGGGCTGCACAGAGCCCACGGTGCTTTGTGACCCGTGGCTCCCAGGAGAGCCTTTGTGATGCTGGGGAACTACAAGGAAGCCTGGCTCCTCTGTGACACCACCACAGAAGCTCAGGGGAGCCCTGGAGACCGTGCTGATGCTATGGAACCTGATGCAACCCTGCCTCCTCTGTGACACCACAGAAGCTCTTGGAGCCCTGGAGACCGTGGTGATGCTATGGAACCTGATGCAACCCTGCCTCCTCTGTGACACCACAGAACCTCTGGGAGCCCTGGAGACCGTGCTGATGCTATGGAACCTGATGCAACCCTGCCTCCACTGTGACACCACAGAACCTCTGGGAGCCCTGGAGACTGTGGTGATGCTATGGAACCTGATGCAACCCTGCCTCCACTGTGACACCACAGAACCTCTGGGAGCCCTGGAGACCGTGCTGATGCTATGGAACCTGATGCAACCCTGCCTCCACTGTGACACCACAGAAGCTCGGGGAGCTCTGCAGACCGTGGGGATGCTGGCGAAGCTGACGGAACCCTGGGCACCACAGTGACGCTATGGAACCTGGTGGAACCGAGGGGCCACAGTGACACTGTGGGGCCTTTTGGAAGCAACAGGACCCTGGTGGGAAGCCACGGGATGATTAATCCTGCACGAACCTGCTCCAGGTGGGCTCCTCTCTCCCGGCTTCCACAGGTGCTGCTAGGATCCCACTCCGGCACTGGCTTGGCACGGGCTCACGGCTTCCTTTGGCAATGGCTCTGCTCCAGGATGGCATGCTGCAGAGAATGCAGGTAGATTTTGTGCTCACTCCTGGCATGCAGCTGGACAATAAAGCCTGATCCAGCCCCCCCTCAGCATATGTCCGGCTCTGGCATTGGGGCGGGGCAACTTTGGGAGCAGCCCCAGCCCTGCTCCTGCTCCCGGCTGGGCACCCAGCTGCTGGGACACAGGTGTGTCCTGATGCCACCGTCTACTCCTTTGAGAAGGGGAGGACAGAGTGCATCAGGGAGTTTGGTGTGGCTTACATGCGGCAAGGAGAAGGTGCAGCCCCAAACTGGCTTTCACTTCTAGAACCTTTTGCTATTGCGGGAGCAGCTGCTGGAGCTTTTCAACCGAGCTGCAAGAGTGAAAAGTGTGATGGCATGTCTATCTGAGAAGGAAGGTTCGGTGCCGCAGCCTGTTGTGCACAATTTATATGCTGATAAGAGAAGGGGGTGCTTTTGGAACGTTTTCCTTCCTGACACTTCTGTCTCTGTGAGCTTTAGCTGCTTGGACTCAGGGATACCGAAGGTATGTGAAAGTGACTGGGATGCGAGAATCATGTTGCACAGGGAACAGGGAAGGTCAGCAAATGTTTCCTGTCCTGGCACATCTCTCAGTCTGAACTGCAGCTGCAGATGCTTCACTTCCGCCAAGGACTCTGCCACCTTGAGAGAAGGATGCGCTCTATGGAGTTGAGAAAGAAAGTGCGTCTCACTAGCTTCTTTCCTCTACTTCATAGACAGCAAAGGGGCTATGAAAGGCAGCACTGGCTTTTTGTTCTAGGACTTCTTCTTTACAAGCAGCTGCTGGATGTTTGGAAGGGGGTTTGGGATATGCAAAAATGAGAGGCTAAGATGGTAAGAGGGTAAGATGGAAGTCATCTGGCAAAAGCAGAGCTCACAAAAGGGCCAGCTGAGAAAGCTCTTGCTGCCTACAACTTCAACTGCACCCCTCAAAGCAGCAGCACACACGCTGCTCTCGGCACTTTCCTTCTCAGCTCTACGCACCATCCTAAGCCTTGCCTCTCCCACACTCAGGATCCAAAGACAACGGCACCAGGGACTGCTCACACACTAAAGGCACCAGGACAAAAGGCTCACCAGCTTGGCCTTTGCATTCCCGCTGACAGCTCCACAGCTTGAACCCAGAGAACTGCCTGCTGCCAACAGCCTTTCCAATCACTCTGAGCACCTCATGACAAGGAGTGTGGGGAATGAATCTCCAGCAGCCTCCTGCCCCAGGCTGTCCCCCGGGAGCAGCCCTGCTCCAGGCCGTGACTGCCACCTGCACAGCCAAAGGACCCAGAGCCGGTGTTACACACCACGGCTGTGCCTGGCACAGAGACACCAGTGGCCACACAAGTGGCCATGGCACTGTCCACACACAGTCCCTGCTGCTGCTCCCCCAGCCGCTGGCACCAACTCCCAGCCACCCACTCCTAAAGCCACGGGGCCCACTGGGACACTGCGGGGGCTCGTGGAAGCCAGCGGCCATTGTGACACAGCGGGGCTGCACAGAGCCCACGGTGCTTTGTGACCCGTGGCTCCCAGGAGAGCCTTTGTGATGCTGGGGAACTACAAGGAAGCCTGGCTCCTCTGTGACACCACCACAGAAGCTCAGGGGAGCCCTGGAGACCGTGCTGATGCTATTGAACCTGATGCAACCCTGCCTCCTCTGTGACACCACAGAAGCTCTTGGAGCCCTGGAGACCGTGGTGATGCTATGGAACCTGATGCAACCCTGCCTCCTCTGTGACACCACAGAACCTCTGGGAGCCCTGGAGACCGTGCTGATGCTATGGAACCTGATGCAACCCTGCCTCCACTGTGACACCACAGAACCTCTGGGAGCCCTGGAGACTGTGGTGATGCTATGGAACCTGATGCAACCCTGCCTCCACTGTGACACCACAGAACCTCTGGGAGCCCTGGAGACCGTGCTGATGCTATGGAACCTGATGCAACCCTGCCTCCACTGTGACACCACAGAAGCTCGGGGAGCTCTGCAGACCGTGGGGATGCTGGCGGAGCTGACGGAACCCTGGGCACCACAGTGACGCTATGGAACCTGGTGGAACCGAGGGGCCACAGTGACACTGTGGGGCCTTTTGGAAGCAACAGGACCCTGGTGGGAAGCCACGGGATGATTAATCCTGCACGAACCTGCTCCAGGTGGGCTCCTCTCTCCCGGCTTCCACAGGTGCTGCTAGGATCCCACTCCGGCACTGGCTTGGCACGGGCTCACGGCTTCCTTTGGCAATGGCTCTGCTCCAGGATGGCATGCTGCAGAGAATGCAGGTAGATTTTGTGCTCACTCCTGGCATGCAGCTGGACAATAAAGCCTGATCCAGCCCCCCCTCAGCATATGTCCGGCTCTGGCATTGGGGCGGGGCAACTTTGGGAGCAGCCCCAGCCCTGCTCCTGCTCCCGGCTGGGCACCCAGCTGCTGGGACACAGGTGTGTCCTGATGCCACCGTCTACTCCTTTGAGAAGGGGAGGACAGAGTGCATCAGGGAGTTTGGTGTGGCTTACATGCGGCAAGGAGAAGGTGCAGCCCCAAACTGGCTTTCACTTCTAGAACCTTTTGCTATTGCGGGAGCAGCTGCTGGAGCTTTTCAACCGAGCTGCAAGAGTGAAAAGTGTGATGGCATGTCTATCTGAGAAGGAAGGTTCGGTGCCGCAGCCTGTTGTGCACAATTTATATGCTGATAAGAGAAGGGGGTGCTTTTGCAACGTTTTCCTTCCTGACACTTCTGTCTCTGTGAGCTTTAGCTGCTTGGACTCAGGAATACCGAAGGTACGTGAAAGTGACTGGGATGCGAGAATCATGTTGCACAGGGAACAGGGAAGGTCAGCAAATGTTTCCTGTCCTGGCACATCTCTCAGTCTGAACTGCAGCTGCAGATGCTTCACTTCCGCCAAGGACTCTGCCACCTTGAGAGAAGGATGCGCTCTATGGAGTTGAGAAAGAAAGTGCGTCTCACTAGCTTCTTTCCTCTACTTCATAGACAGCAAAGGGGCTATGAAAGGCAGCACTGGCTTTTTGTTCTAGGACTTCTTCTTTACAAGCAGCTGCTGGATGTTTGGAAGGGGGTTTGGGATATGCAAAAATGAGAGGCTAAGATGGTAAGAGGGTAAGATGGAAGTCATCTGGCAAAAGCAGAGCTCACAAAAGGGCCAGCTGAGAAAGCTCTTGCTGCCTACAACTTCAACTGCACCCCTCAAAGCAGCAGCACACACGCTGCTCTCGGCACTTTCCTTCTCAGCTCTACGCACCATCCTAAGCCTTGCCTCTCCCACACTCAGGATCCAAAGACAACGGCACCAGGGACTGCTCACACACTAAAGGCACCAGGACAAAAGGCTCACCAGCTTGGCCTTTGCATTCCCGCTGACAGCTCCACAGCTTGAACCCAGAGAACTGCCTGCTGCCAACAGCCTTTCCAATCACTCTGAGCACCTCATGACAAGGAGTGTGGGGAATGAATCTCCAGCAGCCTCCTGCCCCAGGCTGTCCCCCGGGAGCAGCCCTGCTCCAGGCCGTGACTGCCACCTGCACAGCCAAAGGACCCAGAGCCGGTGTTACACACCACGGCTGTGCCTGGCACAGAGACACCAGTGGCCACACAAGTGGCCATGGCACTGTCCACACACAGTCCCTGCTGCTGCTCCCCCAGCCGCTGGCACCAACTCCCAGCCACCCACTCCTAAAGCCACGGGGCCCACTGGGACACTGCGGGGGCTCGTGGAAGCCAGCGGCCATTGTGACACAGCGGGGCTGCACAGAGCCCACGGTGCTTTGTGACCCGTGGCTCCCAGGAGAGCCTTTGTGATGCTGGGGAACTACAAGGAAGCCTGGCTCCTCTGTGACACCACCACAGAAGCTCAGGGGAGCCCTGGAGACCGTGCTGATGCTATTGAACCTGATGCAACCCTGCCTCCTCTGTGACACCACAGAAGCTCTTGGAGCCCTGGAGACCGTGGTGATGCTATGGAACCTGATGCAACCCTGCCTCCTCTGTGACACCACAGAACCTCTGGGAGCCCTGGAGACCGTGCTGATGCTATGGAACCTGATGCAACCCTGCCTCCACTGTGACACCACAGAAGCTCAGGGAGCCCTGGAGACTGTGGTGATGCTATGGAACCTGATGCAACCCTGCCTCCACTGTGACACCACAGAAGCTCGGGGAGCTCTGCAGACCGTGGGGATGCTGGCGAAGCTGACGGAACCCTGGGCACCACAGTGACGCTATGGAACCTGGTGGAACCGAGGGGCCACAGTGACACTGTGGGGCCTTTTGGAAGCAACAGGACCCTGGTGGGAAGCCACGGGATGATTAATCCTGCACGAACCTGCTCCAGGTGGGCTCCTCTCTCCCGGCTTCCACAGGTGCTGCTAGGATCCCACTCCGGCACTGGCTTGGCACGGGCTCACGGCTTCCTTTGGCAATGGCTCTGCTCCAGGATGGCATGCTGCAGAGAATGCAGGTAGATTTTGTGCTCACTCCTGGCATGCAGCTGGACAATAAAGCCTGATCCAGCCCCCCCTCAGCATATGTCCGGCTCTGGCATTGGGGCGGGGCAACTTTGGGAGCAGCCCCAGCCCTGCTCCTGCTCCCGGCTGGGCACCCAGCTGCTGGGACACAGGTGTGTCCTGATGCCACCGTCTACTCCTTTGAGAAGGGGAGGACAGAGTGCATCAGGGAGTTTGGTGTGGCTTACATGCGGCAAGGAGAAGGTGCAGCCCCAAACTGGCTTTCACTTCTAGAACCTTTTGCTATTGCGGGAGCAGCTGCTGGAGCTTTTCAACCGAGCTGCAAGAGTGAAAAGTGTGATGGCATGTCTATCTGAGAAGGAAGGTTCGGTGCCGCAGCCTGTTGTGCACAATTTATATGCTGATAAGAGAAGGGGGTGCTTTTGGAACGTTTTCCTTCCTGACACTTCTGTCTCTGTGAGCTTTAGCTGCTTGGACTCAGGGATACCGAAGGTATGTGAAAGTGACTGGGATGCGAGAATCATGTTGCACAGGGAACAGGGAAGGTCAGCAAATGTTTCCTGTCCTGGCACATCTCTCAGTCTGAACTGCAGCTGCAGATGCTTCACTTCCGCCAAGGACTCTGCCACCTTGAGAGAAGGATGCGCTCTATGGAGTTGAGAAAGAAAGTGCGTCTCACTAGCTTCTTTCCTCTACTTCATAGACAGCAAAGGGGCTATGAAAGGCAGCACTGGCTTTTTGTTCTAGGACTTCTTCTTTACAAGCAGCTGCTGGATGTTTGGAAGGGGGTTTGGGATATGCAAAAATGAGAGGCTAAGATGGTAAGAGGGTAAGATGGAAGTCATCTGGCAAAAGCAGAGCTCACAAAAGGGCCAGCTGAGAAAGCTCTTGCTGCCTACAACTTCAACTGCACCCCTCAAAGCAGCAGCACACACGCTGCTCTCGGCACTTTCCTTCTCAGCTCTACGCACCATCCTAAGCCTTGCCTCTCCCACACTCAGGATCCAAAGACAACGGCACCAGGGACTGCTCACACACTAAAGGCACCAGGACAAAAGGCTCACCAGCTTGGCCTTTGCATTCCCGCTGACAGCTCCACAGCTTGAACCCAGAGAACTGCCTGCTGCCAACAGCCTTTCCAATCACTCTGAGCACCTCATGACAAGGAGTGTGGGGAATGAATCTCCAGCAGCCTCCTGCCCCAGGCTGTCCCCCGGGAGCAGCCCTGCTCCAGGCCGTGACTGCCACCTGCACAGCCAAAGGACCCAGAGCCGGTGTTACACACCACGGCTGTGCCTGGCACAGAGACACCAGTGGCCACACAAGTGGCCATGGCACTGTCCACACACAGTCCCTGCTGCTGCTCCCCCAGCCGCTGGCACCAACTCCCAGCCACCCACTCCTAAAGCCACGGGGCCCACTGGGACACTGCGGGGGCTCGTGGAAGCCAGCGGCCATTGTGACACAGCGGGGCTGCACAGAGCCCACGGTGCTTTGTGACCCGTGGCTCCCAGGAGAGCCTTTGTGATGCTGGGGAACTACAAGGAAGCCTGGCTCCTCTGTGACACCACCACAGAAGCTCAGGGGAGCCCTGGAGACCGTGCTGATGCTATTGAACCTGATGCAACCCTGCCTCCTCTGTGACACCACAGAAGCTCTTGGAGCCCTGGAGACCGTGGTGATGCTATGGAACCTGATGCAACCCTGCCTCCTCTGTGACACCACAGAACCTCTGGGAGCCCTGGAGACCGTGCTGATGCTATGGAACCTGATGCAACCCTGCCTCCACTGTGACACCACAGAACCTCTGGGAGCCCTGGAGACTGTGGTGATGCTATGGAACCTGATGCAACCCTGCCTCCACTGTGACACCACAGAACCTCTGGGAGCCCTGGAGACCGTGCTGATGCTATGGAACCTGATGCAACCCTGCCTCCACTGTGACACCACAGAAGCTCGGGGAGCTCTGCAGACCGTGGGGATGCTGGCGGAGCTGACGGAACCCTGGGCACCACAGTGACGCTATGGAACCTGGTGGAACCGAGGGGCCACAGTGACACTGTGGGGCCTTTTGGAAGCAACAGGACCCTGGTGGGAAGCCACGGGATGATTAATCCTGCACGAACCTGCTCCAGGTGGGCTCCTCTCTCCCGGCTTCCACAGGTGCTGCTAGGATCCCACTCCGGCACTGGCTTGGCACGGGCTCACGGCTTCCTTTGGCAATGGCTCTGCTCCAGGATGGCATGCTGCAGAGAATGCAGGTAGATTTTGTGCTCACTCCTGGCATGCAGCTGGACAATAAAGCCTGATCCAGCCCCCCCTCAGCATATGTCCGGCTCTGGCATTGGGGCGGGGCAACTTTGGGAGCAGCCCCAGCCCTGCTCCTGCTCCCGGCTGGGCACCCAGCTGCTGGGACACAGGTGTGTCCTGATGCCACCGTCTACTCCTTTGAGAAGGGGAGGACAGAGTGCATCAGGGAGTTTGGTGTGGCTTACATGCGGCAAGGAGAAGGTGCAGCCCCAAACTGGCTTTCACTTCTAGAACCTTTTGCTATTGCGGGAGCAGCTGCTGGAGCTTTTCAACCGAGCTGCAAGAGTGAAAAGTGTGATGGCATGTCTATCTGAGAAGGAAGGTTCGGTGCCGCAGCCTGTTGTGCACAATTTATATGCTGATAAGAGAAGGGGGTGCTTTTGCAACGTTTTCCTTCCTGACACTTCTGTCTCTGTGAGCTTTAGCTGCTTGGACTCAGGAATACCGAAGGTACGTGAAAGTGACTGGGATGCGAGAATCATGTTGCACAGGGAACAGGGAAGGTCAGCAAATGTTTCCTGTCCTGGCACATCTCTCAGTCTGAACTGCAGCTGCAGATGCTTCACTTCCGCCAAGGACTCTGCCACCTTGAGAGAAGGATGCGCTCTATGGAGTTGAGAAAGAAAGTGCGTCTCACTAGCTTCTTTCCTCTACTTCATAGACAGCAAAGGGGCTATGAAAGGCAGCACTGGCTTTTTGTTCTAGGACTTCTTCTTTACAAGCAGCTGCTGGATGTTTGGAAGGGGGTTTGGGATATGCAAAAATGAGAGGCTAAGATGGTAAGAGGGTAAGATGGAAGTCATCTGGCAAAAGCAGAGCTCACAAAAGGGCCAGCTGAGAAAGCTCTTGCTGCCTACAACTTCAACTGCACCCCTCAAAGCAGCAGCACACACGCTGCTCTCGGCACTTTCCTTCTCAGCTCTACGCACCATCCTAAGCCTTGCCTCTCCCACACTCAGGATCCAAAGACAACGGCACCAGGGACTGCTCACACACTAAAGGCACCAGGACAAAAGGCTCACCAGCTTGGCCTTTGCATTCCCGCTGACAGCTCCACAGCTTGAACCCAGAGAACTGCCTGCTGCCAACAGCCTTTCCAATCACTCTGAGCACCTCATGACAAGGAGTGTGGGGAATGAATCTCCAGCAGCCTCCTGCCCCAGGCTGTCCCCCGGGAGCAGCCCTGCTCCAGGCCGTGACTGCCACCTGCACAGCCAAAGGACCCAGAGCCGGTGTTACACACCACGGCTGTGCCTGGCACAGAGACACCAGTGGCCACACAAGTGGCCATGGCACTGTCCACACACAGTCCCTGCTGCTGCTCCCCCAGCCGCTGGCACCAACTCCCAGCCACCCACTCCTAAAGCCACGGGGCCCACTGGGACACTGCGGGGGCTCGTGGAAGCCAGCGGCCATTGTGACACAGCGGGGCTGCACAGAGCCCACGGTGCTTTGTGACCCGTGGCTCCCAGGAGAGCCTTTGTGATGCTGGGGAACTACAAGGAAGCCTGGCTCCTCTGTGACACCACCACAGAAGCTCAGGGGAGCCCTGGAGACCGTGCTGATGCTATTGAACCTGATGCAACCCTGCCTCCTCTGTGACACCACAGAAGCTCTTGGAGCCCTGGAGACCGTGGTGATGCTATGGAACCTGATGCAACCCTGCCTCCTCTGTGACACCACAGAACCTCTGGGAGCCCTGGAGACCGTGCTGATGCTATGGAACCTGATGCAACCCTGCCTCCACTGTGACACCACAGAAGCTCAGGGAGCCCTGGAGACTGTGGTGATGCTATGGAACCTGATGCAACCCTGCCTCCACTGTGACACCACAGAAGCTCGGGGAGCTCTGCAGACCGTGGGGATGCTGGCGAAGCTGACGGAACCCTGGGCACCACAGTGACGCTATGGAACCTGGTGGAACCGAGGGGCCACAGTGACACTGTGGGGCCTTTTGGAAGCAACAGGACCCTGGTGGGAAGCCACGGGATGATTAATCCTGCACGAACCTGCTCCAGGTGGGCTCCTCTCTCCCGGCTTCCACAGGTGCTGCTAGGATCCCACTCCGGCACTGGCTTGGCACGGGCTCACGGCTTCCTTTGGCAATGGCTCTGCTCCAGGATGGCATGCTGCAGAGAATGCAGGTAGATTTTGTGCTCACTCCTGGCATGCAGCTGGACAATAAAGCCTGATCCAGCCCCCCCTCAGCATATGTCCGGCTCTGGCATTGGGGCGGGGCAACTTTGGGAGCAGCCCCAGCCCTGCTCCTGCTCCCGGCTGGGCACCCAGCTGCTGGGACACAGGTGTGTCCTGATGCCACCGTCTACTCCTTTGAGAAGGGGAGGACAGAGTGCATCAGGGAGTTTGGTGTGGCTTACATGCGGCAAGGAGAAGGTGCAGCCCCAAACTGGCTTTCACTTCTAGAACCTTTTGCTATTGCGGGAGCAGCTGCTGGAGCTTTTCAACCGAGCTGCAAGAGTGAAAAGTGTGATGGCATGTCTATCTGAGAAGGAAGGTTCGGTGCCGCAGCCTGTTGTGCACAATTTATATGCTGATAAGAGAAGGGGGTGCTTTTGGAACGTTTTCCTTCCTGACACTTCTGTCTCTGTGAGCTTTAGCTGCTTGGACTCAGGGATACCGAAGGTACGTGAAAGTGACTGGGATGCGAGAATCATGTTGCACAGGGAACAGGGAAGGTCAGCAAATGTTTCCTGTCCTGGCACATCTCTCAGTCTGAACTGCAGCTGCAGATGCTTCACTTCCGCCAAGGACTCTGCCACCTTGAGAGAAGGATGCGCTCTATGGAGTTGAGAAAGAAAGTGCGTCTCACTAGCTTCTTTCCTCTACTTCATAGACAGCAAAGGGGCTATGAAAGGCAGCACTGGCTTTTTGTTCTAGGACTTCTTCTTTACAAGCAGCTGCTGGATGTTTGGAAGGGGGTTTGGGATATGCAAAAATGAGAGGCTAAGATGGTAAGAGGGTAAGATGGAAGTCATCTGGCAAAAGCAGAGCTCACAAAAGGGCCAGCTGAGAAAGCTCTTGCTGCCTACAACTTCAACTGCACCCCTCAAAGCAGCAGCACACACGCTGCTCTCGGCACTTTCCTTCTCAGCTCTACGCACCATCCTAAGCCTTGCCTCTCCCACACTCAGGATCCAAAGACAACGGCACCAGGGACTGCTCACACACTAAAGGCACCAGGACAAAAGGCTCACCAGCTTGGCCTTTGCATTCCCGCTGACAGCTCCACAGCTTGAACCCAGAGAACTGCCTGCTGCCAACAGCCTTTCCAATCACTCTGAGCACCTCATGACAAGGAGTGTGGGGAATGAATCTCCAGCAGCCTCCTGCCCCAGGCTGTCCCCCGGGAGCAGCCCTGCTCCAGGCCGTGACTGCCACCTGCACAGCCAAAGGACCCAGAGCCGGTGTTACACACCACGGCTGTGCCTGGCACAGAGACACCAGTGGCCACACAAGTGGCCATGGCACTGTCCACACACAGTCCCTGCTGCTGCTCCCCCAGCCGCTGGCACCAACTCCCAGCCACCCACTCCTAAAGCCACGGGGCCCACTGGGACACTGCGGGGGCTCGTGGAAGCCAGCGGCCATTGTGACACAGCGGGGCTGCACAGAGCCCACGGTGCTTTGTGACCCGTGGCTCCCAGGAGAGCCTTTGTGATGCTGGGGAACTACAAGGAAGCCTGGCTCCTCTGTGACACCACCACAGAAGCTCAGGGGAGCCCTGGAGACCGTGCTGATGCTATTGAACCTGATGCAACCCTGCCTCCTCTGTGACACCACAGAAGCTCTTGGAGCCCTGGAGACCGTGGTGATGCTATGGAACCTGATGCAACCCTGCCTCCTCTGTGACACCACAGAACCTCTGGGAGCCCTGGAGACCGTGCTGATGCTATGGAACCTGATGCAACCCTGCCTCCACTGTGACACCACAGAAGCTCAGGGAGCCCTGGAGACTGTGGTGATGCTATGGAACCTGATGCAACCCTGCCTCCACTGTGACACCACAGAAGCTCGGGGAGCTCTGCAGACCGTGGGGATGCTGGCGAAGCTGACGGAACCCTGGGCACCACAGTGACGCTATGGAACCTGGTGGAACCGAGGGGCCACAGTGACACTGTGGGGCCTTTTGGAAGCAACAGGACCCTGGTGGGAAGCCACGGGATGATTAATCCTGCACGAACCTGCTCCAGGTGGGCTCCTCTCTCCCGGCTTCCACAGGTGCTGCTAGGATCCCACTCCGGCACTGGCTTGGCACGGGCTCACGGCTTCCTTTGGCAATGGCTCTGCTCCAGGATGGCATGCTGCAGAGAATGCAGGTAGATTTTGTGCTCACTCCTGGCATGCAGCTGGACAATAAAGCCTGATCCAGCCCCCCCTCAGCATATGTCCGGCTCTGGCATTGGGGCGGGGCAACTTTGGGAGCAGCCCCAGCCCTGCTCCTGCTCCCGGCTGGGCACCCAGCTGCTGGGACACAGGTGTGTCCTGATGCCACCGTCTACTCCTTTGAGAAGGGGAGGACAGAGTGCATCAGGGAGTTTGGTGTGGCTTACATGCGGCAAGGAGAAGGTGCAGCCCCAAACTGGCTTTCACTTCTAGAACCTTTTGCTATTGCGGGAGCAGCTGCTGGAGCTTTTCAACCGAGCTGCAAGAGTGAAAAGTGTGATGGCATGTCTATCTGAGAAGGAAGGTTCGGTGCCGCAGCCTGTTGTGCACAATTTATATGCTGATAAGAGAAGGGGGTGCTTTTGGAACGTTTTCCTTCCTGACACTTCTGTCTCTGTGAGCTTTAGCTGCTTGGACTCAGGGATACCGAAGGTACGTGAAAGTGACTGGGATGCGAGAATCATGTTGCACAGGGAACAGGGAAGGTCAGCAAATGTTTCCTGTCCTGGCACATCTCTCAGTCTGAACTGCAGCTGCAGATGCTTCACTTCCGCCAAGGACTCTGCCACCTTGAGAGAAGGATGCGCTCTATGGAGTTGAGAAAGAAAGTGCGTCTCACTAGCTTCTTTCCTCTACTTCATAGACAGCAAAGGGGCTATGAAAGGCAGCACTGGCTTTTTGTTCTAGGACTTCTTCTTTACAAGCAGCTGCTGGATGTTTGGAAGGGGGTTTGGGATATGCAAAAATGAGAGGCTAAGATGGTAAGAGGGTAAGATGGAAGTCATCTGGCAAAAGCAGAGCTCACAAAAGGGCCAGCTGAGAAAGCTCTTGCTGCCTACAACTTCAACTGCACCCCTCAAAGCAGCAGCACACACGCTGCTCTCGGCACTTTCCTTCTCAGCTCTACGCACCATCCTAAGCCTTGCCTCTCCCACACTCAGGATCCAAAGACAACGGCACCAGGGACTGCTCACACACTAAAGGCACCAGGACAAAAGGCTCACCAGCTTGGCCTTTGCATTCCCGCTGACAGCTCCACAGCTTGAACCCAGAGAACTGCCTGCTGCCAACAGCCTTTCCAATCACTCTGAGCACCTCATGACAAGGAGTGTGGGGAATGAATCTCCAGCAGCCTCCTGCCCCAGGCTGTCCCCCGGGAGCAGCCCTGCTCCAGGCCGTGACTGCCACCTGCACAGCCAAAGGACCCAGAGCCGGTGTTACACACCACGGCTGTGCCTGGCACAGAGACACCAGTGGCCACACAAGTGGCCATGGCACTGTCCACACACAGTCCCTGCTGCTGCTCCCCCAGCCGCTGGCACCAACTCCCAGCCACCCACTCCTAAAGCCACGGGGCCCACTGGGACACTGCGGGGGCTCGTGGAAGCCAGCGGCCATTGTGACACAGCGGGGCTGCACAGAGCCCACGGTGCTTTGTGACCCGTGGCTCCCAGGAGAGCCTTTGTGATGCTGGGGAACTACAAGGAAGCCTGGCTCCTCTGTGACACCACCACAGAAGCTCAGGGGAGCCCTGGAGACCGTGCTGATGCTATTGAACCTGATGCAACCCTGCCTCCTCTGTGACACCACAGAAGCTCTTGGAGCCCTGGAGACCGTGGTGATGCTATGGAACCTGATGCAACCCTGCCTCCTCTGTGACACCACAGAACCTCTGGGAGCCCTGGAGACCGTGCTGATGCTATGGAACCTGATGCAACCCTGCCTCCACTGTGACACCACAGAACCTCTGGGAGCCCTGGAGACTGTGGTGATGCTATGGAACCTGATGCAACCCTGCCTCCACTGTGACACCACAGAACCTCTGGGAGCCCTGGAGACCGTGCTGATGCTATGGAACCTGATGCAACCCTGCCTCCACTGTGACACCACAGAAGCTCGGGGAGCTCTGCAGACCGTGGGGATGCTGGCGAAGCTGACGGAACCCTGGGCACCACAGTGACGCTATGGAACCTGGTGGAACCGAGGGGCCACAGTGACACTGTGGGGCCTTTTGGAAGCAACAGGACCCTGGTGGGAAGCCACGGGATGATTAATCCTGCACGAACCTGCTCCAGGTGGGCTCCTCTCTCCCGGCTTCCACAGGTGCTGCTAGGATCCCACTCCGGCACTGGCTTGGCACGGGCTCACGGCTTCCTTTGGCAATGGCTCTGCTCCAGGATGGCATGCTGCAGAGAATGCAGGTAGATTTTGTGCTCACTCCTGGCATGCAGCTGGACAATAAAGCCTGATCCAGCCCCCCCTCAGCATATGTCCGGCTCTGGCATTGGGGCGGGGCAACTTTGGGAGCAGCCCCAGCCCTGCTCCTGCTCCCGGCTGGGCACCCAGCTGCTGGGACACAGGTGTGTCCTGATGCCACCGTCTACTCCTTTGAGAAGGGGAGGACAGAGTGCATCAGGGAGTTTGGTGTGGCTTACATGCGGCAAGGAGAAGGTGCAGCCCCAAACTGGCTTTCACTTCTAGAACCTTTTGCTATTGCGGGAGCAGCTGCTGGAGCTTTTCAACCGAGCTGCAAGAGTGAAAAGTGTGATGGCATGTCTATCTGAGAAGGAAGGTTCGGTGCCGCAGCCTGTTGTGCACAATTTATATGCTGATAAGAGAAGGGGGTGCTTTTGGAACGTTTTCCTTCCTGACACTTCTGTCTCTGTGAGCTTTAGCTGCTTGGACTCAGGGATACCGAAGGTACGTGAAAGTGACTGGGATGCGAGAATCATGTTGCACAGGGAACAGGGAAGGTCAGCAAATGTTTCCTGTCCTGGCACATCTCTCAGTCTGAACTGCAGCTGCAGATGCTTCACTTCCGCCAAGGACTCTGCCACCTTGAGAGAAGGATGCGCTCTATGGAGTTGAGAAAGAAAGTGCGTCTCACTAGCTTCTTTCCTCTACTTCATAGACAGCAAAGGGGCTATGAAAGGCAGCACTGGCTTTTTGTTCTAGGACTTCTTCTTTACAAGCAGCTGCTGGATGTTTGGAAGGGGGTTTGGGATATGCAAAAATGAGAGGCTAAGATGGTAAGAGGGTAAGATGGAAGTCATCTGGCAAAAGCAGAGCTCACAAAAGGGCCAGCTGAGAAAGCTCTTGCTGCCTACAACTTCAACTGCACCCCTCAAAGCAGCAGCACACACGCTGCTCTCGGCACTTTCCTTCTCAGCTCTACGCACCATCCTAAGCCTTGCCTCTCCCACACTCAGGATCCAAAGACAACGGCACCAGGGACTGCTCACACACTAAAGGCACCAGGACAAAAGGCTCACCAGCTTGGCCTTTGCATTCCCGCTGACAGCTCCACAGCTTGAACCCAGAGAACTGCCTGCTGCCAACAGCCTTTCCAATCACTCTGAGCACCTCATGACAAGGAGTGTGGGGAATGAATCTCCAGCAGCCTCCTGCCCCAGGCTGTCCCCCGGGAGCAGCCCTGCTCCAGGCCGTGACTGCCACCTGCACAGCCAAAGGACCCAGAGCCGGTGTTACACACCACGGCTGTGCCTGGCACAGAGACACCAGTGGCCACACAAGTGGCCATGGCACTGTCCACACACAGTCCCTGCTGCTGCTCCCCCAGCCGCTGGCACCAACTCCCAGCCACCCACTCCTAAAGCCACGGGGCCCACTGGGACACTGCGGGGGCTCGTGGAAGCCAGCGGCCATTGTGACACAGCGGGGCTGCACAGAGCCCACGGTGCTTTGTGACCCGTGGCTCCCAGGAGAGCCTTTGTGATGCTGGGGAACTACAAGGAAGCCTGGCTCCTCTGTGACACCACCACAGAAGCTCAGGGGAGCCCTGGAGACCGTGCTGATGCTATTGAACCTGATGCAACCCTGCCTCCTCTGTGACACCACAGAAGCTCTTGGAGCCCTGGAGACCGTGGTGATGCTATGGAACCTGATGCAACCCTGCCTCCTCTGTGACACCACAGAACCTCTGGGAGCCCTGGAGACCGTGCTGATGCTATGGAACCTGATGCAACCCTGCCTCCACTGTGACACCACAGAAGCTCAGGGAGCCCTGGAGACTGTGGTGATGCTATGGAACCTGATGCAACCCTGCCTCCACTGTGACACCACAGAAGCTCGGGGAGCTCTGCAGACCGTGGGGATGCTGGCGAAGCTGACGGAACCCTGGGCACCACAGTGACGCTATGGAACCTGGTGGAACCGAGGGGCCACAGTGACACTGTGGGGCCTTTTGGAAGCAACAGGACCCTGGTGGGAAGCCACGGGATGATTAATCCTGCACGAACCTGCTCCAGGTGGGCTCCTCTCTCCCGGCTTCCACAGGTGCTGCTAGGATCCCACTCCGGCACTGGCTTGGCACGGGCTCACGGCTTCCTTTGGCAATGGCTCTGCTCCAGGATGGCATGCTGCAGAGAATGCAGGTAGATTTTGTGCTCACTCCTGGCATGCAGCTGGACAATAAAGCCTGATCCAGCCCCCCCTCAGCATATGTCCGGCTCTGGCATTGGGGCGGGGCAACTTTGGGAGCAGCCCCAGCCCTGCTCCTGCTCCCGGCTGGGCACCCAGCTGCTGGGACACAGGTGTGTCCTGATGCCACCGTCTACTCCTTTGAGAAGGGGAGGACAGAGTGCATCAGGGAGTTTGGTGTGGCTTACATGCGGCAAGGAGAAGGTGCAGCCCCAAACTGGCTTTCACTTCTAGAACCTTTTGCTATTGCGGGAGCAGCTGCTGGAGCTTTTCAACCGAGCTGCAAGAGTGAAAAGTGTGATGGCATGTCTATCTGAGAAGGAAGGTTCGGTGCCGCAGCCTGTTGTGCACAATTTATATGCTGATAAGAGAAGGGGGTGCTTTTGGAACGTTTTCCTTCCTGACACTTCTGTCTCTGTGAGCTTTAGCTGCTTGGACTCAGGGATACCGAAGGTACGTGAAAGTGACTGGGATGCGAGAATCATGTTGCACAGGGAACAGGGAAGGTCAGCAAATGTTTCCTGTCCTGGCACATCTCTCAGTCTGAACTGCAGCTGCAGATGCTTCACTTCCGCCAAGGACTCTGCCACCTTGAGAGAAGGATGCGCTCTATGGAGTTGAGAAAGAAAGTGCGTCTCACTAGCTTCTTTCCTCTACTTCATAGACAGCAAAGGGGCTATGAAAGGCAGCACTGGCTTTTTGTTCTAGGACTTCTTCTTTACAAGCAGCTGCTGGATGTTTGGAAGGGGGTTTGGGATATGCAAAAATGAGAGGCTAAGATGGTAAGAGGGTAAGATGGAAGTCATCTGGCAAAAGCAGAGCTCACAAAAGGGCCAGCTGAGAAAGCTCTTGCTGCCTACAACTTCAACTGCACCCCTCAAAGCAGCAGCACACACGCTGCTCTCGGCACTTTCCTTCTCAGCTCTACGCACCATCCTAAGCCTTGCCTCTCCCACACTCAGGATCCAAAGACAACGGCACCAGGGACTGCTCACACACTAAAGGCACCAGGACAAAAGGCTCACCAGCTTGGCCTTTGCATTCCCGCTGACAGCTCCACAGCTTGAACCCAGAGAACTGCCTGCTGCCAACAGCCTTTCCAATCACTCTGAGCACCTCATGACAAGGAGTGTGGGGAATGAATCTCCAGCAGCCTCCTGCCCCAGGCTGTCCCCCGGGAGCAGCCCTGCTCCAGGCCGTGACTGCCACCTGCACAGCCAAAGGACCCAGAGCCGGTGTTACACACCACGGCTGTGCCTGGCACAGAGACACCAGTGGCCACACAAGTGGCCATGGCACTGTCCACACACAGTCCCTGCTGCTGCTCCCCCAGCCGCTGGCACCAACTCCCAGCCACCCACTCCTAAAGCCACGGGGCCCACTGGGACACTGCGGGGGCTCGTGGAAGCCAGCGGCCATTGTGACACAGCGGGGCTGCACAGAGCCCACGGTGCTTTGTGACCCGTGGCTCCCAGGAGAGCCTTTGTGATGCTGGGGAACTACAAGGAAGCCTGGCTCCTCTGTGACACCACCACAGAAGCTCAGGGGAGCCCTGGAGACCGTGCTGATGCTATTGAACCTGATGCAACCCTGCCTCCTCTGTGACACCACAGAAGCTCTTGGAGCCCTGGAGACCGTGGTGATGCTATGGAACCTGATGCAACCCTGCCTCCTCTGTGACACCACAGAACCTCTGGGAGCCCTGGAGACCGTGCTGATGCTATGGAACCTGATGCAACCCTGCCTCCACTGTGACACCACAGAACCTCTGGGAGCCCTGGAGACTGTGGTGATGCTATGGAACCTGATGCAACCCTGCCTCCACTGTGACACCACAGAACCTCTGGGAGCCCTGGAGACCGTGCTGATGCTATGGAACCTGATGCAACCCTGCCTCCACTGTGACACCACAGAAGCTCGGGGAGCTCTGCAGACCGTGGGGATGCTGGCGAAGCTGACGGAACCCTGGGCACCACAGTGACGCTATGGAACCTGGTGGAACCGAGGGGCCACAGTGACACTGTGGGGCCTTTTGGAAGCAACAGGACCCTGGTGGGAAGCCACGGGATGATTAATCCTGCACGAACCTGCTCCAGGTGGGCTCCTCTCTCCCGGCTTCCACAGGTGCTGCTAGGATCCCACTCCGGCACTGGCTTGGCACGGGCTCACGGCTTCCTTTGGCAATGGCTCTGCTCCAGGATGGCATGCTGCAGAGAATGCAGGTAGATTTTGTGCTCACTCCTGGCATGCAGCTGGACAATAAAGCCTGATCCAGCCCCCCCTCAGCATATGTCCGGCTCTGGCATTGGGGCGGGGCAACTTTGGGAGCAGCCCCAGCCCTGCTCCTGCTCCCGGCTGGGCACCCAGCTGCTGGGACACAGGTGTGTCCTGATGCCACCGTCTACTCCTTTGAGAAGGGGAGGACAGAGTGCATCAGGGAGTTTGGTGTGGCTTACATGCGGCAAGGAGAAGGTGCAGCCCCAAACTGGCTTTCACTTCTAGAACCTTTTGCTATTGCGGGAGCAGCTGCTGGAGCTTTTCAACCGAGCTGCAAGAGTGAAAAGTGTGATGGCATGTCTATCTGAGAAGGAAGGTTCGGTGCCGCAGCCTGTTGTGCACAATTTATATGCTGATAAGAGAAGGGGGTGCTTTTGGAACGTTTTCCTTCCTGACACTTCTGTCTCTGTGAGCTTTAGCTGCTTGGACTCAGGGATACCAAAGGTATGTGAAAGTGACTGGGATGCGAGAATCATGTTGCACAGGGAACAGGGAAGGTCAGCAAATGTTTCCTGTCCTGGCACATCTCTCAGTCTGAACTGCAGCTGCAGATGCTTCACTTCCGCCAAGGACTCTGCCACCTTGAGAGAAGGATGCGCTCTATGGAGTTGAGAAAGAAAGTGTGTCTCACTAGCTTCTTTCCTCTACTTCATAGACAGCAAAGGGGCTATGAAAGGCAGCACTGGCTTTTTGTTCTAGGACTTCTTCTTTACAAGCAGCTGCTGGATGTTTGGAAGGGGGTTTGGGATATGCAAAAATGAGAGGCTAAGATGGTAAGAGGGTAAGATGGAAGTCATCTGGCAAAAGCAGAGCTCACAAAAGGGCCAGCTGAGAAAGCTCTTGCTGCCTACAACTTCAACTGCACCCCTCAAAGCAGCAGCACACATGCTGCTCTCGGCACTTTCCTTCTCAGCTCTACGCACCATCCTAAGCCTTGCCTCTCCCACACTCAGGATCCAAAGACAACGGCACCAGGGACTGCTCACACACTAAAGGCACCAGGACAAAAGGCTCACCAGCTTGGCCTTTGCATTCCCGCTGACAGCTCCACAGCTTGAACCCAGAGAACTGCCTGCTGCCAACAGCCTTTCCAATCACTCTGAGCACCTCATGACAAGGAGTGTGGGGAATGAATCTCCAGCAGCCTCCTGCCCCAGGCTGTCCCCCGGGAGCAGCCCTGCTCCAGGCCGTGACTGCCACCTGCACAGCCAAAGGACCCAGAGCCGGTGTTACACACCACGGCTGTGCCTGGCACAGAGACACCAGTGGCCACACAAGTGGCCATGGCACTGTCCACACACAGTCCCTGCTGCTGCTCCCCCAGCCGCTGGCACCAACTCCCAGCCACCCACTCCTAAAGCCACGGGGCCCACTGGGACACTGCGGGGGCTCGTGGAAGCCAGCGGCCATTGTGACACAGCGGGGCTGCACAGAGCCCACGGTGCTTTGTGACCCGTGGCTCCCAGGAGAGCCTTTGTGATGCTGGGGAACTACAAGGAAGCCTGGCTCCTCTGTGACACCACCACAGAAGCTCAGGGGAGCCCTGGAGACCGTGCTGATGCTATTGAACCTGATGCAACCCTGCCTCCTCTGTGACACCACAGAAGCTCTTGGAGCCCTGGAGACCGTGGTGATGCTATGGAACCTGATGCAACCCTGCCTCCTCTGTGACACCACAGAACCTCTGGGAGCCCTGGAGACCGTGCTGATGCTATGGAACCTGATGCAACCCTGCCTCCACTGTGACACCACAGAACCTCTGGGAGCCCTGGAGACCGTGCTGATGCTATGGAACCTGATGCAACCCTGCCTCCACTGTGACACCACAGAAGCTCGGGGAGCTCTGCAGACCGTGGGGATGCTGGCGAAGCTGACGGAACCCTGGGCACCACAGTGACGCTATGGAACCTGGTGGAACCGAGGGGCCACAGTGACACTGTGGGGCCTTTTGGAAGCAACAGGACCCTGGTGGGAAGCCACGGGATGATTAATCCTGCACGAACCTGCTCCAGGTGGGCTCCTCTCTCCCGGCTTCCACAGGTGCTGCTAGGATCCCACTCCGGCACTGGCTTGGCACGGGCTCACGGCTTCCTTTGGCAATGGCTCTGCTCCAGGATGGCATGCTGCAGAGAATGCAGGTAGATTTTGTGCTCACTCCTGGCATGCAGCTGGACAATAAAGCCTGATCCAGCCCCCCCTCAGCATATGTCCGGCTCTGGCATTGGGGCGGGGCAACTTTGGGAGCAGCCCCAGCCCTGCTCCTGCTCCCGGCTGGGCACCCAGCTGCTGGGACACAGGTGTGTCCTGATGCCACCGTCTACTCCTTTGAGAAGGGGAGGACAGAGTGCATCAGGGAGTTTGGTGTGGCTTACATGCGGCAAGGAGAAGGTGCAGCCCCAAACTGGCTTTCACTTCTAGAACCTTTTGCTATTGCGGGAGCAGCTGCTGGAGCTTTTCAACCGAGCTGCAAGAGTGAAAAGTGTGATGGCATGTCTATCTGAGAAGGAAGGTTCGGTGCCGCAGCCTGTTGTGCACAATTTATATGCTGATAAGAGAAGGGGGTGCTTTTGCAACGTTTTCCTTCCTGACACTTCTGTCTCTGTGAGCTTTAGCTGCTTGGACTCAGGGATACCGAAGGTATGTGAAAGTGACTGGGATGCGAGAATCATGTTGCACAGGGAACAGGGAAGGTCAGCAAATGTTTCCTGTCCTGGCACATCTCTCAGTCTGAACTGCAGCTGCAGATGCTTCACTTCCGCCAAGGACTCTGCCACCTTGAGAGAAGGATGCGCTCTATGGAGTTGAGAAAGAAAGTGCGTCTCACTAGCTTCTTTCCTCTACTTCATAGACAGCAAAGGGGCTATGAAAGGCAGCACTGGCTTTTTGTTCTAGGACTTCTTCTTTACAAGCAGCTGCTGGATGTTTGGAAGGGGGTTTGGGATATGCAAAAATGAGAGGCTAAGATGGTAAGAGGGTAAGATGGAAGTCATCTGGCAAAAGCAGAGCTCACAAAAGGGCCAGCTGAGAAAGCTCTTGCTGCCTACAACTTCAACTGCACCCCTCAAAGCAGCAGCACACACGCTGCTCTCGGCACTTTCCTTCTCAGCTCTACGCACCATCCTAAGCCTTGCCTCTCCCACACTCAGGATCCAAAGACAACGGCACCAGGGACTGCTCACACACTAAAGGCACCAGGACAAAAGGCTCACCAGCTTGGCCTTTGCATTCCCGCTGACAGCTCCACAGCTTGAACCCAGAGAACTGCCTGCTGCCAACAGCCTTTCCAATCACTCTGAGCACCTCATGACAAGGAGTGTGGGGAATGAATCTCCAGCAGCCTCCTGCCCCAGGCTGTCCCCCGGGAGCAGCCCTGCTCCAGGCCGTGACTGCCACCTGCACAGCCAAAGGACCCAGAGCCGGTGTTACACACCACGGCTGTGCCTGGCACAGAGACACCAGTGGCCACACAAGTGGCCATGGCACTGTCCACACACAGTCCCTGCTGCTGCTCCCCCAGCCGCTGGCACCAACTCCCAGCCACCCACTCCTAAAGCCACGGGGCCCACTGGGACACTGCGGGGGCTCGTGGAAGCCAGCGGCCATTGTGACACAGCGGGGCTGCACAGAGCCCACGGTGCTTTGTGACCCGTGGCTCCCAGGAGAGCCTTTGTGATGCTGGGGAACTACAAGGAAGCCTGGCTCCTCTGTGACACCACCACAGAAGCTCAGGGGAGCCCTGGAGACCGTGCTGAAGCTATTGAACCTGATGCAACCCTGCCTCCTCTGGGACACCACAGAAGCTCTTGGAGCCCTGGAGACCGTGCTGATGCTATGGAACCTGATGCAACCCTGCCTCCTCTGTGACACCACAGAACCTCTGGGAGCCCTGGAGACCATGCTGATGCTATGGAACCTGATGCAACCCTGCCTCCACTGTGACACCACAGAACCTCTGGGAGCCCTGGAGACCGTGGTGATGCTATGGAACCTGATGCAACCCTGCCTCCACTGTGACACCACAGAACCTCTGGGAGCCCTGGAGACCGTGCTGATGCTATGGAACCTGATGCAACCCTGCCTCCACTGTGACACCACAGAAGCTCGGGGAGCTCTGCAGACCGTGGGGATGCTGGCGAAGCTGACGGAACCCTGGGCACCACAGTGACGCTATGGAACCTGGTGGAACCGAGGGGCCACAGTGACACTGTGGGGCCTTTTGGAAGCAACAGGACCCTGGTGGGAAGCCACGGGATGATTAATCCTGCACGAACCTGCTCCAGGTGGGCTCCTCTCTCCCGGCTTCCACAGGTGCTGCTAGGATCCCACTCCGGCACTGGCTTGGCACGGGCTCACGGCTTCCTTTGGCAATGGCTCTGCTCCAGGATGGCATGCTGCAGAGAATGCAGGTAGATTTTGTGCTCACTCCTGGCATGCAGCTGGACAATAAAGCCTGATCCAGCCCCCCCTCAGCATATGTCCGGCTCTGGCATTGGGGCGGGGCAACTTTGGGAGCAGCCCCAGCCCTGCTCCTGCTCCCGGCTGGGCACCCAGCTGCTGGGACACAGGTGTGTCCTGATGCCACCGTCTACTCCTTTGAGAAGGGGAGGACAGAGTGCATCAGGGAGTTTGGTGTGGCTTACATGCGGCAAGGAGAAGGTGCAGCCCCAAACTGGCTTTCACTTCTAGAACCTTTTGCTATTGCGGGAGCAGCTGCTGGAGCTTTTCAACCGAGCTGCAAGAGTGAAAAGTGTGATGGCATGTCTATCTGAGAAGGAAGGTTCGGTGCCGCAGCCTGTTGTGCACAATTTATATGCTGATAAGAGAAGGGGGTGCTTTTGGAACGTTTTCCTTCCTGACACTTCTGTCTCTGTGAGCTTTAGCTGCTTGGACTCAGGGATACCGAAGGTATGTGAAAGTGACTGGGATGCGAGAATCATGTTGCACAGGGAACAGGGAAGGTCAGCAAATGTTTCCTGTCCTGGCACATCTCTCAGTCTGAACTGCAGCTGCAGATGCTTCACTTCCGCCAAGGACTCTGCCACCTTGAGAGAAGGATGCGCTCTATGGAGTTGAGAAAGAAAGTGCGTCTCACTAGCTTCTTTCCTCTACTTCATAGACAGCAAAGGGGCTATGAAAGGCAGCACTGGCTTTTTGTTCTAGGACTTCTTCTTTACAAGCAGCTGCTGGATGTTTGGAAGGGGGTTTGGGATATGCAAAAATGAGAGGCTAAGATGGTAAGAGGGTAAGATGGAAGTCATCTGGCAAAAGCAGAGCTCACAAAAGGGCCAGCTGAGAAAGCTCTTGCTGCCTACAACTTCAACTGCACCCCTCAAAGCAGCAGCACACACGCTGCTCTTGGCACTTTCCTTCTCAGCTCTACGCACCATCCTAAGCCTTGCCTCTCCCACACTCAGGATCCAAAGACAACGGCACCAGGGACTGCTCACACACTAAAGGCACCAGGACAAAAGGCTCACCAGCTTGGCCTTTGCATTCCCGCTGACAGCTCCACAGCTTGAACCCAGAGAACTGCCTGCTGCCAACAGCCTTTCCAATCACTCTGAGCACCTCATGACAAGGAGTGTGGGGAATGAATCTCCAGCAGCCTCCTGCCCCAGGCTGTCCCCCGGGAGCAGCCCTGCTCCAGGCCGTGACTGCCACCTGCACAGCCAAAGGACCCAGAGCCGGTGTTACACAACCACGGCTGTGCCTGGCACAGAGACACCAGTGGCCACACAAGTGGCCATGGCACTGTCCACACACAGTCCCTGCTGCTGCTCCCCCAGCCGCTGGCACCAACTCCCAGCCACCCACTCCTAAAGCCACGGGGCCCACTGGGACACTGCGGGGGCTCGTGGAAGCCAGCGGCCATTGTGACACAGCGGGGCTGCACAGAGCCCACGGTGCTTTGTGACCCGTGGCTCCCAGGAGAGCCTTTGTGATGCTGGGGAACTACAAGGAAGCCTGGCTCCTCTGTGACACCACCACAGAAGCTCAGGGGAGCCCTGGAGACCGTGCTGATGCTATTGAACCTGATGCAACCCTGCCTCCTCTGTGACACCACAGAAGCTCTTGGAGCCCTGGAGACCGTGCTGATGCTATGGAACCTGATGCAACCCTGCCTCCTCTGTGACACCACAGAACCTCTGGGAGCCCTGGAGACCGTGCTGATGCTATGGAACCTGATGCAACCCTGCCTCCACTGTGACACCACAGAACCTCTGGGAGCCCTGGAGACTGTGGTGATGCTATGGAACCTGATGCAACCCTGCCTCCACTGTGACACCACAGAACCTCTGGGAGCCCTGGAGACCGTGCTGATGCTATGGAACCTGATGCAACCCTGCCTCCACTGTGACACCACAGAAGCTCGGGGAGCTCTGCAGACCGTGGGGATGCTGGCGAAGCTGACGGAACCCTGGGCACCACAGTGACGCTATGGAACCTGGTGGAACCGAGGGGCCACAGTGACACTGTGGGGCCTTTTGGAAGCAACAGGACCCTGGTGGGAAGCCACGGGATGATTAATCCTGCACGAACCTGCTCCAGGTGGGCTCCTCTCTCCCGGCTTCCACAGGTGCTGCTAGGATCCCACTCCGGCACTGGCTTGGCACGGGCTCACGGCTTCCTTTGGCAATGGCTCTGCTCCAGGATGGCATGCTGCAGAGAATGCAGGTAGATTTTGTGCTCACTCCTGGCATGCAGCTGGACAATAAAGCCTGATCCAGCCCCCCCTCAGCATATGTCCGGCTCTGGCATTGGGGCGGGGCAACTTTGGGAGCAGCCCCAGCCCTGCTCCTGCTCCCGGCTGGGCACCCAGCTGCTGGGACACAGGTGTGTCCTGATGCCACCGTCTACTCCTTTGAGAAGGGGAGGACAGAGTGCATCAGGGAGTTTGGTGTGGCTTACATGCGGCAAGGAGAAGGTGCAGCCCCAAACTGGCTTTCACTTCTAGAACCTTTTGCTATTGCGGGAGCAGCTGCTGGAGCTTTTCAACCGAGCTGCAAGAGTGAAAAGTGTGATGGCATGTCTATCTGAGAAGGAAGGTTCGGTGCCGCAGCCTGTTGTGCACAATTTATATGCTGATAAGAGAAGGGGGTGCTTTTGGAACGTTTTCCTTCCTGACACTTCTGTCTCTGTGAGCTTTAGCTGCTTGGACTCAGGGATACCGAAGGTATGTGAAAGTGACTGGGATGCGAGAATCATGTTGCACAGGGAACAGGGAAGGTCAGCAAATGTTTCCTGTCCTGGCACATCTCTCAGTCTGAACTGCAGCTGCAGATGCTTCACTTCCGCCAAGGACTCTGCCACCTTGAGAGAAGGATGCGCTCTATGGAGTTGAGAAAGAAAGTGCGTCTCACTAGCTTCTTTCCTCTACTTCATAGACAGCAAAGGGGCTATGAAAGGCAGCACTGGCTTTTTGTTCTAGGACTTCTTCTTTACAAGCAGCTGCTGGATGTTTGGAAGGGGGTTTGGGATATGCAAAAATGAGAGGCTAAGATGGTAAGAGGGTAAGATGGAAGTCATCTGGCAAAAGCAGAGCTCACAAAAGGGCCAGCTGAGAAAGCTCTTGCTGCCTACAACTTCAACTGCACCCCTCAAAGCAGCAGCACACACGCTGCTCTCGGCACTTTCCTTCTCAGCTCTACGCACCATCCTAAGCCTTGCCTCTCCCACACTCAGGATCCAAAGACAACGGCACCAGGGACTGCTCACACACTAAAGGCACCAGGACAAAAGGCTCACCAGCTTGGCCTTTGCATTCCCGCTGACAGCTCCACAGCTTGAACCCAGAGAACTGCCTGCTGCCAACAGCCTTTCCAATCACTCTGAGCACCTCATGACAAGGAGTGTGGGGAATGAATCTCCAGCAGCCTCCTGCCCCAGGCTGTCCCCCGGGAGCAGCCCTGCTCCAGGCCGTGACTGCCACCTGCACAGCCAAAGGACCCAGAGCCGGTGTTACACACCACGGCTGTGCCTGGCACAGAGACACCAGTGGCCACACAAGTGGCCATGGCACTGTCCACACACAGTCCCTGCTGCTGCTCCCCCAGCCGCTGGCACCAACTCCCAGCCACCCACTCCTAAAGCCACGGGGCCCACTGGGACACTGCGGGGGCTCGTGGAAGCCAGCGGCCATTGTGACACAGCGGGGCTGCACAGAGCCCACGGTGCTTTGTGACCCGTGGCTCCCAGGAGAGCCTTTGTGATGCTGGGGAACTACAAGGAAGCCTGGCTCCTCTGTGACACCACCACAGAAGCTCAGGGGAGCCCTGGAGACCGTGCTGATGCTATGGAACCTGATGCAACCCTGCCTCCTCTGTGACACCACAGAAGCTCTTGGAGCCCTGGAGACCGTGGTGATGCTATGGAACCTGATGCAACCCTGCCTCCTCTGTGACACCACAGAACCTCTGGGAGCCCTGGAGACCGTGCTGATGCTATGGAACCTGATGCAACCCTGCCTCCACTGTGACACCACAGAACCTCTGGGAGCCCTGGAGACTGTGGTGATGCTATGGAACCTGATGCAACCCTGCCTCCACTGTGACACCACAGAACCTCTGGGAGCCCTGGAGACCGTGCTGATGCTATGGAACCTGATGCAACCCTGCCTCCACTGTGACACCACAGAAGCTCGGGGAGCTCTGCAGACCGTGGGGATGCTGGCGAAGCTGACGGAACCCTGGGCACCACAGTGACGCTATGGAACCTGGTGGAACCGAGGGGCCACAGTGACACTGTGGGGCCTTTTGGAAGCAACAGGACCCTGGTGGGAAGCCACGGGATGATTAATCCTGCACGAACCTGCTCCAGGTGGGCTCCTCTCTCCCGGCTTCCACAGGTGCTGCTAGGATCCCACTCCGGCACTGGCTTGGCACGGGCTCACGGCTTCCTTTGGCAATGGCTCTGCTCCAGGATGGCATGCTGCAGAGAATGCAGGTAGATTTTGTGCTCACTCCTGGCATGCAGCTGGACAATAAAGCCTGATCCAGCCCCCCCTCAGCATATGTCCGGCTCTGGCATTGGGGCGGGGCAACTTTGGGAGCAGCCCCAGCCCTGCTCCTGCTCCCGGCTGGGCACCCAGCTGCTGGGACACAGGTGTGTCCTGATGCCACCGTCTACTCCTTTGAGAAGGGGAGGACAGAGTGCATCAGGGAGTTTGGTGTGGCTTACATGCGGCAAGGAGAAGGTGCAGCCCCAAACTGGCTTTCACTTCTAGAACCTTTTGCTATTGCGGGAGCAGCTGCTGGAGCTTTTCAACCGAGCTGCAAGAGTGAAAAGTGTGATGGCATGTCTATCTGAGAAGGAAGGTTCGGTGCCGCAGCCTGTTGTGCACAATTTATATGCTGATAAGAGAAGGGGGTGCTTTTGGAACGTTTTCCTTCCTGACACTTCTGTCTCTGTGAGCTTTAGCTGCTTGGACTCAGGGATACCGAAGGTATGTGAAAGTGACTGGGATGCGAGAATCATGTTGCACAGGGAACAGGGAAGGTCAGCAAATGTTTCCTGTCCTGGCACATCTCTCAGTCTGAACTGCAGCTGCAGATGCTTCACTTCCGCCAAGGACTCTGCCACCTTGAGAGAAGGATGCGCTCTATGGAGTTGAGAAAGAAAGTGCGTCTCACTAGCTTCTTTCCTCTACTTCATAGACAGCAAAGGGGCTATGAAAGGCAGCACTGGCTTTTTGTTCTAGGACTTCTTCTTTACAAGCAGCTGCTGGATGTTTGGAAGGGGGTTTGGGATATGCAAAAATGAGAGGCTAAGATGGTAAGAGGGTAAGATGGAAGTCATCTGGCAAAAGCAGAGCTCACAAAAGGGCCAGCTGAGAAAGCTCTTGCTGCCTACAACTTCAACTGCACCCCTCAAAGCAGCAGCACACACGCTGCTCTCGGCACTTTCCTTCTCAGCTCTACGCACCATCCTAAGCCTTGCCTCTCCCACACTCAGGATCCAAAGACAACGGCACCAGGGACTGCTCACACACTAAAGGCACCAGGACAAAAGGCTCACCAGCTTGGCCTTTGCATTCCCGCTGACAGCTCCACAGCTTGAACCCAGAGAACTGCCTGCTGCCAACAGCCTTTCCAATCACTCTGAGCACCTCATGACAAGGAGTGTGGGGAATGAATCTCCAGCAGCCTCCTGCCCCAGGCTGTCCCCCGGGAGCAGCCCTGCTCCAGGCCGTGACTGCCACCTGCACAGCCAAAGGACCCAGAGCCGGTGTTACACACCACGGCTGTGCCTGGCACAGAGACACCAGTGGCCACACAAGTGGCCATGGCACTGTCCACACACAGTCCCTGCTGCTGCTCCCCCAGCCGCTGGCACCAACTCCCAGCCACCCACTCCTAAAGCCACGGGGCCCACTGGGACACTGCGGGGGCTCGTGGAAGCCAGCGGCCATTGTGACACAGCGGGGCTGCACAGAGCCCACGGTGCTTTGTGACCCGTGGCTCCCAGGAGAGCCTTTGTGATGCTGGGGAACTACAAGGAAGCCTGGCTCCTCTGTGACACCACCACAGAAGCTCAGGGGAGCCCTGGAGACCGTGCTGAAGCTATTGAACCTGATGCAACCCTGCCTCCTCTGGGACACCACAGAAGCTCTTGGAGCCCTGGAGACCGTGGTGATGCTATGGAACCTGATGCAACCCTGCCTCCTCTGTGACACCACAGAACCTCTGGGAGCCCTGGAGACCGTGCTGATGCTATGGAACCTGATGCAACCCTGCCTCCACTGTGACACCACAGAACCTCTGGGAGCCCTGGAGACTGTGGTGATGCTATGGAACCTGATGCAACCCTGCCTCCACTGTGACACCACAGAACCTCTGGGAGCCCTGGAGACCGTGCTGATGCTATGGAACCTGATGCAACCCTGCCTCCACTGTGACACCACAGAAGCTCGGGGAGCTCTGCAGACCGTGGGGATGCTGGCGGAGCTGACGGAACCCTGGGCACCACAGTGACGCTATGGAACCTGGTGGAACCGAGGGGCCACAGTGACACTGTGGGGCCTTTTGGAAGCAACAGGACCCTGGTGGGAAGCCACGGGATGATTAATCCTGCACGAACCTGCTCCAGGTGGGCTCCTCTCTCCCGGCTTCCACAGGTGCTGCTAGGATCCCACTCCGGCACTGGCTTGGCACGGGCTCACGGCTTCCTTTGGCAATGGCTCTGCTCCAGGATGGCATGCTGCAGAGAATGCAGGTAGATTTTGTGCTCACTCCTGGCATGCAGCTGGACAATAAAGCCTGATCCAGCCCCCCCTCAGCATATGTCCGGCTCTGGCATTGGGGCGGGGCAACTTTGGGAGCAGCCCCAGCCCTGCTCCTGCTCCCGGCTGGGCACCCAGCTGCTGGGACACAGGTGTGTCCTGATGCCACCGTCTACTCCTTTGAGAAGGGGAGGACAGAGTGCATCAGGGAGTTTGGTGTGGCTTACATGCGGCAAGGAGAAGGTGCAGCCCCAAACTGGCTTTCACTTCTAGAACCTTTTGCTATTGCGGGAGCAGCTGCTGGAGCTTTTCAACCGAGCTGCAAGAGTGAAAAGTGTGATGGCATGTCTATCTGAGAAGGAAGGTTCGGTGCCGCAGCCTGTTGTGCACAATTTATATGCTGATAAGAGAAGGGGGTGCTTTTGGAACGTTTTCCTTCCTGACACTTCTGTCTCTGTGAGCTTTAGCTGCTTGGACTCAGGGATACCGAAGGTATGTGAAAGTGACTGGGATGCGAGAATCATGTTGCACAGGGAACAGGGAAGGTCAGCAAATGTTTCCTGTCCTGGCACATCTCTCAGTCTGAACTGCAGCTGCAGATGCTTCACTTCCGCCAAGGACTCTGCCACCTTGAGAGAAGGATGCGCTCTATGGAGTTGAGAAAGAAAGTGCGTCTCACTAGCTTCTTTCCTCTACTTCATAGACAGCAAAGGGGCTATGAAAGGCAGCACTGGCTTTTTGTTCTAGGACTTCTTCTTTACAAGCAGCTGCTGGATGTTTGGAAGGGGGTTTGGGATATGCAAAAATGAGAGGCTAAGATGGTAAGAGGGTAAGATGGAAGTCATCTGGCAAAAGCAGAGCTCACAAAAGGGCCAGCTGAGAAAGCTCTTGCTGCCTACAACTTCAACTGCACCCCTCAAAGCAGCAGCACACACGCTGCTCTCGGCACTTTCCTTCTCAGCTCTACGCACCATCCTAAGCCTTGCCTCTCCCACACTCAGGATCCAAAGACAACGGCACCAGGGACTGCTCACACACTAAAGGCACCAGGACAAAAGGCTCACCAGCTTGGCCTTTGCATTCCCGCTGACAGCTCCACAGCTTGAACCCAGAGAACTGCCTGCTGCCAACAGCCTTTCCAATCACTCTGAGCACCTCATGACAAGGAGTGTGGGGAATGAATCTCCAGCAGCCTCCTGCCCCAGGCTGTCCCCCGGGAGCAGCCCTGCTCCAGGCCGTGACTGCCACCTGCACAGCCAAAGGACCCAGAGCCGGTGTTACACACCACGGCTGTGCCTGGCACAGAGACACCAGTGGCCACACAAGTGGCCATGGCACTGTCCACACACAGTCCCTGCTGCTGCTCCCCCAGCCGCTGGCACCAACTCCCAGCCACCCACTCCTAAAGCCACGGGGCCCACTGGGACACTGCGGGGGCTCGTGGAAGCCAGCGGCCATTGTGACACAGCGGGGCTGCACAGAGCCCACGGTGCTTTGTGACCCGTGGCTCCCAGGAGAGCCTTTGTGATGCTGGGGAACTACAAGGAAGCCTGGCTCCTCTGTGACACCACCACAGAAGCTCAGGGGAGCCCTGGAGACCGTGCTGAAGCTATTGAACCTGATGCAACCCTGCCTCCTCTGGGACACCACAGAAGCTCTTGGAGCCCTGGAGACCGTGGTGATGCTATGGAACCTGATGCAACCCTGCCTCCTCTGTGACACCACAGAACCTCTGGGAGCCCTGGAGACCGTGCTGATGCTATGGAACCTGATGCAACCCTGCCTCCACTGTGACACCACAGAACCTCTGGGAGCCCTGGAGACTGTGGTGATGCTATGGAACCTGATGCAACCCTGCCTCCACTGTGACACCACAGAACCTCTGGGAGCCCTGGAGACCGTGCTGATGCTATGGAACCTGATGCAACCCTGCCTCCACTGTGACACCACAGAAGCTCGGGGAGCTCTGCAGACCGTGGGGATGCTGGCGGAGCTGACGGAACCCTGGGCACCACAGTGACGCTATGGAACCTGGTGGAACCGAGGGGCCACAGTGACACTGTGGGGCCTTTTGGAAGCAACAGGACCCTGGTGGGAAGCCACGGGATGATTAATCCTGCACGAACCTGCTCCAGGTGGGCTCCTCTCTCCCGGCTTCCACAGGTGCTGCTAGGATCCCACTCCGGCACTGGCTTGGCACGGGCTCACGGCTTCCTTTGGCAATGGCTCTGCTCCAGGATGGCATGCTGCAGAGAATGCAGGTAGATTTTGTGCTCACTCCTGGCATGCAGCTGGACAATAAAGCCTGATCCAGCCCCCCCTCAGCATATGTCCGGCTCTGGCATTGGGGCGGGGCAACTTTGGGAGCAGCCCCAGCCCTGCTCCTGCTCCCGGCTGGGCACCCAGCTGCTGGGACACAGGTGTGTCCTGATGCCACCGTCTACTCCTTTGAGAAGGGGAGGACAGAGTGCATCAGGGAGTTTGGTGTGGCTTACATGCGGCAAGGAGAAGGTGCAGCCCCAAACTGGCTTTCACTTCTAGAACCTTTTGCTATTGCGGGAGCAGCTGCTGGAGCTTTTCAACCGAGCTGCAAGAGTGAAAAGTGTGATGGCATGTCTATCTGAGAAGGAAGGTTCGGTGCCGCAGCCTGTTGTGCACAATTTATATGCTGATAAGAGAAGGGGGTGCTTTTGCAACGTTTTCCTTCCTGACACTTCTGTCTCTGTGAGCTTTAGCTGCTTGGACTCAGGGATACCGAAGGTATGTGAAAGTGACTGGGATGCGAGAATCATGTTGCACAGGGAACAGGGAAGGTCAGCAAATGTTTCCTGTCCTGGCACATCTCTCAGTCTGAACTGCAGCTGCAGATGCTTCACTTCCGCCAAGGACTCTGCCACCTTGAGAGAAGGATGCGCTCTATGGAGTTGAGAAAGAAAGTGCGTCTCACTAGCTTCTTTCCTCTACTTCATAGACAGCAAAGGGGCTATGAAAGGCAGCACTGGCTTTTTGTTCTAGGACTTCTTCTTTACAAGCAGCTGCTGGATGTTTGGAAGGGGGTTTGGGATATGCAAAAATGAGAGGCTAAGATGGTAAGAGGGTAAGATGGAAGTCATCTGGCAAAAGCAGAGCTCACAAAAGGGCCAGCTGAGAAAGCTCTTGCTGCCTACAACTTCAACTGCACCCCTCAAAGCAGCAGCACACACGCTGCTCTCGGCACTTTCCTTCTCAGCTCTACGCACCATCCTAAGCCTTGCCTCTCCCACACTCAGGATCCAAAGACAACGGCACCAGGGACTGCTCACACACTAAAGGCACCAGGACAAAAGGCTCACCAGCTTGGCCTTTGCATTCCCGCTGACAGCTCCACAGCTTGAACCCAGAGAACTGCCTGCTGCCAACAGCCTTTCCAATCACTCTGAGCACCTCATGACAAGGAGTGTGGGGAATGAATCTCCAGCAGCCTCCTGCCCCAGGCTGTCCCCCGGGAGCAGCCCTGCTCCAGGCCGTGACTGCCACCTGCACAGCCAAAGGACCCAGAGCCGGTGTTACACACCACGGCTGTGCCTGGCACAGAGACACCAGTGGCCACACAAGTGGCCATGGCACTGTCCACACACAGTCCCTGCTGCTGCTCCCCCAGCCGCTGGCACCAACTCCCAGCCACCCACTCCTAAAGCCACGGGGCCCACTGGGACACTGCGGGGGCTCGTGGAAGCCAGCGGCCATTGTGACACAGCGGGGCTGCACAGAGCCCACGGTGCTTTGTGACCCGTGGCTCCCAGGAGAGCCTTTGTGATGCTGGGGAACTACAAGGAAGCCTGGCTCCTCTGTGACACCACCACAGAAGCTCAGGGGAGCCCTGGAGACCGTGCTGATGCTATTGAACCTGATGCAACCCTGCCTCCTCTGTGACACCACAGAAGCTCTTGGAGCCCTGGAGACCGTGCTGATGCTATGGAACCTGATGCAACCCTGCCTCCTCTGTGACACCACAGAACCTCTGGGAGCCCTGGAGACCGTGCTGATGCTATGGAACCTGATGCAACCCTGCCTCCACTGTGACACCACAGAACCTCTGGGAGCCCTGGAGACTGTGGTGATGCTATGGAACCTGATGCAACCCTGCCTCCACTGTGACACCACAGAACCTCTGGGAGCCCTGGAGACCGTGCTGATGCTATGGAACCTGATGCAACCCTGCCTCCACTGTGACACCACAGAAGCTCGGGGAGCTCTGCAGACCGTGGGGATGCTGGCGAAGCTGACGGAACCCTGGGCACCACAGTGACGCTATGGAACCTGGTGGAACCGAGGGGCCACAGTGACACTGTGGGGCCTTTTGGAAGCAACAGGACCCTGGTGGGAAGCCACGGGATGATTAATCCTGCACGAACCTGCTCCAGGTGGGCTCCTCTCTCCCGGCTTCCACAGGTGCTGCTAGGATCCCACTCCGGCACTGGCTTGGCACGGGCTCACGGCTTCCTTTGGCAATGGCTCTGCTCCAGGATGGCATGCTGCAGAGAATGCAGGTAGATTTTGTGCTCACTCCTGGCATGCAGCTGGACAATAAAGCCTGATCCAGCCCCCCCTCAGCATATGTCCGGCTCTGGCATTGGGGCGGGGCAACTTTGGGAGCAGCCCCAGCCCTGCTCCTGCTCCCGGCTGGGCACCCAGCTGCTGGGACACAGGTGTGTCCTGATGCCACCGTCTACTCCTTTGAGAAGGGGAGGACAGAGTGCATCAGGGAGTTTGGTGTGGCTTACATGCGGCAAGGAGAAGGTGCAGCCCCAAACTGGCTTTCACTTCTAGAACCTTTTGCTATTGCGGGAGCAGCTGCTGGAGCTTTTCAACCGAGCTGCAAGAGTGAAAAGTGTGATGGCATGTCTATCTGAGAAGGAAGGTTCGGTGCCGCAGCCTGTTGTGCACAATTTATATGCTGATAAGAGAAGGGGGTGCTTTTGGAACGTTTTCCTTCCTGACACTTCTGTCTCTGTGAGCTTTAGCTGCTTGGACTCAGGGATACCGAAGGTATGTGAAAGTGACTGGGATGTGAGAATCATGTTGCACAGGGAACAGGGAAGGTCAGCAAATGTTTCCTGTCCTGGCACATCTCTCAGTCTGAACTGCAGCTGCAGATGCTTCACTTCCGCCAAGGACTCTGCCACCTTGAGAGAAGGATGCGCTCTATGGAGTTGAGAAAGAAAGTGCGTCTCACTAGCTTCTTTCCTCTACTTCATAGACAGCAAAGGGGCTATGAAAGGCAGCACTGGCTTTTTGTTCTAGGACTTCTTCTTTACAAGCAGCTGCTGGATGTTTGGAAGGGGGTTTGGGATATGCAAAAATGAGAGGCTAAGATGGTAAGAGGGTAAGATGGAAGTCATCTGGCAAAAGCAGAGCTCACAAAAGGGCCAGCTGAGAAAGCTCTTGCTGCCTACAACTTCAACTGCACCCCTCAAAGCAGCAGCACACACGCTGCTCTCGGCACTTTCCTTCTCAGCTCTACGCACCATCCTAAGCCTTGCCTCTCCCACACTCAGGATCCAAAGACAACGGCACCAGGGACTGCTCACACACTAAAGGCACCAGGACAAAAGGCTCACCAGCTTGGCCTTTGCATTCCCGCTGACAGCTCCACAGCTTGAACCCAGAGAACTGCCTGCTGCCAACAGCCTTTCCAATCACTCTGAGCACCTCATGACAAGGAGTGTGGGGAATGAATCTCCAGCAGCCTCCTGCCCCAGGCTGTCCCCCGGGAGCAGCCCTGCTCCAGGCCGTGACTGCCACCTGCACAGCCAAAGGACCCAGAGCCGGTGTTACACACCACGGCTGTGCCTGGCACAGAGACACCAGTGGCCACACAAGTGGCCATGGCACTGTCCACACACAGTCCCTGCTGCTGCTCCCCCAGCCGCTGGCACCAACTCCCAGCCACCCACTCCTAAAGCCACGGGGCCCACTGGGACACTGCGGGGGCTCGTGGAAGCCAGCGGCCATTGTGACACAGCGGGGCTGCACAGAGCCCACGGTGCTTTGTGACCCGTGGCTCCCAGGAGAGCCTTTGTGATGCTGGGGAACTACAAGGAAGCCTGGCTCCTCTGTGACACCACCACAGAAGCTCAGGGGAGCCCTGGAGACCGTGCTGATGCTATTGAACCTGATGCAACCCTGCCTCCTCTGTGACACCACAGAAGCTCTTGGAGCCCTGGAGACCGTGCTGATGCTATGGAACCTGATGCAACCCTGCCTCCTCTGTGACACCACAGAACCTCTGGGAGCCCTGGAGACCGTGCTGATGCTATGGAACCTGATGCAACCCTGCCTCCACTGTGACACCACAGAAGCTCAGGGAGCCCTGGAGACTGTGGTGATGCTATGGAACCTGATGCAACCCTGCCTCCACTGTGACACCACAGAACCTCTGGGAGCCCTGGAGACCGTGCTGATGCTATGGAACCTGATGCAACCCTGCCTCCACTGTGACACCACAGAAGCTCGGGGAGCTCTGCAGACCGTGGGGATGCTGGCGAAGCTGACGGAACCCTGGGCACCACAGTGACGCTATGGAACCTGGTGGAACCGAGGGGCCACAGTGACACTGTGGGGCCTTTTGGAAGCAACAGGACCCTGGTGGGAAGCCACGGGATGATTAATCCTGCACGAACCTGCTCCAGGTGGGCTCCTCTCTCCCGGCTTCCACAGGTGCTGCTAGGATCCCACTCCGGCACTGGCTTGGCACGGGCTCACGGCTTCCATTGGCAATGGCTCTGCTCCAGGATGGCATGCTGCAGAGAATGCAGGTAGATTTTGTGCTCACTCCTGGCATGCAGCTGGACAATAAAGCCTGATCCAGCCCCCCCTCAGCATATGTCCGGCTCTGGCATTGGGGCGGGGCAACTTTGGGAGCAGCCCCAGCCCTGCTCCTGCTCCCGGCTGGGCACCCAGCTGCTGGGACACAGGTGTGTCCTGATGCCACCGTCTACTCCTTTGAGAAGGGGAGGACAGAGTGCATCAGGGAGTTTGGTGTGGCTTACATGCGGCAAGGAGAAGGTGCAGCCCCAAACTGGCTTTCACTTCTAGAACCTTTTGCTATTGCGGGAGCAGCTGCTGGAGCTTTTCAACCGAGCTGCAAGAGTGAAAAGTGTGATGGCATGTCTATCTGAGAAGGAAGGTTCGGTGCCGCAGCCTGTTGTGCACAATTTATATGCTGATAAGAGAAGGGGGTGCTTTTGGAACGTTTTCCTTCCTGACACTTCTGTCTCTGTGAGCTTTAGCTGCTTGGACTCAGGGATACCGAAGGTATGTGAAAGTGACTGGGATGCGAGAATCATGTTGCACAGGGAACAGGGAAGGTCAGCAAATGTTTCCTGTCCTGGCACATCTCTCAGTCTGAACTGCAGCTGCAGATGCTTCACTTCCGCCAAGGACTCTGCCACCTTGAGAGAAGGATGCGCTCTATGGAGTTGAGAAAGAAAGTGCGTCTCACTAGCTTCTTTCCTCTACTTCATAGACAGCAAAGGGGCTATGAAAGGCAGCACTGGCTTTTTGTTCTAGGACTTCTTCTTTACAAGCAGCTGCTGGATGTTTGGAAGGGGGTTTGGGATATGCAAAAATGAGAGGCTAAGATGGTAAGAGGGTAAGATGGAAGTCATCTGGCAAAAGCAGAGCTCACAAAAGGGCCAGCTGAGAAAGCTCTTGCTGCCTACAACTTCAACTGCACCCCTCAAAGCAGCAGCACACACGCTGCTCTCGGCACTTTCCTTCTCAGCTCTACGCACCATCCTAAGCCTTGCCTCTCCCACACTCAGGATCCAAAGACAACGGCACCAGGGACTGCTCACACACTAAAGGCACCAGGACAAAAGGCTCACCAGCTTGGCCTTTGCATTCCCGCTGACAGCTCCACAGCTTGAACCCAGAGAACTGCCTGCTGCCAACAGCCTTTCCAATCACTCTGAGCACCTCATGACAAGGAGTGTGGGGAATGAATCTCCAGCAGCCTCCTGCCCCAGGCTGTCCCCCGGGAGCAGCCCTGCTCCAGGCCGTGACTGCCACCTGCACAGCCAAAGGACCCAGAGCCGGTGTTACACACCACGGCTGTGCCTGGCACAGAGACACCAGTGGCCACACAAGTGGCCATGGCACTGTCCACACACAGTCCCTGCTGCTGCTCCCCCAGCCGCTGGCACCAACTCCCAGCCACCCACTCCTAAAGCCACGGGGCCCACTGGGACACTGCGGGGGCTCGTGGAAGCCAGCGGCCATTGTGACACAGCGGGGCTGCACAGAGCCCACGGTGCTTTGTGACCCGTGGCTCCCAGGAGAGCCTTTGTGATGCTGGGGAACTACAAGGAAGCCTGGCTCCTCTGTGACACCACCACAGAAGCTCAGGGGAGCCCTGGAGACCGTGCTGATGCTATGGAACCTGATGCAACCCTGCCTCCTCTGTGACACCACAGAAGCTCTTGGAGCCCTGGAGACCGTGCTGATGCTATGGAACCTGATGCAACCCTGCCTCCTCTGTGACACCACAGAACCTCTGGGAGCCCTGGAGACCGTGCTGATGCTATGGAACCTGATGCAACCCTGCCTCCACTGTGACACCACAGAACCTCTGGGAGCCCTGGAGACCGTGCTGATGCTATGGAACCTGATGCAACCCTGCCTCCTCTGTGACACCACAGAACCTCTGGGAGCCCTGGAGACCGTGCTGATGCTATGGAACCTGATGCAACCCTGCCTCCACTGTGACACCACAGAACCTCTGGGAGCCCTGGAGACTGTGGTGATGCTATGGAACCTGATGCAACCCTGCCTCCACTGTGACACCACAGAACCTCTGGGAGCCCTGGAGACCGTGCTGATGCTATGGAACCTGATGCAACCCTGCCTCCACTGTGACACCACAGAAGCTCGGGGAGCTCTGCAGACCGTGGGGATGCTGGCGAAGCTGACGGAACCCTGGGCACCACAGTGACGCTATGGAACCTGGTGGAACCGAGGGGCCACAGTGACACTGTGGGGCCTTTTGGAAGCAACAGGACCCTGGTGGGAAGCCACGGGATGATTAATCCTGCACGAACCTGCTCCAGGTGGGCTCCTCTCTCCCGGCTTCCACAGGTGCTGCTAGGATCCCACTCCGGCACTGGCTTGGCACGGGCTCACGGCTTCCTTTGGCAATGGCTCTGCTCCAGGATGGCATGCTGCAGAGAATGCAGGTAGATTTTGTGCTCACTCCTGGCATGCAGCTGGACAATAAAGCCTGATCCAGCCCCCCCTCAGCATATGTCCGGCTCTGGCATTGGGGCGGGGCAACTTTGGGAGCAGCCCCAGCCCTGCTCCTGCTCCCGGCTGGGCACCCAGCTGCTGGGACACAGGTGTGTCCTGATGCCACCGTCTACTCCTTTGAGAAGGGGAGGACAGAGTGCATCAGGGAGTTTGGTGTGGCTTACATGCGGCAAGGAGAAGGTGCAGCCCCAAACTGGCTTTCACTTCTAGAACCTTTTGCTATTGCGGGAGCAGCTGCTGGAGCTTTTCAACCGAGCTGCAAGAGTGAAAAGTGTGATGGCATGTCTATCTGAGAAGGAAGGTTCGGTGCCGCAGCCTGTTGTGCACAATTTATATGCTGATAAGAGAAGGGGGTGCTTTTGGAACGTTTTCCTTCCTGACACTTCTGTCTCTGTGAGCTTTAGCTGCTTGGACTCAGGGATACCGAAGGTATGTGAAAGTGACTGGGATGCGAGAATCATGTTGCACAGGGAACAGGGAAGGTCAGCAAATGTTTCCTGTCCTGGCACATCTCTCAGTCTGAACTGCAGCTGCAGATGCTTCACTTCCGCCAAGGACTCTGCCACCTTGAGAGAAGGATGCGCTCTATGGAGTTGAGAAAGAAAGTGCGTCTCACTAGCTTCTTTCCTCTACTTCATAGACAGCAAAGGGGCTATGAAAGGCAGCACTGGCTTTTTGTTCTAGGACTTCTTCTTTACAAGCAGCTGCTGGATGTTTGGAAGGGGGTTTGGGATATGCAAAAATGAGAGGCTAAGATGGTAAGAGGGTAAGATGGAAGTCATCTGGCAAAAGCAGAGCTCACAAAAGGGCCAGCTGAGAAAGCTCTTGCTGCCTACAACTTCAACTGCACCCCTCAAAGCAGCAGCACACACGCTGCTCTCGGCACTTTCCTTCTCAGCTCTACGCACCATCCTAAGCCTTGCCTCTCCCACACTCAGGATCCAAAGACAACGGCACCAGGGACTGCTCACACACTAAAGGCACCAGGACAAAAGGCTCACCAGCTTGGCCTTTGCATTCCCGCTGACAGCTCCACAGCTTGAACCCAGAGAACTGCCTGCTGCCAACAGCCTTTCCAATCACTCTGAGCACCTCATGACAAGGAGTGTGGGGAATGAATCTCCAGCAGCCTCCTGCCCCAGGCTGTCCCCCGGGAGCAGCCCTGCTCCAGGCCGTGACTGCCACCTGCACAGCCAAAGGACCCAGAGCCGGTGTTACACACCACGGCTGTGCCTGGCACAGAGACACCAGTGGCCACACAAGTGGCCATGGCACTGTCCACACACAGTCCCTGCTGCTGCTCCCCCAGCCGCTGGCACCAACTCCCAGCCACCCACTCCTAAAGCCACGGGGCCCACTGGGACACTGCGGGGGCTCGTGGAAGCCAGCGGCCATTGTGACACAGCGGGGCTGCACAGAGCCCACGGTGCTTTGTGACCCGTGGCTCCCAGGAGAGCCTTTGTGATGCTGGGGAACTACAAGGAAGCCTGGCTCCTCTGTGACACCACCACAGAAGCTCAGGGGAGCCCTGGAGACCGTGCTGATGCTATGGAACCTGATGCAACCCTGCCTCCTCTGTGACACCACAGAAGCTCTTGGAGCCCTGGAGACCGTGGTGATGCTATGGAACCTGATGCAACCCTGCCTCCTCTGTGACACCACAGAACCTCTGGGAGCCCTGGAGACCGTGCTGATGCTATGGAACCTGATGCAACCCTGCCTCCACTGTGACACCACAGAACCTCTGGGAGCCCTGGAGACTGTGGTGATGCTATGGAACCTGATGCAACCCTGCCTCCACTGTGACACCACAGAACCTCTGGGAGCCCTGGAGACCGTGCTGATGCTATGGAACCTGATGCAACCCTGCCTCCACTGTGACACCACAGAAGCTCGGGGAGCTCTGCAGACCGTGGGGATGCTGGCGAAGCTGACGGAACCCTGGGCACCACAGTGACGCTATGGAACCTGGTGGAACCGAGGGGCCACAGTGACACTGTGGGGCCTTTTGGAAGCAACAGGACCCTGGTGGGAAGCCACGGGATGATTAATCCTGCACGAACCTGCTCCAGGTGGGCTCCTCTCTCCCGGCTTCCACAGGTGCTGCTAGGATCCCACTCCGGCACTGGCTTGGCACGGGCTCACGGCTTCCTTTGGCAATGGCTCTGCTCCAGGATGGCATGCTGCAGAGAATGCAGGTAGATTTTGTGCTCACTCCTGGCATGCAGCTGGACAATAAAGCCTGATCCAGCCCCCCCTCAGCATATGTCCGGCTCTGGCATTGGGGCGGGGCAACTTTGGGAGCAGCCCCAGCCCTGCTCCTGCTCCCGGCTGGGCACCCAGCTGCTGGGACACAGGTGTGTCCTGATGCCACCGTCTACTCCTTTGAGAAGGGGAGGACAGAGTGCATCAGGGAGTTTGGTGTGGCTTACATGCGGCAAGGAGAAGGTGCAGCCCCAAACTGGCTTTCACTTCTAGAACCTTTTGCTATTGCGGGAGCAGCTGCTGGAGCTTTTCAACCGAGCTGCAAGAGTGAAAAGTGTGATGGCATGTCTATCTGAGAAGGAAGGTTCGGTGCCGCAGCCTGTTGTGCACAATTTATATGCTGATAAGAGAAGGGGGTGCTTTTGGAACGTTTTCCTTCCTGACACTTCTGTCTCTGTGAGCTTTAGCTGCTTGGACTCAGGGATACCGAAGGTATGTGAAAGTGACTGGGATGCGAGAATCATGTTGCACAGGGAACAGGGAAGGTCAGCAAATGTTTCCTGTCCTGGCACATCTCTCAGTCTGAACTGCAGCTGCAGATGCTTCACTTCCGCCAAGGACTCTGCCACCTTGAGAGAAGGATGCGCTCTATGGAGTTGAGAAAGAAAGTGCGTCTCACTAGCTTCTTTCCTCTACTTCATAGACAGCAAAGGGGCTATGAAAGGCAGCACTGGCTTTTTGTTCTAGGACTTCTTCTTTACAAGCAGCTGCTGGATGTTTGGAAGGGGGTTTGGGATATGCAAAAATGAGAGGCTAAGATGGTAAGAGGGTAAGATGGAAGTCATCTGGCAAAAGCAGAGCTCACAAAAGGGCCAGCTGAGAAAGCTCTTGCTGCCTACAACTTCAACTGCACCCCTCAAAGCAGCAGCACACACGCTGCTCTCGGCACTTTCCTTCTCAGCTCTACGCACCATCCTAAGCCTTGCCTCTCCCACACTCAGGATCCAAAGACAACGGCACCAGGGACTGCTCACACACTAAAGGCACCAGGACAAAAGGCTCACCAGCTTGGCCTTTGCATTCCCGCTGACAGCTCCACAGCTTGAACCCAGAGAACTGCCTGCTGCCAACAGCCTTTCCAATCACTCTGAGCACCTCATGACAAGGAGTGTGGGGAATGAATCTCCAGCAGCCTCCTGCCCCAGGCTGTCCCCCGGGAGCAGCCCTGCTCCAGGCCGTGACTGCCACCTGCACAGCCAAAGGACCCAGAGCCGGTGTTACACACCACGGCTGTGCCTGGCACAGAGACACCAGTGGCCACACAAGTGGCCATGGCACTGTCCACACACAGTCCCTGCTGCTGCTCCCCCAGCCGCTGGCACCAACTCCCAGCCACCCACTCCTAAAGCCACGGGGCCCACTGGGACACTGCGGGGGCTCGTGGAAGCCAGCGGCCATTGTGACACAGCGGGGCTGCACAGAGCCCACGGTGCTTTGTGACCCGTGGCTCCCAGGAGAGCCTTTGTGATGCTGGGGAACTACAAGGAAGCCTGGCTCCTCTGTGACACCACCACAGAAGCTCAGGGGAGCCCTGGAGACCGTGCTGAAGCTATTGAACCTGATGCAACCCTGCCTCCTCTGGGACACCACAGAAGCTCTTGGAGCCCTGGAGACCGTGGTGATGCTATGGAACCTGATGCAACCCTGCCTCCTCTGTGACACCACAGAACCTCTGGGAGCCCTGGAGACCGTGCTGATGCTATGGAACCTGATGCAACCCTGCCTCCACTGTGACACCACAGAACCTCTGGGAGCCCTGGAGACTGTGGTGATGCTATGGAACCTGATGCAACCCTGCCTCCACTGTGACACCACAGAACCTCTGGGAGCCCTGGAGACCGTGCTGATGCTATGGAACCTGATGCAACCCTGCCTCCACTGTGACACCACAGAAGCTCGGGGAGCTCTGCAGACCGTGGGGATGCTGGCGGAGCTGACGGAACCCTGGGCACCACAGTGACGCTATGGAACCTGGTGGAACCGAGGGGCCACAGTGACACTGTGGGGCCTTTTGGAAGCAACAGGACCCTGGTGGGAAGCCACGGGATGATTAATCCTGCACGAACCTGCTCCAGGTGGGCTCCTCTCTCCCGGCTTCCACAGGTGCTGCTAGGATCCCACTCCGGCACTGGCTTGGCACGGGCTCACGGCTTCCTTTGGCAATGGCTCTGCTCCAGGATGGCATGCTGCAGAGAATGCAGGTAGATTTTGTGCTCACTCCTGGCATGCAGCTGGACAATAAAGCCTGATCCAGCCCCCCCTCAGCATATGTCCGGCTCTGGCATTGGGGCGGGGCAACTTTGGGAGCAGCCCCAGCCCTGCTCCTGCTCCCGGCTGGGCACCCAGCTGCTGGGACACAGGTGTGTCCTGATGCCACCGTCTACTCCTTTGAGAAGGGGAGGACAGAGTGCATCAGGGAGTTTGGTGTGGCTTACATGCGGCAAGGAGAAGGTGCAGCCCCAAACTGGCTTTCACTTCTAGAACCTTTTGCTATTGCGGGAGCAGCTGCTGGAGCTTTTCAACCGAGCTGCAAGAGTGAAAAGTGTGATGGCATGTCTATCTGAGAAGGAAGGTTCGGTGCCGCAGCCTGTTGTGCACAATTTATATGCTGATAAGAGAAGGGGGTGCTTTTGGAACGTTTTCCTTCCTGACACTTCTGTCTCTGTGAGCTTTAGCTGCTTGGACTCAGGGATACCGAAGGTATGTGAAAGTGACTGGGATGCGAGAATCATGTTGCACAGGGAACAGGGAAGGTCAGCAAATGTTTCCTGTCCTGGCACATCTCTCAGTCTGAACTGCAGCTGCAGATGCTTCACTTCCGCCAAGGACTCTGCCACCTTGAGAGAAGGATGCGCTCTATGGAGTTGAGAAAGAAAGTGCGTCTCACTAGCTTCTTTCCTCTACTTCATAGACAGCAAAGGGGCTATGAAAGGCAGCACTGGCTTTTTGTTCTAGGACTTCTTCTTTACAAGCAGCTGCTGGATGTTTGGAAGGGGGTTTGGGATATGCAAAAATGAGAGGCTAAGATGGTAAGAGGGTAAGATGGAAGTCATCTGGCAAAAGCAGAGCTCACAAAAGGGCCAGCTGAGAAAGCTCTTGCTGCCTACAACTTCAACTGCACCCCTCAAAGCAGCAGCACACACGCTGCTCTCGGCACTTTCCTTCTCAGCTCTACGCACCATCCTAAGCCTTGCCTCTCCCACACTCAGGATCCAAAGACAACGGCACCAGGGACTGCTCACACACTAAAGGCACCAGGACAAAAGGCTCACCAGCTTGGCCTTTGCATTCCCGCTGACAGCTCCACAGCTTGAACCCAGAGAACTGCCTGCTGCCAACAGCCTTTCCAATCACTCTGAGCACCTCATGACAAGGAGTGTGGGGAATGAATCTCCAGCAGCCTCCTGCCCCAGGCTGTCCCCCGGGAGCAGCCCTGCTCCAGGCCGTGACTGCCACCTGCACAGCCAAAGGACCCAGAGCCGGTGTTACACACCACGGCTGTGCCTGGCACAGAGACACCAGTGGCCACACAAGTGGCCATGGCACTGTCCACACACAGTCCCTGCTGCTGCTCCCCCAGCCGCTGGCACCAACTCCCAGCCACCCACTCCTAAAGCCACGGGGCCCACTGGGACACTGCGGGGGCTCGTGGAAGCCAGCGGCCATTGTGACACAGCGGGGCTGCACAGAGCCCACGGTGCTTTGTGACCCGTGGCTCCCAGGAGAGCCTTTGTGATGCTGGGGAACTACAAGGAAGCCTGGCTCCTCTGTGACACCACCACAGAAGCTCAGGGGAGCCCTGGAGACCGTGCTGAAGCTATTGAACCTGATGCAACCCTGCCTCCTCTGGGACACCACAGAAGCTCTTGGAGCCCTGGAGACCGTGGTGATGCTATGGAACCTGATGCAACCCTGCCTCCTCTGTGACACCACAGAACCTCTGGGAGCCCTGGAGACCGTGCTGATGCTATGGAACCTGATGCAACCCTGCCTCCACTGTGACACCACAGAACCTCTGGGAGCCCTGGAGACTGTGGTGATGCTATGGAACCTGATGCAACCCTGCCTCCACTGTGACACCACAGAACCTCTGGGAGCCCTGGAGACCGTGCTGATGCTATGGAACCTGATGCAACCCTGCCTCCACTGTGACACCACAGAAGCTCGGGGAGCTCTGCAGACCGTGGGGATGCTGGCGGAGCTGACGGAACCCTGGGCACCACAGTGACGCTATGGAACCTGGTGGAACCGAGGGGCCACAGTGACACTGTGGGGCCTTTTGGAAGCAACAGGACCCTGGTGGGAAGCCACGGGATGATTAATCCTGCACGAACCTGCTCCAGGTGGGCTCCTCTCTCCCGGCTTCCACAGGTGCTGCTAGGATCCCACTCCGGCACTGGCTTGGCACGGGCTCACGGCTTCCTTTGGCAATGGCTCTGCTCCAGGATGGCATGCTGCAGAGAATGCAGGTAGATTTTGTGCTCACTCCTGGCATGCAGCTGGACAATAAAGCCTGATCCAGCCCCCCCTCAGCATATGTCCGGCTCTGGCATTGGGGCGGGGCAACTTTGGGAGCAGCCCCAGCCCTGCTCCTGCTCCCGGCTGGGCACCCAGCTGCTGGGACACAGGTGTGTCCTGATGCCACCGTCTACTCCTTTGAGAAGGGGAGGACAGAGTGCATCAGGGAGTTTGGTGTGGCTTACATGCGGCAAGGAGAAGGTGCAGCCCCAAACTGGCTTTCACTTCTAGAACCTTTTGCTATTGCGGGAGCAGCTGCTGGAGCTTTTCAACCGAGCTGCAAGAGTGAAAAGTGTGATGGCATGTCTATCTGAGAAGGAAGGTTCGGTGCCGCAGCCTGTTGTGCACAATTTATATGCTGATAAGAGAAGGGGGTGCTTTTGCAACGTTTTCCTTCCTGACACTTCTGTCTCTGTGAGCTTTAGCTGCTTGGACTCAGGGATACCGAAGGTATGTGAAAGTGACTGGGATGCGAGAATCATGTTGCACAGGGAACAGGGAAGGTCAGCAAATGTTTCCTGTCCTGGCACATCTCTCAGTCTGAACTGCAGCTGCAGATGCTTCACTTCCGCCAAGGACTCTGCCACCTTGAGAGAAGGATGCGCTCTATGGAGTTGAGAAAGAAAGTGCGTCTCACTAGCTTCTTTCCTCTACTTCATAGACAGCAAAGGGGCTATGAAAGGCAGCACTGGCTTTTTGTTCTAGGACTTCTTCTTTACAAGCAGCTGCTGGATGTTTGGAAGGGGGTTTGGGATATGCAAAAATGAGAGGCTAAGATGGTAAGAGGGTAAGATGGAAGTCATCTGGCAAAAGCAGAGCTCACAAAAGGGCCAGCTGAGAAAGCTCTTGCTGCCTACAACTTCAACTGCACCCCTCAAAGCAGCAGCACACACGCTGCTCTCGGCACTTTCCTTCTCAGCTCTACGCACCATCCTAAGCCTTGCCTCTCCCACACTCAGGATCCAAAGACAACGGCACCAGGGACTGCTCACACACTAAAGGCACCAGGACAAAAGGCTCACCAGCTTGGCCTTTGCATTCCCGCTGACAGCTCCACAGCTTGAACCCAGAGAACTGCCTGCTGCCAACAGCCTTTCCAATCACTCTGAGCACCTCATGACAAGGAGTGTGGGGAATGAATCTCCAGCAGCCTCCTGCCCCAGGCTGTCCCCCGGGAGCAGCCCTGCTCCAGGCCGTGACTGCCACCTGCACAGCCAAAGGACCCAGAGCCGGTGTTACACACCACGGCTGTGCCTGGCACAGAGACACCAGTGGCCACACAAGTGGCCATGGCACTGTCCACACACAGTCCCTGCTGCTGCTCCCCCAGCCGCTGGCACCAACTCCCAGCCACCCACTCCTAAAGCCACGGGGCCCACTGGGACACTGCGGGGGCTCGTGGAAGCCAGCGGCCATTGTGACACAGCGGGGCTGCACAGAGCCCACGGTGCTTTGTGACCCGTGGCTCCCAGGAGAGCCTTTGTGATGCTGGGGAACTACAAGGAAGCCTGGCTCCTCTGTGACACCACCACAGAAGCTCAGGGGAGCCCTGGAGACCGTGCTGATGCTATTGAACCTGATGCAACCCTGCCTCCTCTGTGACACCACAGAAGCTCTTGGAGCCCTGGAGACCGTGCTGATGCTATGGAACCTGATGCAACCCTGCCTCCTCTGTGACACCACAGAACCTCTGGGAGCCCTGGAGACCGTGCTGATGCTATGGAACCTGATGCAACCCTGCCTCCACTGTGACACCACAGAACCTCTGGGAGCCCTGGAGACTGTGGTGATGCTATGGAACCTGATGCAACCCTGCCTCCACTGTGACACCACAGAACCTCTGGGAGCCCTGGAGACCGTGCTGATGCTATGGAACCTGATGCAACCCTGCCTCCACTGTGACACCACAGAAGCTCGGGGAGCTCTGCAGACCGTGGGGATGCTGGCGAAGCTGACGGAACCCTGGGCACCACAGTGACGCTATGGAACCTGGTGGAACCGAGGGGCCACAGTGACACTGTGGGGCCTTTTGGAAGCAACAGGACCCTGGTGGGAAGCCACGGGATGATTAATCCTGCACGAACCTGCTCCAGGTGGGCTCCTCTCTCCCGGCTTCCACAGGTGCTGCTAGGATCCCACTCCGGCACTGGCTTGGCACGGGCTCACGGCTTCCTTTGGCAATGGCTCTGCTCCAGGATGGCATGCTGCAGAGAATGCAGGTAGATTTTGTGCTCACTCCTGGCATGCAGCTGGACAATAAAGCCTGATCCAGCCCCCCCTCAGCATATGTCCGGCTCTGGCATTGGGGCGGGGCAACTTTGGGAGCAGCCCCAGCCCTGCTCCTGCTCCCGGCTGGGCACCCAGCTGCTGGGACACAGGTGTGTCCTGATGCCACCGTCTACTCCTTTGAGAAGGGGAGGACAGAGTGCATCAGGGAGTTTGGTGTGGCTTACATGCGGCAAGGAGAAGGTGCAGCCCCAAACTGGCTTTCACTTCTAGAACCTTTTGCTATTGCGGGAGCAGCTGCTGGAGCTTTTCAACCGAGCTGCAAGAGTGAAAAGTGTGATGGCATGTCTATCTGAGAAGGAAGGTTCGGTGCCGCAGCCTGTTGTGCACAATTTATATGCTGATAAGAGAAGGGGGTGCTTTTGGAACGTTTTCCTTCCTGACACTTCTGTCTCTGTGAGCTTTAGCTGCTTGGACTCAGGGATACCGAAGGTATGTGAAAGTGACTGGGATGCGAGAATCATGTTGCACAGGGAACAGGGAAGGTCAGCAAATGTTTCCTGTCCTGGCACATCTCTCAGTCTGAACTGCAGCTGCAGATGCTTCACTTCCGCCAAGGACTCTGCCACCTTGAGAGAAGGATGCGCTCTATGGAGTTGAGAAAGAAAGTGCGTCTCACTAGCTTCTTTCCTCTACTTCATAGACAGCAAAGGGGCTATGAAAGGCAGCACTGGCTTTTTGTTCTAGGACTTCTTCTTTACAAGCAGCTGCTGGATGTTTGGAAGGGGGTTTGGGATATGCAAAAATGAGAGGCTAAGATGGTAAGAGGGTAAGATGGAAGTCATCTGGCAAAAGCAGAGCTCACAAAAGGGCCAGCTGAGAAAGCTCTTGCTGCCTACAACTTCAACTGCACCCCTCAAAGCAGCAGCACACACGCTGCTCTCGGCACTTTCCTTCTCAGCTCTACGCACCATCCTAAGCCTTGCCTCTCCCACACTCAGGATCCAAAGACAACGGCACCAGGGACTGCTCACACACTAAAGGCACCAGGACAAAAGGCTCACCAGCTTGGCCTTTGCATTCCCGCTGACAGCTCCACAGCTTGAACCCAGAGAACTGCCTGCTGCCAACAGCCTTTCCAATCACTCTGAGCACCTCATGACAAGGAGTGTGGGGAATGAATCTCCAGCAGCCTCCTGCCCCAGGCTGTCCCCCGGGAGCAGCCCTGCTCCAGGCCGTGACTGCCACCTGCACAGCCAAAGGACCCAGAGCCGGTGTTACACACCACGGCTGTGCCTGGCACAGAGACACCAGTGGCCACACAAGTGGCCATGGCACTGTCCACACACAGTCCCTGCTGCTGCTCCCCCAGCCGCTGGCACCAACTCCCAGCCACCCACTCCTAAAGCCACGGGGCCCACTGGGACACTGCGGGGGCTCGTGGAAGCCAGCGGCCATTGTGACACAGCGGGGCTGCACAGAGCCCACGGTGCTTTGTGACCCGTGGCTCCCAGGAGAGCCTTTGTGATGCTGGGGAACTACAAGGAAGCCTGGCTCCTCTGTGACACCACCACAGAAGCTCAGGGGAGCCCTGGAGACCGTGCTGATGCTATTGAACCTGATGCAACCCTGCCTCCTCTGTGACACCACAGAAGCTCTTGGAGCCCTGGAGACCGTGCTGATGCTATGGAACCTGATGCAACCCTGCCTCCTCTGTGACACCACAGAACCTCTGGGAGCCCTGGAGACCGTGCTGATGCTATGGAACCTGATGCAACCCTGCCTCCACTGTGACACCACAGAAGCTCAGGGAGCCCTGGAGACTGTGGTGATGCTATGGAACCTGATGCAACCCTGCCTCCACTGTGACACCACAGAACCTCTGGGAGCCCTGGAGACCGTGCTGATGCTATGGAACCTGATGCAACCCTGCCTCCACTGTGACACCACAGAAGCTCGGGGAGCTCTGCAGACCGTGGGGATGCTGGCGAAGCTGACGGAACCCTGGGCACCACAGTGACGCTATGGAACCTGGTGGAACCGAGGGGCCACAGTGACACTGTGGGGCCTTTTGGAAGCAACAGGACCCTGGTGGGAAGCCACGGGATGATTAATCCTGCACGAACCTGCTCCAGGTGGGCTCCTCTCTCCCGGCTTCCACAGGTGCTGCTAGGATCCCACTCCGGCACTGGCTTGGCACGGGCTCACGGCTTCCATTGGCAATGGCTCTGCTCCAGGATGGCATGCTGCAGAGAATGCAGGTAGATTTTGTGCTCACTCCTGGCATGCAGCTGGACAATAAAGCCTGATCCAGCCCCCCCTCAGCATATGTCCGGCTCTGGCATTGGGGCGGGGCAACTTTGGGAGCAGCCCCAGCCCTGCTCCTGCTCCCGGCTGGGCACCCAGCTGCTGGGACACAGGTGTGTCCTGATGCCACCGTCTACTCCTTTGAGAAGGGGAGGACAGAGTGCATCAGGGAGTTTGGTGTGGCTTACATGCGGCAAGGAGAAGGTGCAGCCCCAAACTGGCTTTCACTTCTAGAACCTTTTGCTATTGCGGGAGCAGCTGCTGGAGCTTTTCAACCGAGCTGCAAGAGTGAAAAGTGTGATGGCATGTCTATCTGAGAAGGAAGGTTCGGTGCCGCAGCCTGTTGTGCACAATTTATATGCTGATAAGAGAAGGGGGTGCTTTTGGAACGTTTTCCTTCCTGACACTTCTGTCTCTGTGAGCTTTAGCTGCTTGGACTCAGGGATACCGAAGGTATGTGAAAGTGACTGGGATGCGAGAATCATGTTGCACAGGGAACAGGGAAGGTCAGCAAATGTTTCCTGTCCTGGCACATCTCTCAGTCTGAACTGCAGCTGCAGATGCTTCACTTCCGCCAAGGACTCTGCCACCTTGAGAGAAGGATGCGCTCTATGGAGTTGAGAAAGAAAGTGCGTCTCACTAGCTTCTTTCCTCTACTTCATAGACAGCAAAGGGGCTATGAAAGGCAGCACTGGCTTTTTGTTCTAGGACTTCTTCTTTACAAGCAGCTGCTGGATGTTTGGAAGGGGGTTTGGGATATGCAAAAATGAGAGGCTAAGATGGTAAGAGGGTAAGATGGAAGTCATCTGGCAAAAGCAGAGCTCACAAAAGGGCCAGCTGAGAAAGCTCTTGCTGCCTACAACTTCAACTGCACCCCTCAAAGCAGCAGCACACACGCTGCTCTCGGCACTTTCCTTCTCAGCTCTACGCACCATCCTAAGCCTTGCCTCTCCCACACTCAGGATCCAAAGACAACGGCACCAGGGACTGCTCACACACTAAAGGCACCAGGACAAAAGGCTCACCAGCTTGGCCTTTGCATTCCCGCTGACAGCTCCACAGCTTGAACCCAGAGAACTGCCTGCTGCCAACAGCCTTTCCAATCACTCTGAGCACCTCATGACAAGGAGTGTGGGGAATGAATCTCCAGCAGCCTCCTGCCCCAGGCTGTCCCCCGGGAGCAGCCCTGCTCCAGGCCGTGACTGCCACCTGCACAGCCAAAGGACCCAGAGCCGGTGTTACACACCACGGCTGTGCCTGGCACAGAGACACCAGTGGCCACACAAGTGGCCATGGCACTGTCCACACACAGTCCCTGCTGCTGCTCCCCCAGCCGCTGGCACCAACTCCCAGCCACCCACTCCTAAAGCCACGGGGCCCACTGGGACACTGCGGGGGCTCGTGGAAGCCAGCGGCCATTGTGACACAGCGGGGCTGCACAGAGCCCACGGTGCTTTGTGACCCGTGGCTCCCAGGAGAGCCTTTGTGATGCTGGGGAACTACAAGGAAGCCTGGCTCCTCTGTGACACCACCACAGAAGCTCAGGGGAGCCCTGGAGACCGTGCTGATGCTATGGAACCTGATGCAACCCTGCCTCCTCTGTGACACCACAGAAGCTCTTGGAGCCCTGGAGACCGTGCTGATGCTATGGAACCTGATGCAACCCTGCCTCCTCTGTGACACCACAGAACCTCTGGGAGCCCTGGAGACCGTGCTGATGCTATGGAACCTGATGCAACCCTGCCTCCACTGTGACACCACAGAACCTCTGGGAGCCCTGGAGACCGTGCTGATGCTATGGAACCTGATGCAACCCTGCCTCCACTGTGACACCACAGAAGCTCGGGGAGCTCTGCAGACCGTGGGGATGCTGGCGGAGCTGACGGAACCCTGGGCACCACAGTGACGCTATGGAACCTGGTGGAACCGAGGGGCCACAGTGACACTGTGGGGCCTTTTGGAAGCAACAGGACCCTGGTGGGAAGCCACGGGATGATTAATCCTGCACGAACCTGCTCCAGGTGGGCTCCTCTCTCCCGGCTTCCACAGGTGCTGCTAGGATCCCACTCCGGCACTGGCTTGGCACGGGCTCACGGCTTCCTTTGGCAATGGCTCTGCTCCAGGATGGCATGCTGCAGAGAATGCAGGTAGATTTTGTGCTCACTCCTGGCATGCAGCTGGACAATAAAGCCTGATCCAGCCCCCCCTCAGCATATGTCCGGCTCTGGCATTGGGGCGGGGCAACTTTGGGAGCAGCCCCAGCCCTGCTCCTGCTCCCGGCTGGGCACCCAGCTGCTGGGACACAGGTGTGTCCTGATGCCACCGTCTACTCCTTTGAGAAGGGGAGGACAGAGTGCATCAGGGAGTTTGGTGTGGCTTACATGCGGCAAGGAGAAGGTGCAGCCCCAAACTGGCTTTCACTTCTAGAACCTTTTGCTATTGCGGGAGCAGCTGCTGGAGCTTTTCAACCGAGCTGCAAGAGTGAAAAGTGTGATGGCATGTCTATCTGAGAAGGAAGGTTCGGTGCCGCAGCCTGTTGTGCACAATTTATATGCTGATAAGAGAAGGGGGTGCTTTTGCAACGTTTTCCTTCCTGACACTTCTGTCTCTGTGAGCTTTAGCTGCTTGGACTCAGGGATACCGAAGGTATGTGAAAGTGACTGGGATGCGAGAATCATGTTGCACAGGGAACAGGGAAGGTCAGCAAATGTTTCCTGTCCTGGCACATCTCTCAGTCTGAACTGCAGCTGCAGATGCTTCACTTCCGCCAAGGACTCTGCCACCTTGAGAGAAGGATGCGCTCTATGGAGTTGAGAAAGAAAGTGCGTCTCACTAGCTTCTTTCCTCTACTTCATAGACAGCAAAGGGGCTATGAAAGGCAGCACTGGCTTTTTGTTCTAGGACTTCTTCTTTACAAGCAGCTGCTGGATGTTTGGAAGGGGGTTTGGGATATGCAAAAATGAGAGGCTAAGATGGTAAGAGGGTAAGATGGAAGTCATCTGGCAAAAGCAGAGCTCACAAAAGGGCCAGCTGAGAAAGCTCTTGCTGCCTACAACTTCAACTGCACCCCTCAAAGCAGCAGCACACACGCTGCTCTCGGCACTTTCCTTCTCAGCTCTACGCACCATCCTAAGCCTTGCCTCTCCCACACTCAGGATCCAAAGACAACGGCACCAGGGACTGCTCACACACTAAAGGCACCAGGACAAAAGGCTCACCAGCTTGGCCTTTGCATTCCCGCTGACAGCTCCACAGCTTGAACCCAGAGAACTGCCTGCTGCCAACAGCCTTTCCAATCACTCTGAGCACCTCATGACAAGGAGTGTGGGGAATGAATCTCCAGCAGCCTCCTGCCCCAGGCTGTCCCCCGGGAGCAGCCCTGCTCCAGGCCGTGACTGCCACCTGCACAGCCAAAGGACCCAGAGCCGGTGTTACACACCACGGCTGTGCCTGGCACAGAGACACCAGTGGCCACACAAGTGGCCATGGCACTGTCCACACACAGTCCCTGCTGCTGCTCCCCCAGCCGCTGGCACCAACTCCCAGCCACCCACTCCTAAAGCCACGGGGCCCACTGGGACACTGCGGGGGCTCGTGGAAGCCAGCGGCCATTGTGACACAGCGGGGCTGCACAGAGCCCACGGTGCTTTGTGACCCGTGGCTCCCAGGAGAGCCTTTGTGATGCTGGGGAACTACAAGGAAGCCTGGCTCCTCTGTGACACCACCACAGAAGCTCAGGGGAGCCCTGGAGACCGTGCTGAAGCTATTGAACCTGATGCAACCCTGCCTCCTCTGGGACACCACAGAAGCTCTTGGAGCCCTGGAGACCGTGGTGATGCTATGGAACCTGATGCAACCCTGCCTCCTCTGTGACACCACAGAACCTCTGGGAGCCCTGGAGACCGTGCTGATGCTATGGAACCTGATGCAACCCTGCCTCCACTGTGACACCACAGAAGCTCAGGGAGCCCTGGAGACTGTGGTGATGCTATGGAACCTGATGCAACCCTGCCTCCACTGTGACACCACAGAACCTCTGGGAGCCCTGGAGACCGTGCTGATGCTATGGAACCTGATGCAACCCTGCCTCCACTGTGACACCACAGAAGCTTGGGGAGCTCTGCAGACCGTGGGGATGCTGGCGAAGCTGACGGAACCCTGGGCACCACAGTGACGCTATGGAACCTGGTGGAACCGAGGGGCCACAGTGACACTGTGGGGCCTTTTGGAAGCAACAGGACCCTGGTGGGAAGCCACGGGATGATTAATCCTGCACGAACCTGCTCCAGGTGGGCTCCTCTCTCCCGGCTTCCACAGGTGCTGCTAGGATCCCACTCCGGCACTGGCTTGGCACGGGCTCACGGCTTCCTTTGGCAATGGCTCTGCTCCAGGATGGCATGCTGCAGAGAATGCAGGTAGATTTTGTGCTCACTCCTGGCATGCAGCTGGACAATAAAGCCTGATCCAGCCCCCCCTCAGCATATGTCCGGCTCTGGCATTGGGGCGGGGCAACTTTGGGAGCAGCCCCAGCCCTGCTCCTGCTCCCGGCTGGGCACCCAGCTGCTGGGACACAGGTGTGTCCTGATGCCACCGTCTACTCCTTTGAGAAGGGGAGGACAGAGTGCATCAGGGAGTTTGGTGTGGCTTACATGCGGCAAGGAGAAGGTGCAGCCCCAAACTGGCTTTCACTTCTAGAACCTTTTGCTATTGCGGGAGCAGCTGCTGGAGCTTTTCAACCGAGCTGCAAGAGTGAAAAGTGTGATGGCATGTCTATCTGAGAAGGAAGGTTCGGTGCCGCAGCCTGTTGTGCACAATTTATATGCTGATAAGAGAAGGGGGTGCTTTTGGAACGTTTTCCTTCCTGACACTTCTGTCTCTGTGAGCTTTAGCTGCTTGGACTCAGGGATACCGAAGGTATGTGAAAGTGACTGGGATGCGAGAATCATGTTGCACAGGGAACAGGGAAGGTCAGCAAATGTTTCCTGTCCTGGCACATCTCTCAGTCTGAACTGCAGCTGCAGATGCTTCACTTCCGCCAAGGACTCTGCCACCTTGAGAGAAGGATGCGCTCTATGGAGTTGAGAAAGAAAGTGCGTCTCACTAGCTTCTTTCCTCTACTTCATAGACAGCAAAGGGGCTATGAAAGGCAGCACTGGCTTTTTGTTCTAGGACTTCTTCTTTACAAGCAGCTGCTGGATGTTTGGAAGGGGGTTTGGGATATGCAAAAATGAGAGGCTAAGATGGTAAGAGGGTAAGATGGAAGTCATCTGGCAAAAGCAGAGCTCACAAAAGGGCCAGCTGAGAAAGCTCTTGCTGCCTACAACTTCAACTGCACCCCTCAAAGCAGCAGCACACACGCTGCTCTCGGCACTTTCCTTCTCAGCTCTACGCACCATCCTAAGCCTTGCCTCTCCCACACTCAGGATCCAAAGACAACGGCACCAGGGACTGCTCACACACTAAAGGCACCAGGACAAAAGGCTCACCAGCTTGGCCTTTGCATTCCCGCTGACAGCTCCACAGCTTGAACCCAGAGAACTGCCTGCTGCCAACAGCCTTTCCAATCACTCTGAGCACCTCATGACAAGGAGTGTGGGGAATGAATCTCCAGCAGCCTCCTGCCCCAGGCTGTCCCCCGGGAGCAGCCCTGCTCCAGGCCGTGACTGCCACCTGCACAGCCAAAGGACCCAGAGCCGGTGTTACACACCACGGCTGTGCCTGGCACAGAGACACCAGTGGCCACACAAGTGGCCATGGCACTGTCCACACACAGTCCCTGCTGCTGCTCCCCCAGCCGCTGGCACCAACTCCCAGCCACCCACTCCTAAAGCCACGGGGCCCACTGGGACACTGCGGGGGCTCGTGGAAGCCAGCGGCCATTGTGACACAGCGGGGCTGCACAGAGCCCACGGTGCTTTGTGACCCGTGGCTCCCAGGAGAGCCTTTGTGATGCTGGGGAACTACAAGGAAGCCTGGCTCCTCTGTGACACCACCACAGAAGCTCAGGGGAGCCCTGGAGACCGTGCTGATGCTATTGAACCTGATGCAACCCTGCCTCCTCTGTGACACCACAGAACCTCTGGGAGCCCTGGAGACCGTGCTGATGCTATGGAACCTGATGCAACCCTGCCTCCTCTGTGACACCACAGAACCTCTGGGAGCCCTGGAGACCGTGCTGATGCTATGGAACCTGATGCAACCCTGCCTCCACTGTGACACCACAGAAGCTCAGGGAGCCCTGGAGACTGTGGTGATGCTATGGAACCTGATGCAACCCTGCCTCCACTGTGACACCACAGAACCTCTGGGAGCCCTGGAGACCGTGCTGATGCTATGGAACCTGATGCAACCCTGCCTCCACTGTGACACCACAGAAGCTCGGGGAGCTCTGCAGACCGTGGGGATGCTGGCGAAGCTGACGGAACCCTGGGCACCACAGTGACGCTATGGAACCTGGTGGAACCGAGGGGCCACAGTGACACTGTGGGGCCTTTTGGAAGCAACAGGACCCTGGTGGGAAGCCACGGGATGATTAATCCTGCACGAACCTGCTCCAGGTGGGCTCCTCTCTCCCGGCTTCCACAGGTGCTGCTAGGATCCCACTCCGGCACTGGCTTGGCACGGGCTCACGGCTTCCTTTGGCAATGGCTCTGCTCCAGGATGGCATGCTGCAGAGAATGCAGGTAGATTTTGTGCTCACTCCTGGCATGCAGCTGGACAATAAAGCCTGATCCAGCCCCCCCTCAGCATATGTCCGGCTCTGGCATTGGGGCGGGGCAACTTTGGGAGCAGCCCCAGCCCTGCTCCTGCTCCCGGCTGGGCACCCAGCTGCTGGGACACAGGTGTGTCCTGATGCCACCGTCTACTCCTTTGAGAAGGGGAGGACAGAGTGCATCAGGGAGTTTGGTGTGGCTTACATGCGGCAAGGAGAAGGTGCAGCCCCAAACTGGCTTTCACTTCTAGAACCTTTTGCTATTGCGGGAGCAGCTGCTGGAGCTTTTCAACCGAGCTGCAAGAGTGAAAAGTGTGATGGCATGTCTATCTGAGAAGGAAGGTTCGGTGCCGCAGCCTGTTGTGCACAATTTATATGCTGATAAGAGAAGGGGGTGCTTTTGGAACGTTTTCCTTCCTGACACTTCTGTCTCTGTGAGCTTTAGCTGCTTGGACTCAGGGATACCGAAGGTATGTGAAAGTGACTGGGATGCGAGAATCATGTTGCACAGGGAACAGGGAAGGTCAGCAAATGTTTCCTGTCCTGGCACATCTCTCAGTCTGAACTGCAGCTGCAGATGCTTCACTTCCGCCAAGGACTCTGCCACCTTGAGAGAAGGATGCGCTCTATGGAGTTGAGAAAGAAAGTGCGTCTCACTAGCTTCTTTCCTCTACTTCATAGACAGCAAAGGGGCTATGAAAGGCAGCACTGGCTTTTTGTTCTAGGACTTCTTCTTTACAAGCAGCTGCTGGATGTTTGGAAGGGGGTTTGGGATATGCAAAAATGAGAGGCTAAGATGGTAAGAGGGTAAGATGGAAGTCATCTGGCAAAAGCAGAGCTCACAAAAGGGCCAGCTGAGAAAGCTCTTGCTGCCTACAACTTCAACTGCACCCCTCAAAGCAGCAGCACACATGCTGCTCTCGGCACTTTCCTTCTCAGCTCTACGCACCATCCTAAGCCTTGCCTCTCCCACACTCAGGATCCAAAGACAACGGCACCAGGGACTGCTCACACACTAAAGGCACCAGGACAAAAGGCTCACCAGCTTGGCCTTTGCATTCCCGCTGACAGCTCCACAGCTTGAACCCAGAGAACTGCCTGCTGCCAACAGCCTTTCCAATCACTCTGAGCACCTCATGACAAGGAGTGTGGGGAATGAATCTCCAGCAGCCTCCTGCCCCAGGCTGTCCCCCGGGAGCAGCCCTGCTCCAGGCCGTGACTGCCACCTGCACAGCCAAAGGACCCAGAGCCGGTGTTACACACCACGGCTGTGCCTGGCACAGAGACACCAGTGGCCACACAAGTGGCCATGGCACTGTCCACACACAGTCCCTGCTGCTGCTCCCCCAGCCGCTGGCACCAACTCCCAGCCACCCACTCCTAAAGCCACGGGGCCCACTGGGACACTGCGGGGGCTCGTGGAAGCCAGCGGCCATTGTGACACAGCGGGGCTGCACAGAGCCCACGGTGCTTTGTGACCCGTGGCTCCCAGGAGAGCCTTTGTGATGCTGGGGAACTACAAGGAAGCCTGGCTCCTCTGTGACACCACCACAGAAGCTCAGGGGAGCCCTGGAGACCGTGCTGATGCTATTGAACCTGATGCAACCCTGCCTCCTCTGTGACACCACAGAAGCTCTTGGAGCCCTGGAGACCGTGCTGATGCTATGGAACCTGATGCAACCCTGCCTCCTCTGTGACACCACAGAACCTCTGGGAGCCCTGGAGACCGTGCTGATGCTATGGAACCTGATGCAACCCTGCCTCCTCTGTGACACCACAGAACCTCTGGGAGCCCTGGAGACCGTGCTGATGCTATGGAACCTGATGCAACCCTGCCTCCACTGTGACACCACAGAACCTCTGGGAGCCCTGGAGACCGTGCTGATGCTATGGAACCTGATGCAACCCTGCCTCCACTGTGACACCATAGAAGCTCGGGGAGCTCTGCAGACCGTGGGGATGCTGGCGAAGCTGACGGAACCCTGGGCACCACAGTGACGCTATGGAACCTGGTGGAACCGAGGGGCCACAGTGACACTGTGGGGCCTTTTGGAAGCAACAGGACCCTGGTGGGAAGCCACGGGATGATTAATCCTGCACGAACCTGCTCCAGGTGGGCTCCTCTCTCCCGGCTTCCACAGGTGCTGCTAGGATCCCACTCCGGCACTGGCTTGGCACGGGCTCACGGCTTCCTTTGGCAATGGCTCTGCTCCAGGATGGCATGCTGCAGAGAATGCAGGTAGATTTTGTGCTCACTCCTGGCATGCAGCTGGACAATAAAGCCTGATCCAGCCCCCCCTCAGCATATGTCCGGCTCTGGCATTGGGGCGGGGCAACTTTGGGAGCAGCCCCAGCCCTGCTCCTGCTCCCGGCTGGGCACCCAGCTGCTGGGACACAGGTGTGTCCTGATGCCACCGTCTACTCCTTTGAGAAGGGGAGGACAGAGTGCATCAGGGAGTTTGGTGGCTTACATGCGGCAAGGAGAAGGTGCAGCCCCAAACTGGCTTTCACTTCTAGAACCTTTTGCTATTGCGGGAGCAGCTGCTGGAGCTTTTCAACCGAGCTGCAAGAGTGAAAAGTGTGATGGCATGTCTATCTGAGAAGGAAGGTTCGGTGCCGCAGCCTGTTGTGCACAATTTATATGCTGATAAGAGAAGGGGGTGCTTTTGGAACGTTTTCCTTCCTGACACTTCTGTCTCTGTGAGCTTTAGCTGCTTGGACTCAGGGATACCGAAGGTATGTGAAAGTGACTGGGATGCGAGAATCATGTTGCACAGGGAACAGGGAAGGTCAGCAAATGTTTCCTGTCCTGGCACATCTCTCAGTCTGAACTGCAGCTGCAGATGCTTCACTTCCGCCAAGGACTCTGCCACCTTGAGAGAAGGATGCGCTCTATGGAGTTGAGAAAGAAAGTGCGTCTCACTAGCTTCTTTCCTCTACTTCATAGACAGCAAAGGGGCTATGAAAGGCAGCACTGGCTTTTTGTTCTAGGACTTCTTCTTTACAAGCAGCTGCTGGATGTTTGGAAGGGGGTTTGGGATATGCAAAAATGAGAGGCTAAGATGGTAAGAGGGTAAGATGGAAGTCATCTGGCAAAAGCAGAGCTCACAAAAGGGCCAGCTGAGAAAGCTCTTGCTGCCTACAACTTCAACTGCACCCCTCAAAGCAGCAGCACACACGCTGCTCTCGGCACTTTCCTTCTCAGCTCTACGCACCATCCTAAGCCTTGCCTCTCCCACACTCAGGATCCAAAGACAACGGCACCAGGGACTGCTCACACACTAAAGGCACCAGGACAAAAGGCTCACCAGCTTGGCCTTTGCATTCCCGCTGACAGCTCCACAGCTTGAACCCAGAGAACTGCCTGCTGCCAACAGCCTTTCCAATCACTCTGAGCACCTCATGACAAGGAGTGTGGGGAATGAATCTCCAGCAGCCTCCTGCCCCAGGCTGTCCCCCGGGAGCAGCCCTGCTCCAGGCCGTGACTGCCACCTGCACAGCCAAAGGACCCAGAGCCGGTGTTACACACCACGGCTGTGCCTGGCACAGAGACACCAGTGGCCACACAAGTGGCCATGGCACTGTCCACACACAGTCCCTGCTGCTGCTCCCCCAGCCGCTGGCACCAACTCCCAGCCACCCACTCCTAAAGCCACGGGGCCCACTGGGACACTGCGGGGGCTCGTGGAAGCCAGCGGCCATTGTGACACAGCGGGGCTGCACAGAGCCCACGGTGCTTTGTGACCCGTGGCTCCCAGGAGAGCCTTTGTGATGCTGGGGAACTACAAGGAAGCCTGGCTCCTCTGTGACACCACCACAGAAGCTCAGGGGAGCCCTGGAGACCGTGCTGATGCTATTGAACCTGATGCAACCCTGCCTCCTCTGTGACACCACAGAAGCTCTTGGAGCCCTGGAGACCGTGCTGATGCTATGGAACCTGATGCAACCCTGCCTCCTCTGTGACACCACAGAACCTCTGGGAGCCCTGGAGACCGTGCTGATGCTATGGAACCTGATGCAACCCTGCCTCCACTGTGACACCACAGAACCTCTGGGAGCCCTGGAGACTGTGGTGATGCTATGGAACCTGATGCAACCCTGCCTCCACTGTGACACCACAGAAGCTCGGGGAGCTCTGCAGACCGTGGGGATGCTGGCGAAGCTGACGGAACCCTGGGCACCACAGTGACGCTATGGAACCTGGTGGAACCGAGGGGCCACAGTGACACTGTGGGGCCTTTTGGAAGCAACAGGACCCTGGTGGGAAGCCACGGGATGATTAATCCTGCACGAACCTGCTCCAGGTGGGCTCCTCTCTCCCGGCTTCCACAGGTGCTGCTAGGATCCCACTCCGGCACTGGCTTGGCACGGGCTCACGGCTTCCTTTGGCAATGGCTCTGCTCCAGGATGGCATGCTGCAGAGAATGCAGGTAGATTTTGTGCTCACTCCTGGCATGCAGCTGGACAATAAAGCCTGATCCAGCCCCCCCTCAGCATATGTCCGGCTCTGGCATTGGGGCGGGGCAACTTTGGGAGCAGCCCCAGCCCTGCTCCTGCTCCCGGCTGGGCACCCAGCTGCTGGGACACAGGTGTGTCCTGATGCCACCGTCTACTCCTTTGAGAAGGGGAGGACAGAGTGCATCAGGGAGTTTGGTGTGGCTTACATGCGGCAAGGAGAAGGTGCAGCCCCAAACTGGCTTTCACTTCTAGAACCTTTTGCTATTGCGGGAGCAGCTGCTGGAGCTTTTCAACCGAGCTGCAAGAGTGAAAAGTGTGATGGCATGTCTATCTGAGAAGGAAGGTTCGGTGCCGCAGCCTGTTGTGCACAATTTATATGCTGATAAGAGAAGGGGGTGCTTTTGCAACGTTTTCCTTCCTGACACTTCTGTCTCTGTGAGCTTTAGCTGCTTGGACTCAGGGATACCGAAGGTATGTGAAAGTGACTGGGATGCGAGAATCATGTTGCACAGGGAACAGGGAAGGTCAGCAAATGTTTCCTGTCCTGGCACATCTCTCAGTCTGAACTGCAGCTGCAGATGCTTCACTTCCGCCAAGGACTCTGCCACCTTGAGAGAAGGATGCGCTCTATGGAGTTGAGAAAGAAAGTGCGTCTCACTAGCTTCTTTCCTCTACTTCATAGACAGCAAAGGGGCTATGAAAGGCAGCACTGGCTTTTTGTTCTAGGACTTCTTCTTTACAAGCAGCTGCTGGATGTTTGGAAGGGGGTTTGGGATATGCAAAAATGAGAGGCTAAGATGGTAAGAGGGTAAGATGGAAGTCATCTGGCAAAAGCAGAGCTCACAAAAGGGCCAGCTGAGAAAGCTCTTGCTGCCTACAACTTCAACTGCACCCCTCAAAGCAGCAGCACACACGCTGCTCTCGGCACTTTCCTTCTCAGCTCTACGCACCATCCTAAGCCTTGCCTCTCCCACACTCAGGATCCAAAGACAACGGCACCAGGGACTGCTCACACACTAAAGGCACCAGGACAAAAGGCTCACCAGCTTGGCCTTTGCATTCCCGCTGACAGCTCCACAGCTTGAACCCAGAGAACTGCCTGCTGCCAACAGCCTTTCCAATCACTCTGAGCACCTCATGACAAGGAGTGTGGGGAATGAATCTCCAGCAGCCTCCTGCCCCAGGCTGTCCCCCGGGAGCAGCCCTGCTCCAGGCCGTGACTGCCACCTGCACAGCCAAAGGACCCAGAGCCGGTGTTACACACCACGGCTGTGCCTGGCACAGAGACACCAGTGGCCACACAAGTGGCCATGGCACTGTCCACACACAGTCCCTGCTGCTGCTCCCCCAGCCGCTGGCACCAACTCCCAGCCACCCACTCCTAAAGCCACGGGGCCCACTGGGACACTGCGGGGGCTCGTGGAAGCCAGCGGCCATTGTGACACAGCGGGGCTGCACAGAGCCCACGGTGCTTTGTGACCCGTGGCTCCCAGGAGAGCCTTTGTGATGCTGGGGAACTACAAGGAAGCCTGGCTCCTCTGTGACACCACCACAGAAGCTCAGGGGAGCCCTGGAGACCGTGCTGAAGCTATTGAACCTGATGCAACCCTGCCTCCTCTGGGACACCACAGAAGCTCTTGGAGCCCTGGAGACCGTGCTGATGCTATGGAACCTGATGCAACCCTGCCTCCTCTGTGACACCACAGAACCTCTGGGAGCCCTGGAGACCGTGCTGATGCTATGGAACCTGATGCAACCCTGCCTCCACTGTGACACCACAGAAGCTCAGGGAGCCCTGGAGACTGTGGTGATGCTATGGAACCTGATGCAACCCTGCCTCCACTGTGACACCACAGAACCTCTGGGAGCCCTGGAGACCGTGCTGATGCTATGGAACCTGATGCAACCCTGCCTCCACTGTGACACCACAGAAGCTCGGGGAGCTCTGCAGACCGTGGGGATGCTGGCGGAGCTGACGGAACCCTGGGCACCACAGTGACGCTATGGAACCTGGTGGAGCCGAGGGGCCACAGTGACACTGTGGGGCCTTTTGGAAGCAACAGGACCCTGGTGGGAAGCCACGGGATGATTAATCCTGCACGAACCTGCTCCAGGTGGGCTCCTCTCTCCCGGCTTCCACAGGTGCTGCTAGGATCCCACTCCGGCACTGGCTTGGCACGGGCTCACAGCTTCCTTTGGCAATGGCTCTGCTCCAGGATGGCATGCTGCAGAGAATGCAGGTAGATTTTGTGCTCACTCCTGGCATGCAGCTGGACAATAAAGCCTGATCCAGCCCCCCCTCAGCATATGTCCGGCTCTGGCATTGGGGCGGGGCAACTTTGGGAGCAGCCCCAGCCCTGCTCCTGCTCCCGGCTGGGCACCCAGCTGCTGGGACACAGGTGTGTCCTGATGCCACCGTCTACTCCTTTGAGAAGGGGAGGACAGAGTGCATCAGGGAGTTTGGTGTGGCTTACATGCGGCAAGGAGAAGGTGCAGCCCCAAACTGGCTTTCACTTCTAGAACCTTTTGCTATTGCGGGAGCAGCTGCTGGAGCTTTTCAACCGAGCTGCAAGAGTGAAAAGTGTGATGGCATGTCTATCTGAGAAGGAAGGTTCGGTGCCGCAGCCTGTTGTGCACAATTTATATGCTGATAAGAGAAGGGGGTGCTTTTGCAACGTTTTCCTTCCTGACACTTCTGTCTCTGTGAGCTTTAGCTGCTTGGACTCAGGGATACCGAAGGTATGTGAAAGTGACTGGGATGCGAGAATCATGTTGCACAGGGAACAGGGAAGGTCAGCAAATGTTTCCTGTCCTGGCACATCTCTCAGTCTGAACTGCAGCTGCAGATGCTTCACTTCCGCCAAGGACTCTGCCACCTTGAGAGAAGGATGCGCTCTATGGAGTTGAGAAAGAAAGTGCGTCTCACTAGCTTCTTTCCTCTACTTCATAGACAGCAAAGGGGCTATGAAAGGCAGCACTGGCTTTTTGTTCTAGGACTTCTTCTTTACAAGCAGCTGCTGGATGTTTGGAAGGGGGTTTGGGATATGCAAAAATGAGAGGCTAAGATGGTAAGAGGGTAAGATGGAAGTCATCTGGCAAAAGCAGAGCTCACAAAAGGGCCAGCTGAGAAAGCTCTTGCTGCCTACAACTTCAACTGCACCCCTCAAAGCAGCAGCACACACGCTGCTCTCGGCACTTTCCTTCTCAGCTCTACGCACCATCCTAAGCCTTGCCTCTCCCACACTCAGGATCCAAAGACAACGGCACCAGGGACTGCTCACACACTAAAGGCACCAGGACAAAAGGCTCACCAGCTTGGCCTTTGCATTCCCGCTGACAGCTCCACAGCTTGAACCCAGAGAACTGCCTGCTGCCAACAGCCTTTCCAATCACTCTGAGCACCTCATGACAAGGAGTGTGGGGAATGAATCTCCAGCAGCCTCCTGCCCCAGGCTGTCCCCCGGGAGCAGCCCTGCTCCAGGCCGTGACTGCCACCTGCACAGCCAAAGGACCCAGAGCCGGTGTTACACACCACGGCTGTGCCTGGCACAGAGACACCAGTGGCCACACAAGTGGCCATGGCACTGTCCACACACAGTCCCTGCTGCTGCTCCCCCAGCCGCTGGCACCAACTCCCAGCCACCCACTCCTAAAGCCACGGGGCCCACTGGGACACTGCGGGGGCTCGTGGAAGCCAGCGGCCATTGTGACACAGCGGGGCTGCACAGAGCCCACGGTGCTTTGTGACCCGTGGCTCCCAGGAGAGCCTTTGTGATGCTGGGGAACTACAAGGAAGCCTGGCTCCTCTGTGACACCACCACAGAAGCTCAGGGGAGCCCTGGAGACCGTGCTGATGCTATTGAACCTGATGCAACCCTGCCTCCTCTGTGACACCACAGAACCTCTGGGAGCCCTGGAGACCGTGCTGATGCTATGGAACCTGATGCAACCCTGCCTCCTCTGTGACACCACAGAACCTCTGGGAGCCCTGGAGACCGTGCTGATGCTATGGAACCTGATGCAACCCTGCCTCCACTGTGACACCACAGAACCTCTGGGAGCCCTGGAGACCGTGCTGATGCTATGGAACCTGATGCAACCCTGCCTCCACTGTGACACCACAGAAGCTCGGGGAGCTCTGCAGACCGTGGGGATGCTGGCGAAGCTGACGGAACCCTGGGCACCACAGTGACGCTATGGAACCTGGTGGAACCGAGGGGCCACAGTGACACTGTGGGGCCTTTTGGAAGCAACAGGACCCTGGTGGGAAGCCACGGGATGATTAATCCTGCACGAACCTGCTCCAGGTGGGCTCCTCTCTCCCGGCTTCCACAGGTGCTGCTAGGATCCCACTCCGGCACTGGCTTGGCACGGGCTCACGGCTTCCTTTGGCAATGGCTCTGCTCCAGGATGGCATGCTGCAGAGAATGCAGGTAGATTTTGTGCTCACTCCTGGCATGCAGCTGGACAATAAAGCCTGATCCAGCCCCCCCTCAGCATATGTCCGGCTCTGGCATTGGGGCGGGGCAACTTTGGGAGCAGCCCCAGCCCTGCTCCTGCTCCCGGCTGGGCACCCAGCTGCTGGGACACAGGTGTGTCCTGATGCCACCGTCTACTCCTTTGAGAAGGGGAGGACAGAGTGCATCAGGGAGTTTGGTGTGGCTTACATGCGGCAAGGAGAAGGTGCAGCCCCAAACTGGCTTTCACTTCTAGAACCTTTTGCTATTGCGGGAGCAGCTGCTGGAGCTTTTCAACCGAGCTGCAAGAGTGAAAAGTGTGATGGCATGTCTATCTGAGAAGGAAGGTTCGGTGCCGCAGCCTGTTGTGCACAATTTATATGCTGATAAGAGAAGGGGGTGCTTTTGGAACGTTTTCCTTCCTGACACTTCTGTCTCTGTGAGCTTTAGCTGCTTGGACTCAGGGATACCGAAGGTATGTGAAAGTGACTGGGATGCGAGAATCATGTTGCACAGGGAACAGGGAAGGTCAGCAAATGTTTCCTGTCCTGGCACATCTCTCAGTCTGAACTGCAGCTGCAGATGCTTCACTTCCGCCAAGGACTCTGCCACCTTGAGAGAAGGATGCGCTCTATGGAGTTGAGAAAGAAAGTGCATCTCACTAGCTTCTTTCCTCTACTTCATAGACAGCAAAGGGGCTATGAAAGACAGCACTGGCTTTTTGTTCTAGGACTTCTTCTTTACAAGCAGCTGCTGGATGTTTGGAAGGGGGTTTGGGATATGCAAAAATGAGAGGCTAAGATGGTAAGAGGGTAAGATGGAAGTCATCTGGCAAAAGCAGAGCTCACAAAAGGGCCAGCTGAGAAAGCTCTTGCTGCCTACAACTTCAACTGCACCCCTCAAAGCAGCAGCACACATGCTGCTCTCGGCACTTTCCTTCTCAGCTCTACGCACCATCCTAAGCCTTGCCTCTCCCACACTCAGGATCCAAAGACAACGGCACCAGGGACTGCTCACACACTAAAGGCACCAGGACAAAAGGCTCACCAGCTTGGCCTTTGCATTCCCGCTGACAGCTCCACAGCTTGAACCCAGAGAACTGCCTGCTGCCAACAGCCTTTCCAATCACTCTGAGCACCTCATGACAAGGAGTGTGGGGAATGAATCTCCAGCAGCCTCCTGCCCCAGGCTGTCCCCCGGGAGCAGCCCTGCTCCAGGCCGTGACTGCCACCTGCACAGCCAAAGGACCCAGAGCCGGTGTTACACACCACGGCTGTGCCTGGCACAGAGACACCAGTGGCCACACAAGTGGCCATGGCACTGTCCACACACAGTCCCTGCTGCTGCTCCCCCAGCCGCTGGCACCAACTCCCAGCCACCCACTCCTAAAGCCACGGGGCCCACTGGGACACTGCGGGGGCTCGTGGAAGCCAGCGGCCATTGTGACACAGCGGGGCTGCACAGAGCCCACGGTGCTTTGTGACCCGTGGCTCCCAGGAGAGCCTTTGTGATGCTGGGGAACTACAAGGAAGCCTGGCTCCTCTGTGACACCACCACAGAAGCTCAGGGGAGCCCTGGAGACCGTGCTGATGCTATTGAACCTGATGCAACCCTGCCTCCTCTGTGACACCACAGAACCTCTGGGAGCCCTGGAGACCATGCTGATGCTATGGAACCTGATGCAACCCTGCCTCCACTGTGACACCACAGAACCTCTGGGAGCCCTGGAGACTGTGGTGATGCTATGGAACCTGATGCAACCCTGCCTCCACTGTGACACCACAGAACCTCTGGGAGCCCTGGAGACCGTGCTGATGCTATGGAACCTGATGCAACCCTGCCTCCACTGTGACACCACAGAAGCTCGGGGAGCTCTGCAGACCGTGGGGATGCTGGCGAAGCTGACGGAACCCTGGGCACCACAGTGACGCTATGGAACCTGGTGGAACCGAGGGGCCACAGTGACACTGTGGGGCCTTTTGGAAGCAACAGGACCCTGGTGGGAAGCCACGGGATGATTAATCCTGCACGAACCTGCTCCAGGTGGGCTCCTCTCTCCCGGCTTCCACAGGTGCTGCTAGGATCCCACTCCGGCACTGGCTTGGCACGGGCTCACGGCTTCCTTTGGCAATGGCTCTGCTCCAGGATGGCATGCTGCAGAGAATGCAGGTAGATTTTGTGCTCACTCCTGGCATGCAGCTGGACAATAAAGCCTGATCCAGCCCCCCCTCAGCATATGTCCGGCTCTGGCATTGGGGCGGGGCAACTTTGGGAGCAGCCCCAGCCCTGCTCCTGCTCCCGGCTGGGCACCCAGCTGCTGGGACACAGGTGTGTCCTGATGCCACCGTCTACTCCTTTGAGAAGGGGAGGACAGAGTGCATCAGGGAGTTTGGTGTGGCTTACATGCGGCAAGGAGAAGGTGCAGCCCCAAACTGGCTTTCACTTCTAGAACCTTTTGCTATTGCGGGAGCAGCTGCTGGAGCTTTTCAACCGAGCTGCAAGAGTGAAAAGTGTGATGGCATGTCTATCTGAGAAGGAAGGTTCGGTGCCGCAGCCTGTTGTGCACAATTTATATGCTGATAAGAGAAGGGGGTGCTTTTGGAACGTTTTCCTTCCTGACACTTCTGTCTCTGTGAGCTTTAGCTGCTTGGACTCAGGGATACCGAAGGTATGTGAAAGTGACTGGGATGCGAGAATCATGTTGCACAGGGAACAGGGAAGGTCAGCAAATGTTTCCTGTCCTGGCACATCTCTCAGTCTGAACTGCAGCTGCAGATGCTTCACTTCCGCCAAGGACTCTGCCACCTTGAGAGAAGGATGCGCTCTATGGAGTTGAGAAAGAAAGTGCATCTCACTAGCTTCTTTCCTCTACTTCATAGACAGCAAAGGGGCTATGAAAGACAGCACTGGCTTTTTGTTCTAGGACTTCTTCTTTACAAGCAGCTGCTGGATGTTTGGAAGGGGGTTTGGGATATGCAAAAATGAGAGGCTAAGATGGTAAGAGGGTAAGATGGAAGTCATCTGGCAAAAGCAGAGCTCACAAAAGGGCCAGCTGAGAAAGCTCTTGCTGCCTACAACTTCAACTGCACCCCTCAAAGCAGCAGCACACACGCTGCTCTCGGCACTTTCCTTCTCAGCTCTACGCACCATCCTAAGCCTTGCCTCTCCCACACTCAGGATCCAAAGACAACGGCACCAGGGACTGCTCACACACTAAAGGCACCAGGACAAAAGGCTCACCAGCTTGGCCTTTGCATTCCCGCTGACAGCTCCACAGCTTGAACCCAGAGAACTGCCTGCTGCCAACAGCCTTTCCAATCACTCTGAGCACCTCATGACAAGGAGTGTGGGGAATGAATCTCCAGCAGCCTCCTGCCCCAGGCTGTCCCCCGGGAGCAGCCCTGCTCCAGGCCGTGACTGCCACCTGCACAGCCAAAGGACCCAGAGCCGGTGTTACACACCACGGCTGTGCCTGGCACAGAGACACCAGTGGCCACACAAGTGGCCATGGCACTGTCCACACACAGTCCCTGCTGCTGCTCCCCCAGCCGCTGGCACCAACTCCCAGCCACCCACTCCTAAAGCCACGGGGCCCACTGGGACACTGCGGGGGCTCGTGGAAGCCAGCGGCCATTGTGACACAGCGGGGCTGCACAGAGCCCACGGTGCTTTGTGACCCGTGGCTCCCAGGAGAGCCTTTGTGATGCTGGGGAACTACAAGGAAGCCTGGCTCCTCTGTGACACCACCACAGAAGCTCAGGGGAGCCCTGGAGACCGTGCTGATGCTATTGAACCTGATGCAACCCTGCCTCCTCTGTGACACCACAGAAGCTCTTGGAGCCCTGGAGACCATGGTGATGCTATGGAACCTGATGCAACCCTGCCTCCTCTGTGACACCACAGAACCTCTGGGAGCCCTGGAGACCGTGCTGATGCTATGGAACCTGATGCAACCCTGCCTCCACTGTGACACCACAGAAGCTCAGGGAGCCCTGGAGACTGTGGTGATGCTATGGAACCTGATGCAACCCTGCCTCCACTGTGACACCACAGAACCTCTGGGAGCCCTGGAGACCGTGCTGATGCTATGGAACCTGATGCAACCCTGCCTCCACTGTGACACCACAGAAGCTCGGGGAGCTCTGCAGACCGTGGGGATGCTGGCGGAGCTGACGGAACCCTGGGCACCACAGTGACGCTATGGAACCTGGTGGAACCGAGGGGCCACAGTGACACTGTGGGGCCTTTTGGAAGCAACAGGACCCTGGTGGGAAGCCACGGGATGATTAATCCTGCACGAACCTGCTCCAGGTGGGCTCCTCTCTCCCGGCTTCCACAGGTGCTGCTAGGATCCCACTCCGGCACTGGCTTGGCACGGGCTCACAGCTTCCTTTGGCAATGGCTCTGCTCCAGGATGGCATGCTGCAGAGAATGCAGGTAGATTTTGTGCTCACTCCTGGCATGCAGCTGGACAATAAAGCCTGATCCAGCCCCCCCTCAGCATATGTCCGGCTCTGGCATTGGGGCGGGGCAACTTTGGGAGCAGCCCCAGCCCTGCTCCTGCTCCCGGCTGGGCACCCAGCTGCTGGGACACAGGTGTGTCCTGATGCCACCGTCTACTCCTTTGAGAAGGGGAGGACAGAGTGCATCAGGGAGTTTGGTGTGGCTTACATGCGGCAAGGAGAAGGTGCAGCCCCAAACTGGCTTTCACTTCTAGAACCTTTTGCTATTGCGGGAGCAGCTGCTGGAGCTTTTCAACCGAGCTGCAAGAGTGAAAAGTGTGATGGCATGTCTATCTGAGAAGGAAGGTTCGGTGCCGCAGCCTGTTGTGCACAATTTATATGCTGATAAGAGAAGGGGGTGCTTTTGGAACGTTTTCCTTCCTGACACTTCTGTCTCTGTGAGCTTTAGCTGCTTGGACTCAGGGATACCGAAGGTATGTGAAAGTGACTGGGATGCGAGAATCATGTTGCACAGGGAACAGGGAAGGTCAGCAAATGTTTCCTGTCCTGGCACATCTCTCAGTCTGAACTGCAGCTGCAGATGCTTCACTTCCGCCAAGGACTCTGCCACCTTGAGAGAAGGATGCGCTCTATGGAGTTGAGAAAGAAAGTGCGTCTCACTAGCTTCTTTCCTCTACTTCATAGACAGCAAAGGGGCTATGAAAGGCAGCACTGGCTTTTTGTTCTAGGACTTCTTCTTTACAAGCAGCTGCTGGATGTTTGGAAGGGGGTTTGGGATATGCAAAAATGAGAGGCTAAGATGGTAAGAGGGTAAGATGGAAGTCATCTGGCAAAAGCAGAGCTCACAAAAGGGCCAGCTGAGAAAGCTCTTGCTGCCTACAACTTCAACTGCACCCCTCAAAGCAGCAGCACACACGCTGCTCTCGGCACTTTCCTTCTCAGCTCTACGCACCATCCTAAGCCTTGCCTCTCCCACACTCAGGATCCAAAGACAACGGCACCAGGGACTGCTCACACACTAAAGGCACCAGGACAAAAGGCTCACCAGCTTGGCCTTTGCATTCCCGCTGACAGCTCCACAGCTTGAACCCAGAGAACTGCCTGCTGCCAACAGCCTTTCCAATCACTCTGAGCACCTCATGACAAGGAGTGTGGGGAATGAATCTCCAGCAGCCTCCTGCCCCAGGCTGTCCCCCGGGAGCAGCCCTGCTCCAGGCCGTGACTGCCACCTGCACAGCCAAAGGACCCAGAGCCGGTGTTACACACCACGGCTGTGCCTGGCACAGAGACACCAGTGGCCACACAAGTGGCCATGGCACTGTCCACACACAGTCCCTGCTGCTGCTCCCCCAGCCGCTGGCACCAACTCCCAGCCACCCACTCCTAAAGCCACGGGGCCCACTGGGACACTGCGGGGGCTCGTGGAAGCCAGCGGCCATTGTGACACAGCGGGGCTGCACAGAGCCCACGGTGCTTTGTGACCCGTGGCTCCCAGGAGAGCCTTTGTGATGCTGGGGAACTACAAGGAAGCCTGGCTCCTCTGTGACACCACCACAGAAGCTCAGGGGAGCCCTGGAGACCGTGCTGATGCTATTGAACCTGATGCAACCCTGCCTCCTCTGTGACACCACAGAAGCTCTTGGAGCCCTGGAGACCGTGGTGATGCTATGGAACCTGATGCAACCCTGCCTCCTCTGTGACACCACAGAACCTCTGGGAGCCCTGGAGACCGTGCTGATGCTATGGAACCTGATGCAACCCTGCCTCCACTGTGACACCACAGAACCTCTGGGAGCCCTGGAGACTGTGGTGATGCTATGGAACCTGATGCAACCCTGCCTCCACTGTGACACCACAGAACCTCTGGGAGCCCTGGAGACCGTGCTGATGCTATGGAACCTGATGCAACCCTGCCTCCACTGTGACACCACAGAAGCTCGGGGAGCTCTGCAGACCGTGGGGATGCTGGCGAAGCTGACGGAACCCTGGGCACCACAGTGACGCTATGGAACCTGGTGGAACCGAGGGGCCACAGTGACACTGTGGGGCCTTTTGGAAGCAACAGGACCCTGGTGGGAAGCCACGGGATGATTAATCCTGCACGAACCTGCTCCAGGTGGGCTCCTCTCTCCCGGCTTCCACAGGTGCTGCTAGGATCCCACTCCGGCACTGGCTTGGCACGGGCTCACGGCTTCCTTTGGCAATGGCTCTGCTCCAGGATGGCATGCTGCAGAGAATGCAGGTAGATTTTGTGCTCACTCCTGGCATGCAGCTGGACAATAAAGCCTGATCCAGCCCCCCCTCAGCATATGTCCGGCTCTGGCATTGGGGCGGGGCAACTTTGGGAGCAGCCCCAGCCCTGCTCCTGCTCCCGGCTGGGCACCCAGCTGCTGGGACACAGGTGTGTCCTGATGCCACCGTCTACTCCTTTGAGAAGGGGAGGACAGAGTGCATCAGGGAGTTTGGTGTGGCTTACATGCGGCAAGGAGAAGGTGCAGCCCCAAACTGGCTTTCACTTCTAGAACCTTTTGCTATTGCGGGAGCAGCTGCTGGAGCTTTTCAACCGAGCTGCAAGAGTGAAAAGTGTGATGGCATGTCTATCTGAGAAGGAAGGTTCGGTGCCGCAGCCTGTTGTGCACAATTTATATGCTGATAAGAGAAGGGGGTGCTTTTGCAACGTTTTCCTTCCTGACACTTCTGTCTCTGTGAGCTTTAGCTGCTTGGACTCAGGGATACCGAAGGTATGTGAAAGTGACTGGGATGCGAGAATCATGTTGCACAGGGAACAGGGAAGGTCAGCAAATGTTTCCTGTCCTGGCACATCTCTCAGTCTGAACTGCAGCTGCAGATGCTTCACTTCCGCCAAGGACTCTGCCACCTTGAGAGAAGGATGCGCTCTATGGAGTTGAGAAAGAAAGTGCGTCTCACTAGCTTCTTTCCTCTACTTCATAGACAGCAAAGGGGCTATGAAAGGCAGCACTGGCTTTTTGTTCTAGGACTTCTTCTTTACAAGCAGCTGCTGGATGTTTGGAAGGGGGTTTGGGATATGCAAAAATGAGAGGCTAAGATGATAAGAGGGTAAGATGGAAGTCATCTGGCAAAAGCAGAGCTCACAAAAGGGCCAGCTGAGAAAGCTCTTGCTGCCTACAACTTCAACTGCACCCCTCAAAGCAGCAGCACACACGCTGCTCTCGGCACTTTCCTTCTCAGCTCTACGCACCATCCTAAGCCTTGCCTCTCCCACACTCAGGATCCAAAGACAACGGCACCAGGGACTGCTCACACACTAAAGGCACCAGGAAAAAAGGCTCACCAGCTTGGCCTTTGCATTCCCGCTGACAGCTCCACAGCTTGAACCCAGAGAACTGCCTGCTGCCAACAGCCTTTCCAATCACTCTGAGCACCTCATGACAAGGAGTGTGGGGAATGAATCTCCAGCAGCCTCCTGCCCCAGGCTGTCCCCCGGGAGCAGCCCTGCTCCAGGCCGTGACTGCCACCTGCACAGCCAAAGGACCCAGAGCCGGTGTTACACACCACGGCTGTGCCTGGCACAGAGACACCAGTGGCCACACAAGTGGCCATGGCACTGTCCACACACAGTCCCTGCTGCTGCTCCCCCAGCCGCTGGCACCAACTCCCAGCCACCCACTCCTAAAGCCACGGGGCCCACTGGGACACTGCGGGGGCTCGTGGAAGCCAGCGGCCATTGTGACACAGCGGGGCTGCACAGAGCCCACGGTGCTTTGTGACCCGTGGCTCCCAGGAGAGCCTTTGTGATGCTGGGGAACTACAAGGAAGCCTGGCTCCTCTGTGACACCACCACAGAAGCTCAGGGGAGCCCTGGAGACCGTGCTGAAGCTATTGAACCTGATGCAACCCTGCCTCCTCTGGGACACCACAGAAGCTCTTGGAGCCCTGGAGACCGTGCTGATGCTATGGAACCTGATGCAACCCTGCCTCCTCTGTGACACCACAGAACCTCTGGGAGCCCTGGAGACCATGCTGATGCTATGGAACCTGATGCAACCCTGCCTCCACTGTGACACCACAGAAGCTCAGGGAGCCCTGGAGACTGTGGTGATGCTATGGAACCTGATGCAACCCTGCCTCCACTGTGACACCACAGAACCTCTGGGAGCCCTGGAGACCGTGCTGATGCTATGGAACCTGATGCAACCCTGCCTCCACTGTGACACCACAGAAGCTCGGGGAGCTCTGCAGACCGTGGGGATGCTGGCGAAGCTGACGGAACCCTGGGCACCACAGTGACGCTATGGAACCTGGTGGAACCGAGGGGCCACAGTGACACTGTGGGGCCTTTTGGAAGCAACAGGACCCTGGTGGGAAGCCACGGGATGATTAATCCTGCACGAACCTGCTCCAGGTGGGCTCCTCTCTCCCGGCTTCCACAGGTGCTGCTAGGATCCCACTCCGGCACTGGCTTGGCACGGGCTCACAGCTTCCTTTGGCAATGGCTCTGCTCCAGGATGGCATGCTGCAGAGAATGCAGGTAGATTTTGTGCTCACTCCTGGCATGCAGCTGGACAATAAAGCCTGATCCAGCCCCCCCTCAGCATATGTCCGGCTCTGGCATTGGGGCGGGGCAACTTTGGGAGCAGCCCCAGCCCTGCTCCTGCTCCCGGCTGGGCACCCAGCTGCTGGGACACAGGTGTGTCCTGATGCCACCGTCTACTCCTTTGAGAAGGGGAGGACAGAGTGCATCAGGGAGTTTGGTGTGGCTTACATGCGGCAAGGAGAAGGTGCAGCCCCAAACTGGCTTTCACTTCTAGAACCTTTTGCTATTGCGGGAGCAGCTGCTGGAGCTTTTCAACCGAGCTGCAAGAGTGAAAAGTGTGATGGCATGTCTATCTGAGAAGGAAGGTTCGGTGCCGCAGCCTGTTGTGCACAATTTATATGCTGATAAGAGAAGGGGGTGCTTTTGGAACGTTTTCCTTCCTGACACTTCTGTCTCTGTGAGCTTTAGCTGCTTGGACTCAGGGATACCGAAGGTATGTGAAAGTGACTGGGATGCGAGAATCATGTTGCACAGGGAACAGGGAAGGTCAGCAAATGTTTCCTGTCCTGGCACATCTCTCAGTCTGAACTGCAGCTACAGATGCTTCACTTCCGCCAAGGACTCTGCCACCTTGAGAGAAGGATGCGCTCTATGGAGTTGAGAAAGAAAGTGCGTCTCACTAGCTTCTTTCCTCTACTTCATAGACAGCAAAGGGGCTATGAAAGGCAGCACTGGCTTTTTGTTCTAGGACTTCTTCTTTACAAGCAGCTGCTGGATGTTTGGAAGGGGGTTTGGGATATGCAAAAATGAGAGGCTAAGATGGTAAGAGGGTAAGATGGAAGTCATCTGGCAAAAGCAGAGCTCACAAAAGGGCCAGCTGAGAAAGCTCTTGCTGCCTACAACTTCAACTGCACCCCTCAAAGCAGCAGCACACACGCTGCTCTCGGCACTTTCCTTCTCAGCTCTACGCACCATCCTAAGCCTTGCCTCTCCCACACTCAGGATCCAAAGACAACGGCACCAGGGACTGCTCACACACTAAAGGCACCAGGAAAAAAGGCTCACCAGCTTGGCCGTTGCATTCCCGCTGACAGCTCCACAGCTTGAACCCAGAGAACTGCCTGCTGCCAACAGCCTTTCCAATCACTCTGAGCACCTCATGACAAGGAGTGTGGGGAATGAATCTCCAGCAGCCTCCTGCCCCAGGCTGTCCCCCGGGAGCAGCCCTGCTCCAGGCCGTGACTGCCACCTGCACAGCCAAAGGACCCAGAGCCGGTGTTACACACCACGGCTGTGCCTGGCACAGAGACACCAGTGGCCACACAAGTGGCCATGGCACTGTCCACACACAGTCCCTGCTGCTGCTCCCCCAGCCGCTGGCACCAACTCCCAGCCACCCACTCCTAAAGCCACGGGGCCCACTGGGACACTGCGGGGGCTCGTGGAAGCCAGCGGCCATTGTGACACAGCGGGGCTGCACAGAGCCCACGGTGCTTTGTGACCCGTGGCTCCCAGGAGAGCCTTTGTGATGCTGGGGAACTACAAGGAAGCCTGGCTCCTCTGTGACACCACCACAGAAGCTCAGGGGAGCCCTGGAGACCGTGCTGAAGCTATTGAACCTGATGCAACCCTGCCTCCTCTGTGACACCACAGAACCTCTGGGAGCCCTGGAGACCGTGCTGATGCTATGGAACCTGATGCAACCCTGCCTCCTCTGTGACACCACAGAACCTCTGGGAGCCCTGGAGACCATGCTGATGCTATGGAACCTGATGCAACCCTGCCTCCACTGTGACACCACAGAAGCTCAGGGAGCCCTGGAGACTGTGGTGATGCTATGGAACCTGATGCAACCCTGCCTCCACTGTGACACCACAGAACCTCTGGGAGCCCTGGAGACCGTGCTGATGCTATGGAACCTGATGCAACCCTGCCTCCACTGTGACACCACAGAAGCTCGGGGAGCTCTGCAGACCGTGGGGATGCTGGCGAAGCTGACGGAACCCTGGGCACCACAGTGACGCTATGGAACCTGGTGGAGCCGAGGGGCCACAGTGACACTGTGGGGCCTTTTGGAAGCAACAGGACCCTGGTGGGAAGCCACGGGATGATTAATCCTGCACGAACCTGCTCCAGGTGGGCTCCTCTCTCCCGGCTTCCACAGGTGCTGCTAGGATCCCACTCCGGCACTGGCTTGGCACGGGCTCACAGCTTCCTTTGGCAATGGCTCTGCTCCAGGATGGCATGCTGCAGAGAATGCAGGTAGATTTTGTGCTCACTCCTGGCATGCAGCTGGACAATAAAGCCTGATCCAGCCCCCCCTCAGCATATGTCCGGCTCTGGCATTGGGGCGGGGCAACTTTGGGAGCAGCCCCAGCCCTGCTCCTGCTCCCGGCTGGGCACCCAGCTGCTGGGACACAGGTGTGTCCTGATGCCACCGTCTACTCCTTTGAGAAGGGGAGGACAGAGTGCATCAGGGAGTTTGGTGTGGCTTACATGCGGCAAGGAGAAGGTGCAGCCCCAAACTGGCTTTCACTTCTAGAACCTTTTGCTATTGCGGGAGCAGCTGCTGGAGCTTTTCAACCGAGCTGCAAGAGTGAAAAGTGTGATGGCATGTCTATCTGAGAAGGAAGGTTCGGTGCCGCAGCCTGTTGTGCACAATTTATATGCTGATAAGAGAAGGGGGTGTTTTTGCAACGTTTTCCTTCCTGACACTTCTGTCTCTGTGAGCTTTAGCTGCTTGGACTCAGGGATACCGAAGGTATGTGAAAGTGACTGGGATGCGAGAATCATGTTGCACAGGGAACAGGGAAGGTCAGCAAATGTTTCCTGTCCTGGCACATCTCTCAGTCTGAACTGCAGCTGCAGATGCTTCACTTCCGCCAAGGACTCTGCCACCTTGAGAGAAGGATGCGCTCTATGGAGTTGAGAAAGAAAGTGCGTCTCACTAGCTTCTTTCCTCTACTTCATAGACAGCAAAGGGGCTATGAAAGGCAGCACTGGCTTTTTGTTCTAGGACTTCTTCTTTACAAGCAGCTGCTGGATGTTTGGAAGGGGGTTTGGGATATGCAAAAATGAGAGGCTAAGATGGTAAGAGGGTAAGATGGAAGTCATCTGGCAAAAGCAGAGCTCACAAAAGGGCCAGCTGAGAAAGCTCTTGCTGCCTACAACTTCAACTGCACCCCTCAAAGCAGCAGCACACACGCTGCTCTCGGCACTTTCCTTCTCAGCTCTACGCACCATCCTAAGCCTTGCCTCTCCCACACTCAGGATCCAAAGACAACGGCACCAGGGACTGCTCACACACTAAAGGCACCAGGACAAAAGGCTCACCAGCTTGGCCTTTGCATTCCCGCTGACAGCTCCACAGCTTGAACCCAGAGAACTGCCTGCTGCCAACAGCCTTTCCAATCACTCTGAGCACCTCATGACAAGGAGTGTGGGGAATGAATCTCCAGCAGCCTCCTGCCCCAGGCTGTCCCCCGGGAGCAGCCCTGCTCCAGGCCGTGACTGCCACCTGCACAGCCAAAGGACCCAGAGCCGGTGTTACACACCACGGCTGTGCCTGGCACAGAGACACCAGTGGCCACACAAGTGGCCATGGCACTGTCCACACACAGTCCCTGCTGCTGCTCCCCCAGCCGCTGGCACCAACTCCCAGCCACCCACTCCTAAAGCCACGGGGCCCACTGGGACACTGCGGGGGCTCGTGGAAGCCAGCGGCCATTGTGACACAGCGGGGCTGCACAGAGCCCACGGTGCTTTGTGACCCGTGGCTCCCAGGAGAGCCTTTGTGATGCTGGGGAACTACAAGGAAGCCTGGCTCCTCTGTGACACCACCACAGAAGCTCAGGGGAGCCCTGGAGACCGTGCTGAAGCTATTGAACCTGATGCAACCCTGCCTCCTCTGTGACACCACAGAAGCTCTTGGAGCCCTGGAGACCGTGGTGATGCTATGGAACCTGATGCAACCCTGCCTCCTCTGTGACACCACAGAACCTCTGGGAGCCCTGGAGACCGTGCTGATGCTATGGAACCTGATGCAACCCTGCCTCCACTGTGACACCACAGAACCTCTGGGAGCCCTGGAGACTGTGGTGATGCTATGGAACCTGATGCAACCCTGCCTCCACTGTGACACCACAGAAGCTCTGGGAGCCCTGGAGACCGTGCTGATGCTATGGAACCTGATGCAACCCTGCCTCCACTGTGACACCACAGAAGCTCGGGGAGCTCTGCAGACCGTGGGGATGCTGGCGGAGCTGACGGAACCCTGGGCACCACAGTGACGCTATGGAACCTGGTGGAACCGAGGGGCCACAGTGACACTGTGGGGCCTTTTGGAAGCAACAGGACCCTGGTGGGAAGCCACGGGATGATTAATCCTGCACGAACCTGCTCCAGGTGGGCTCCTCTCTCCCAGCTTCCACAGGTGCTGCTAGGATCCCACTCCGGCACTGGCTTGGCACGGGCTCACGGCTTCCTTTGGCAATGGCTCTGCTCCAGGATGGCATGCTGCAGAGAATGCAGGTAGATTTTGTGCTCACTCCTGGCATGCAGCTGGACAATAAAGCCTGATCCAGCCCCCCCTCAGCATATGTCCGGCTCTGGCATTGGGGCGGGGCAACTTTGGGAGCAGCCCCAGCCCTGCTCCTGCTCCCGGCTGGGCACCCAGCTGCTGGGACACAGGTGTGTCCTGATGCCACCGTCTACTCCTTTGAGAAGGGGAGGACAGAGTGCATCAGGGAGTTTGGTGTGGCTTACATGCGGCAAGGAGAAGGTGCAGCCCCAAACTGGCTTTCACTTCTAGAACCTTTTGCTATTGCGGGAGCAGCTGCTGGAGCTTTTCAACCGAGCTGCAAGAGTGAAAAGTGTGATGGCATGTCTATCTGAGAAGGAAGGTTCGGTGCCGCAGCCTGTTGTGCACAATTTATATGCTGATAAGAGAAGGGGGTGCTTTTGGAACGTTTTCCTTCCTGACACTTCTGTCTCTGTGAGCTTTAGCTGCTTGGACTCAGGGATACCGAAGGTATGTGAAAGTGACTGGGATGCGAGAATCATGTTGCACAGGGAACAGGGAAGGTCAGCAAATGTTTCCTGTCCTGGCACATCTCTCAGTCTGAACTGCAGCTGCAGATGCTTCACTTCCGCCAAGGACTCTGCCACCTTGAGAGAAGGATGCGCTCTATGGAGTTGAGAAAGAAAGTGCGTCTCACTAGCTTCTTTCCTCTACTTCATAGACAGCAAAGGGGCTATGAAAGGCAGCACTGGCTTTTTGTTCTAGGACTTCTTCTTTACAAGCAGCTGCTGGATGTTTGGAAGGGGGTTTGGGATATGCAAAAATGAGAGGCTAAGATGGTAAGAGGGTAAGATGGAAGTCATCTGGCAAAAGCAGAGCTCACAAAAGGGCCAGCTGAGAAAGCTCTTGCTGCCTACAACTTCAACTGCACCCCTCAAAGCAGCAGCACACACGCTGCTCTCGGCACTTTCCTTCTCAGCTCTACGCACCATCCTAAGCCTTGCCTCTCCCACACTCAGGATCCAAAGACAACGGCACCAGGGACTGCTCACACACTAAAGGCACCAGGAAAAAAGGCTCACCAGCTTGGCCTTTGCATTCCCGCTGACAGCTCCACAGCTTGAACCCAGAGAACTGCCTGCTGCCAACAGCCTTTCCAATCACTCTGAGCACCTCATGACAAGGAGTGTGGGGAATGAATCTCCAGCAGCCTCCTGCCCCAGGCTGTCCCCCGGGAGCAGCCCTGCTCCAGGCCGTGACTGCCACCTGCACAGCCAAAGGACCCAGAGCCGGTGTTACACACCACGGCTGTGCCTGGCACAGAGACACCAGTGGCCACACAAGTGGCCATGGCACTGTCCACACACAGTCCCTGCTGCTGCTCCCCCAGCCGCTGGCACCAACTCCCAGCCACCCACTCCTAAAGCCACGGGGCCCACTGGGACACTGCGGGGGCTCGTGGAAGCCAGCGGCCATTGTGACACAGCGGGGCTGCACAGAGCCCACGGTGCTTTGTGACCCGTGGCTCCCAGGAGAGCCTTTGTGATGCTGGGGAACTACAAGGAAGCCTGGCTCCTCTGTGACACCACCACAGAAGCTCAGGGGAGCCCTGGAGACCGTGCTGATGCTATTGAACCTGATGCAACCCTGCCTCCTCTGGGACACCACAGAAGCTCTTGGAGCCCTGGAGACCGTGGTGATGCTATGGAACCTGATGCAACCCTGCCTCCTCTGTGACACCACAGAACCTCTGGGAGCCCTGGAGACCGTGCTGATGCTATGGAACCTGATGCAACCCTGCCTCCACTGTGACACCACAGAACCTCTGGGAGCCCTGGAGACTGTGGTGATGCTATGGAACCTGATGCAACCCTGCCTCCTCTGTGACACCACAGAAGCTCTGGGAGCCCTGGAGACCGTGCTGATGCTATGGAACCTGATGCAACCCTGCCTCCACTGTGACACCACAGAAGCTCGGGGAGCTCTGCAGACCGTGGGGATGCTGGCGGAGCTGACGGAACCCTGGGCACCACAGTGACGCTATGGAACCTGGTGGAACCGAGGGGCCACAGTGACACT